>NC_091989.1:65097708-65437122 GCF_044704955.1 Pristiophorus japonicus | reverse complement strand
CGTCGTCCCCCCCCATGGGCCCCCCCCCCCCTTCTCTGCTCGCCACGTCTCCCCTCCCCAACTCTCTCTCTCCCCATCCCCCTCCCCATCTCTCTCTCTCCCACCCACTCCCCATCTCTCTCTCTCCCATCCCCACCCCATCTCTCCCTCTCCCCCACTCCCCCATCTGTCTCTCTTCCCTCCCCCTCCCCATCTCTCTCTCTTCCACTCCCACTCCCCCTCTCTCTCTCTCTCCCACTCCCCCTCTCTCTCTCTCCCACTCCCCATCTCTCTCTCTCTCCCACTCCCCATCTCTCTCTCTCTCCCACTCCCCATCTCTCTCTCTCCCACTCCCCATCTCTCTCTCTCCCACTCCCCATCTCTCTCTCTCCCACTCCCCATCTCTCTCTCTCTCCACTCCCTCCTCTCTCTCTCTCTCTCTCCCACTCCCCATCTCTCTCTCTCCCACTCGCACTCCCCATCTCTCTCTCTCCCACTCGCACTCCCCATCTCTCTCTCTTCCACTCCCACTCCCCATCTCTCTCTCTTCCACTCCCCTCTCCTCCCACTCCCCATCTCTCTCTCTCTCTCTCCCACTCCCCATCTCTCACTCTCTCTCTCTCCCACTCCCCATCTCTCTCTCTCCCACTCCCCATCTCTCTCTCTCCCACTCCCCATCTCTCTCTCTCCCACTCCCCATCTCTCTCTCTCCCACTCCCCATCTCTCTCTCTCCCACTCGCACTCCCCATCTCTCTCTCTCCCACTCGCACTCCCCATCTCTCTCTCTCCCACTCGCACTCCCCTTCTCTCTCTCTCCCACTCGCACTCCCCATCTCTCTCTCTCCCACTCGCACTCCCCCATCTCTCTCTCTCCCAATCCCACTCCCCATCTCTCTCTCTCCCAATCCCACTCCCCCATCTCTCTCTCTCCCAATCCCACTCCCCATCTCTCTCTCTCCCACTCCCACTCCCCATCTGTCTCTCTTCCACTCCCACTCCCCATCTGTCTCTCTTCCACTCCCACTCCCCATCTCTCTCTCTCTCCCACTCCCCATCTCTCTCTCTCTCCCACTCCCCATCTCTCTCTCTCTCCCACTCCCCATCTCTCCTCTCTCCCACTCCCCATCTCTCTCTCTCCCACTCCCCATCTCTCTCTCTCCCACTCCCCATCTCTCTCTCTCCCACTCCCCATCTCTCTCCCTCTCTCTCTCTCTCCCACTCCCCATCTCTCTCTCTCTCACTCCCACTCCCCATCTCTCTCTCTCACCCCCTCCTCATCTCTCTCTCTCACCCCCTCCTCATCTCTCTCTCTCACCCCCTCCCCATCTCTCTCTCGCACCCCCTCCCCATCTCTCTCTTGCACCCCCTCCCCATCTCTCTCTCGCACTCTGTCTTTAGCGCTCACAGGTTGCAGGTGTCTGCTTGATCCACATCTTGACTATTGTCTAAGGACATGGAAGACATTGGATCAAATGGAACAATGCAGAGATGAGCCACTAGGCTGATTACATAGAATTTACAGCACAGGATCAGGTCATTCTGCCCAACTTGTCAGTGCGGGTGTTGCGCTCCATAGAGCCTCCTCCCACCCCTCTTCATCTAACGTTATTTGCATATCTGTCTGTTCCTTTCTCCTTTACATGTTTATCTAGCTTCCCCTCAAATGCATCAATGCTATTCATCTCAATTATTCAGTGTAGTAGTGAGTTCCACATTCTAACCACTCTCTGGTGAAAGAAGTTTCTCTTGAACTCCTTAGTACTTTTACGAGAAATGACGGATAGGTAAAGACTTCTGGTCCATCAAGCCAGTCCCAATTTATTAGTGACTATCTTATATTTATGGTGCCTAATTTTGGTCTTGGCAGATCACTAGAGTGGTCTGAGTTATAAAGGACAGAGCAGAGAGGTTTGGGCTTTTCGACCTGGAAGGGAGGTATCTTCTTCCCACAGATTGTGATCGAAACTTGGTATGGACGGTGAGCAGAGATGTTGAGGCTCAATTTAGAAACAAATGGATGCAGCAATAGGGAAGCGTAGGACCGGGTCTGGATGGGTGGATGTATGAAGGTGGGCTGAATGGCCTTCCCCAACCGCAAATATCTTGTGATTAGAAATTGCAAGATTCAACCCTACTGTCGGGAAGCTCGGAGAATGCATCGCTCCTTCTTTCCCAATGCCAGTATGAAGCAATTCTTGCCCATTGTCACTGCTAAATCCTGACATTGTACATTTTCACAGCAATTACTCTGCAATTGTAGCAGGGTCACCATCATCGAAATCGAGGAAGACTTGCTTCCACTCCAAAAGTGAGTTCTCAGGTGGCTGAACAGTCCAAGTGGGAATTACAGTCTCCGTCACAGGTGGGACAGATAGTCGTTGAAAAAAAGGGTGGGTGGGGAGTCTGGTTTGCCGCATGCTCCTTCCGTTGCCTGCGCTTGGGGTTGCTGCATGCTCTCGGCGACGAGACTCGAGGTGCCCAGTGCTCTCTCAGATGCTCTTCCTCCACTTAGGGCGGTCTTGGGCCAGGGACTCCCAGGTGTCAGTGGGACTGTTGCACTTTATCAAGGAGACTTTCAGGATGTCCTTGAAATGTTTCCTCTGCCCACCTGGGGCTCGCTTGCCATGTAGGAGTTCTTGCTTTAGGAGTCTCGTGTCCGGCATGTGGACAATGTGGCCCGCCCAACGGAGCTGGTCGATTGTAGTCAGTGCTTCGATGCTGGGGATGTTGGTGTAGTGTCCTTACACCTTACTATAAATTCACACGAGGCACATTCTGCAGACAAGGTCACTCTGTGACCTGAACCTTTATTCACAGGACCAAGAAGTGATGACCCTGCGTGGGACCTCCCTTTATATACCTGGATGACCAGGTGAGGAGTGTCTCCCACAAGTTCACCCCTGTGGTCAAGGTGTGCATTACTCAAGTATATACAGTATTGCAGTGTTGTTACATGAAGGTTACAGTTATATGAAGGTTACATACATGACATCACCTCCCCCCAACATCTTATGGGGTCAAAGATTAAGTCTTTCAGGCGGTCGACGCCCTCTTGTGGAGCGCCGCAGTTGGGGCTCTGGTTGTTGAGCCTTGGCATGCGTCTCTGTCACCTGTGGTGATTCCGGATTGTCCGGGCTGGCCGCAGGGACTGTGTATGCTGCTGAAAGTTCTTGTTGCTCGTTCACTGGCGGTGGTGTGGGCAGCATCTCATGAGGTTCCTCTGTGTCCATGCTGAACCTTTTTTTTTTACTTGGTCCAGATACTTGCGGCATATCTGTCCATTGTTAAGTCTGACCACTATAACCCTATTCCCCTCTTTGTCAATTACAGTACCCTCAAACCACTTGGGCCCCAAAGCGTGATCAAGAATAAATACAGGGTCATCGATTTCTATACATCTCCCCTTTGAGTTATGGTCATGGCACTCATTTTGGGACTGGTGCTTGCCCTCAACAATGTTTGACAGGACTGGATGAATGAGGGACAGCCGAGTTTTAAGTGTACATTTCATGAGTAGTTCCGCGGGCGGGACTCCTGTGAGCGAATGCGGTTGGGACCTATAGGCCAGCAGGAGGCGCGATAGGCGGCATTGACGGGAGGGTCCTTGAATCCGGAGCATGCCTTGTTTTATGATTTGGACCACATGTTCCGCCTGTCCATTGGAAGCCGGCTTGAACGGTGCTGTCCTGACATGTTTGATGCCATTACCCCACATGAACTCCCGGAATTCATAGCTAGTGAAACACGGGCCATTGTCGCTAACCAGGATGTCTGGCAAGCCGTGGGTCGCAAAGACCGCACGCAGACTCTCCACTGTGGTGGATGTCGTGCACGAATTCAATATGATGCACTCGATCCATTTCGAGTACGCATCAACAACAATGAGGAACATTTTCCCCATGAAGGGGCCGCGTAGTCTACGTGAATATGTGACCATGGCTACGTGAATATGTGGCCAGGGCCACGGGCTGAGTGGGGCCTCGCCCAGCTGGGCACACGTCGCACACCTGCGAACACAGTGTTCCAGGTCTGAGTCAATTCCCGGCCACCATACATGTGACCGGGCAATGGCCTTCATTAGCACGATGCCTGGGTGCTCACTGTGGAGTTCCCTGATGAATGCTTCCCTTCCCTTCTGGCGCATGACTATCCGGCTGCCCCATAGTAGGCAGTCGGCTAGGATGGAGAGCTCATCCATCCGTCTGTGAAACGGTCTGACCTCCTTGGGGCATGCTCCGTGTGCGGGCGCCCAATCCCCAGTCAGGACACATTTCTTAATCAAGGATAGGAGGGGATCTCTGTTGGTCCAGATTTTGATCTGGCGGGCTGTGCTGTCAAGGGCATCAACAACCATGACCGGCTCAGCGCTTTGCTCCGCTGCCCCCTCAGTGGTGGCCAGTGGAAGCCTGCTGAGCACGTCAGCGCAATTTTCGGTGCCTGGCCGGTGCCGTGTGGTGTAGTCATACGCAGCCAGCGTGAAAGCCCATCGCTGTATGCGAGCTGACGCATTGGCATTGACAGCTTTGCTGTCTGACAACAGGGATGTTAACAGCTTGTGGTCCATTTCTAACTCGAACCTTCTGCTAAAAAGGTACTGGTGCATCTTTTTCACCCCGTAGACACATCCTTTTCAACCATCCCATCCTCGTCGCCAAATGTAGTGTCCTTACACCTTACTATAAATTCACACGAGGCACATTCTGCAGACAAGGTCACTCTGTGACCCGAACCTTTATTCACAGGACCAAGAAGTGATGATCTCTGTGTGGGACCTCCCTTTATATACCTGGATGACCAGGTGAGGAGTGTCTCCCACAAGTTCACCCCCTGTGGTCAAGGTGTGCATTTCTTAGGTGTATATACAGTATGCAGTGTTGTTACATGAAGGTTACAGTTACATGAAGGTTACATACATGACAGTTGACCTGATCGGTAACACTGTAGCAGGGTACAGAGAAGCCGAAGGCAAACGTGACCCCAGAACGAGGCGCGATGCCAGTTTTTCACTGGACTGCAACGGATCCTTGATCTGTGCGGTTACAGATAATCAGATCCACATTCCTTCAACTGCTTCCTGTTTCTTTCTTTGATGGTTTCCTGAGATGTTGTCGATGAGCCCAACTGATGCTGGCAACATTTCAAAATGACAATTTACGTCACAACATTGAACTCAAAAATATTTTTGTCTTCCCATTTTAAAAAAAATGGCATTGCTGTCAGAGATTTCTTTTTTCAATCTTGCAAGCCAGAAATCTCAGACAAACAAAATGCATGCCACCTAACACTTGGAGAATTTAAAAACTGGGATTGATAGATTTTTGATAGGTCAAGTTACAAAACTAAGGCAGGTAAGATGGAGTTACGATACAGATCAGCCATGATCTAATTGAATGGCAAAATAGGCGTGAAGGGGCTGAATGGCCTCCTGCTGTTATGTTCCTATCCTCCCAGTCCATGGCGATCCTTTTAATACCTGTGTTTCTGAAGAGGTATTTGCCCCTGCAGTGATTTTCCCTTCCTTTCCTCCCCTTCTCTCATGGGCCTTGCTGCTGTGCTGTTCTAGTGACTCTAGCGAGTCGAGGCAGCCTATTTGGCCATGGAGTCGGCACAGCCAAGGCCAAATCTGCCCTTGCCCAGTATCACGCATTGTCTATACAGAGACCACTGGATGGTGTAGTGGAGTGGGAATATTAGCCAATATTGCCCCTCTCTGGAGTACGCCACCTACTGCTCCACCAGAGATCAGCTACAGAACAAGCCAGGGATTGAACCTAGAGTCTTGATGGTCTGCACAGCTCAGGATCACGTTGGGCAGTGAAGTTACCCGCTTTGGTGGGTGATCAGCTGCCCGCTACACATCCGGCCCAGATTTCCCTTCCCATTAAATGGAAAGAAATATCAGGCGTGGTGTACAACGGGCAGTAGCTGATTCACGGCCATATGTTTTAAACCCCTGACAAAGGTGAACGTTCAGAATCAACTGCAATGGACAGGCAGCTTACCACCACATTGTGCAGTGTCATCCAACTGCTCTGTTCCCATCACCGGGCTGTTCCCATCGTTGGGCTTCTCCCATCACCACTGCCCTGTTCCCATCGCCGGATGTTCTCATCACTGGACTGTTTCCATCACCGAACTTCTCCCATCGCCGGGATTTTCCCATCGGCGGATGTTCCCATCGCCAGGCTTCTCCCATTGCCGGGCTTCTCCCATTGCCGGGATGTTCCTACCGCCGGGCTTCTCCCATCACCAGGATGTTCCCATCGCCGAGCTTTTCCCATTGCCGGGCTTCTCCCATTGCTGGGCTTCTCCCATCACCAGGATGTTCCCATCGCTTTCCATTTTCAATTCCCGCCCCTCTCCTTATAGACCCCAGTGAAAGAGTCGAAAACATATTTACTGCTGACATTTTCTTCCATTTTCCTCATTCAGACTGAGGGACAGGAAGAATTTCCTCATTGCACAAGGTTGATAGTAAAACATATCGGCATGTTTGGAATGTCATGGGTCAGTGCAAGGTTAATCCCCCCCTAAAAGCAGCTTCGTACAATACTCTTTCACTCCCTCCCTCATGCTGCCCACCCTCCCCCGCCCTGGCAGCCCAACCCTGCATTCACTATGACTTGACAATGCTGTGTGTGGACTTTGTGCCTGGAGGGTCTCGGAGGGAGACAGCTGACTGAAGTATTCAACTCGTCGTACAACTGAATCTCACAATCATTCTGCCCGTTTAGCACTGTTTAGCACTGTTCAATAATATTGATTCTGAAAAGCGTTCCACTGGGAAAGTACCATAAAAATCTAGATGAAATGAGACATTATAGTTTAACATTGATAAAATTGTTTTCATTAGGTTGTTAATCAGCAAGACCCATTCGTCATGTTTAACCCATACCTCAGATAATCTCGACTGCAAACAGAAATGCAACCATCTTCTGGAATGCAGTTTATCTGTTACGCAATTCGATTGCAAAACTATATGAAGTCAACCACTTAACACTAGAAATTCAGAGGATTAAAAAGTACATGGTGATCACTATCTGTTGTGTTTTACTGCACTGTTCATAAAAAAGCATAATTTGATCTCATTGTTACTCATTTCTGATAACACTAAAAATCTTAAAACGTCCTTTTGTTTACTTGCTTGTATTGTGTAGTTATGCTCAATGGGCTAGACTTTCCCAAGAGCCCCTCAACGCCCGATTGCCTGCCCAGTGTATCTAGGCAGTGCCACCTCTGGTTGAATGGATTCCTGGAGGTCTCATCACTAGATCGCCCACCTTCAGTCATCTCCAATATTTTTACAATCCATAAACCAAAGTGTTAAAGACATTGAAAATAACCACCATCATTTTGTTCTAACGCCCCTACGGTCTTTCTCCCTTACACTTACAGCAATGTCCAGGAGATTCATCTTTCATTCCTGGAGACGCCAGGGCAATCTTGGAAAGTTGGCCAACCCTATTTGTATGCTTTAAAGTTGCACCTTGATAAGCCATTTACATTTGCAGACAGGAAAATGCTATCAACCCACAAGATAGATGCAGGAAATTAATGGATTGGAAATGAACTAATATAAATGGTGTCCTGTACAAACAAACAACCTCAGCTTTCAACCATTTCCTTTCAATACACAGCTCATTAACTCTTCCTATTAAACCTATTAGTACATTACCATGAGGAATCTTTGCACAGTGATGGCTGAGTGCTGATTACCATTACATGCCTATGGAAATTTTTGACAATAATAATATCTGTATCCTTGTAACACCTTCCCCTATATATAATATAATCGGATCATTCATTTGCTCTTGATTTGAACAATCAGTTCATCAGAACCAACCACCCCCACCCCCCCACCCCGATCAATTGGATATTTTAGAATCATAGAATGTTACAGCACAGAAGGAGGCCATTTGGCCCATCATGTCTGTGCCGGCTCTTTGAGAGAGTCCCACTCGTTTGCCCTTTCCCCATAGTCCAGCAAATGTCTCCCATTCAAATATTTATTTGATTCCCTTTTTAAAGTTATTATTAAATCTGTTTCCTCCACTCCTTCAGGACCACATTCCAAATCATAACAACTCGTTGTGTAAAAACAAATCTCCTCATCTCGCCTCTGATTCTTTTGCCCTATTTTGTATTGACCGATTTTAAAAAGTAGTGGTGAGTAAATAGGGTGCATTTTTTAAAATATTTATTCCTGGGATGTGGACATCGCTGGCAAGGCCAGCATTTATTGCCCATTCCTAATTGCCCTTGAGAAGATGGTGGTGAGCCCCCTTCTTGAACCGCTGCAGTCCTTGTGGTGAAGGTGCTCCCACAGTGCTGTTAGGGAGGGAGTTCCAGGATTTTGACCCAGTGACGATGAAGGAACGGTGATATATTTCCAAGTCGGGACGGTGTGTGACTTGGAGGGGAATCTGGAGGTGATGGTGTTCCCGTGACTGCAGCCCTTGTCCTTCTAGGTAGTAGAGGTTGTGGGTTTGTGAAGTGCTGCCGTAGAAGCCTTGGTGAGTTGCTGCAGTGCGTCTTTTAGATGGTGCACACTGCAGCCACGGAGCGCCGGTGGTGGAGGGAGTGAATGTTTAAGCTGGTGGATGGGGAGCCAATCAAGCGGCTGCTTTATCCTGGATGGATTGAGCTGTGTCAAGTGTTGTTGGAGCTGCATTCATCCAGGCAAGTGGAGAATATTCTATCACACTCCTGACTTGTGCCTTGTAGATGGTGAAAATGCTTTAGGGAATCAGATAATACCAGTGTGTTACTAGTGGAAAGTGATAATGGATGACATGCCTGTTTGGAGCTTTTTCGAGAATTCCTCCTACGCCAAAATGGATTGCAGCATTAAGCAAATCAAGAAAAAAAAAGAACTTGCATTTATATACCTTTCAACTCAACGTGCTTTCTTTACATCCAAAGAATTGCTTTTGAAGTGTCGTCACTATTATGTGAGGAAACAGACAATATGTGCACAGCAAGCTCCCACAATCAGCAATGTGATAAATGACCATATAACTTGATTGAGTGACATTGGTTGAGGGATAAATATTGGCCACGACACCGGGGAGAACTCCCCTGCTCTTCTTCGAATAGTGTCTGTCGATCTGTTACGTCCACCTGAGGGGGCAGACAGGGCCTCGGATTAACGTCTCATCCGAAAGACGGCACCTCAGACAGTGCAGCACGCCATTTTCCTCTGTCAGTTAAGACTCCAGCTACTGGAGGGTTTTCCCTTGACCCCACTGATGTCAGTTTTGCCAGGGTTCCTTGTTCTCACACTCTGTCGAATACTGCCTAAATGTTAAAGGCAATCATCCTCACTTCTCTGACATTCAACTCTCTTGTCCTGAATCAAGGCTGTGATGAAAGACTGGAGCCAAGGGGTTCTTTCAGAACCAGAACTGAACATCAGCGAGCAGGCTATTGGTGAGTAGCTATCATTCGATTACACCATTGAATACCCCTTCCATCACTTTGCAGATGATTACGAGAAAGCCGATCGGGCGAGGAGTGGCCAGATTAGATTTGTCCTGCTTTTTGTGGATAGGACATGTACCTGGACCACTTTGCATCTTGTCTGGTAAATGCTGAAGGACAAATTTGTTCTGAAGTGCAGGGTTTCAATATTACAGAATATGATTGGTTGATAGTTGGCCAATCAGCCTCTTTAAACATGAACTTACAAAACATTCTATCTGAGATATTTGTAAGTCAAGAGATTTGCTCTGTGTAATGTGTGCACCTGTCAGTATGTGCACAGGTTGGTAGAGCTGTTGCATTGTGAGTGGCTTAGCCAATCACGTGATGTTCACAAGACTTAGTAAAAGCCCAGCCAGTTGGGCTCGGGGGATCCACGAAGAGGCAGGTGGTTGTGAGCCCGGTGGATGAACTGGTAATGTGTAGTGTGATTGTTAAACCTTTTGCTAATAAACCAACTAGTTCTTAAGAATTCATAACAACACATTGCTATTAAGTAAAGAACCCATGAAGCAAATACATTACATGATGAAATTCCGTCACAATGACAGGGCGAGGCTGGGTTTGCAGTTGTTTACACCAGTATCCCACCAGACAGCACACATAAAACCGAGCTGTGGGATTGTTCTGAACCATAACTATATAAAGAAGTAACAGGCGCTTTGTAAAGTGCAGGGTTTGCACTTGAAACGCTGAAGAAAAGGCTTTGGTATCTTACAACCAACTCTAAGTGCTGAGTTGCACAGCCAACATAGAGGGGAGTATAAATGTGTGTACTTATCCTGTTTTTGTTTTCAATCTAAGATGGCAACTGCAGCACTGCGGAAAATGTAGAAGTTAAATATGCGGCACAAATTTGCAAAACAGTGCATGTTTTGAGAGTACGCTGTAAGTGGTCTAAGCATTTATTTTTTAAAGTAGCAATTAATTACCCTCAGACGAATATGAAGCAGCTTCTATTGACAATGCTTTATGAGGCACAAGTGGAATCAGGATATGTATGACTTTGAAAATATCATTTTGATTGTTACAATACATTTAGATTTCTGCACCAGACCTCATTACAGCCCTCTTACAGATCAAATTAAATGAGGCCTAATCTCAAGGCACCGAGCCATGCACGTAGCAAGCTTGCTAATTGAAAGTATGACGTCATTGGGAATGATTTATGAACAACACAGTTCGTGTTTAGATAAAGGCACATTTATTAAAAGACATGTGGAATTCATTTTGGGACTGGAAGTTTACGGAGCTGTCACTTTTAACTCAGATAAAGTAAATGCAGAGACAGAAGATGTCACTTTAGAAAAGATGAAGCTCAGGCTCTCTTACGTAAGTAGCAGCCCTGCCTGGCTGCAGCCATACAGCATTATTGCTCCAGTTTGTAACATGGTGCTCATTTGTGCTGCTCTCTGCAATCCTGCGTACAGCCCGCTTCTGACAAAGATTTAGCGCAACGTTCTGATTATTCATGGGTGCTGTAATTCACGCTGCTCTACCCTGTTCCAATTTTTTTTTTAACCCCCATAGATTTCTTTGGCTTCACAAATGCAAGAATCAGTTAAATCACTTTTAATGATTTTTTAAATTTATATTGATATGGCATTATTTTATTGTAGCTCATCCTCTCACCCCATTCCTCCACAACAAAAATTATATCACTCAAATAAACCTTTGCAACAATGTCCTTAAAAGGGTCCCAGAATTGCTTGACTGAAGGTCACAACCTGCAGCCTGAATTCTGCCTCATCTTACAGTTACCAATGCTTAAATAAGCCCTTTTCTTCCAACAAAAGAAGAAACTGAATGACCTTGAGATGATACAATAAGTCACCAACATCTTCATACTGAATAGGACAACCAGTATTTCTTTTTTGCCCTCCTCCATTTCGAATGTTATTTTCCCCCCACTTCCCTAAATCTCTCCCCCTTCCCTGTTGACAGGTGAGCAGTCTGCGTCTTTGCATGTCAACTCAGTTTACAACAACAACCACCTGTATTTATGTAGCACCTTTAATGTAGTAAAACGTCCCGAGGTGCTTCACAGCAGTGTTATAAGACAAAACAAATAAATTTGACACCGAGCCACATAAGAAGAAATTACAGCAGATGACCAAAAGCTTGGTCAAAGAGCTAGGTTTTAAGGAGCGTCTTAAAGGAGGAAAGAGAGGAAGAGGCAGAGTGGTTTAGGCAGGGAGTTCCAGAGTTTAGGTTCCAAACAGCTGAAGGCACGGCCATCAATGGTTGAGCAGTTATAATCAAGGATACTCAAGAGGGCATAATTTGAGGAGCGCAGACATCTCGGGAGGGTTGTGGGGCTGGAGGAGATTACAGAGATAGGGAGGGGCAGGGCCATGGAGGGATTTGTAAGCAAGGATGAGAATTTTGAAATAGAGGCGTTGCTTAACCAGGAGCCAAAGTAGGTCAGCAAGCACAGGGGTGATGGATGAGCGGGACTCGGTGCGAGTTAGGGCACGGGCTGCCGAGTTTACGTAGGGTAGAATGTGGGTGGCCAGCCTGGAGTACATTGGAGTAGTCAAAGTCTAGAGGTAACAAAAGCATGGATGAGGGCTTCAGCAGCGGATTGCTTGGTAGTTGGTTAGCTGGAACAGCACTGTGGGTTACAGCTCCATACGCTGCTTTACATTTACTATAAATGTAATCTATTTATAATATAGTATTGGGAGGAGGCTTGTATTGTTTAAGATGCTATTCTTCAGATGAAAAATTAAACTGAAGTCTTATCTGCAGGGAGTTCTCCTGGAGTCCCAGCCAATATTTCTCCTTCAACTAACAAAGGCAAATGGTCCTTCAGGTCAGCAGCGATTTATGTTTCTTCATTTACACTGAATAGCTGCCTAGCTTGTTCGCCTACATTTCTTTTTATTCATTCTGGAGATGTGGGCATCACTGGCAAGGCCAGCATTTATTGTCCATCCCCAACTGCCCTCGAGAAGGTGGTGGTGAGTCGCCTTCTTGAACCGCTGCAGTCTGTGTGGTGAAGGTACTCCTACAGTGCCGCTAGGAGAATTTTGACCCAGCGATGATGAAGGAGCCCTGATATATATATCCAGTGCAGGCTGGTGTGTAACTTGGAGGGGAACCTGCACTACATAGCAGCCACGGACCCTCTGCTCTCCCCTCCCTGCCCATTAGTGGTGTTCATTCCACCCGCTCTGTTTTTGCACCACACCCGGCTGCAATCAGAAACTTGGTGTGTGGTCACTCACTAGTAGAGCCTACTGCTGTAAAAGCAAACCTGAAATCATGGTCCATTAAACAACCTTTTAAAAACATCGTGGACACAATTCAAATCACAAATCAAAAATAGCAGCACGCCTCAAATAAATGTTAAAAATAAGCTCCCAACAATGTAGTAAGTCATGGTAAGAGTATGAATCGGTGAATTCTATTCAAATGCTTCATTTTTGATATGGAGCATTTATGGGGCACTGCACTTAAGCAAGGTTTTTTCAGCTGCTTTCTGTTTCTTGATTCTTCCTAGTACTTGAGAACTTCCAGAAGGTTCTCTTCGAAAGAAAACGCAATGAGACTTGCCCAATGTAGACTGAGCATTCATCGCAAGTGTTGACCGATATCGTCTACACCCAAACCCCAGTCTCTTTCAAAGGGAAGCCCCAGCAATAGGCTCATAAGAAAAGAAAGAGAAAGAGAGAAAGAACAAAAGAAAGGAAGAAAGGGAGCGAGAGAGAGAAAGAGAAAAAATGAGAGAGAGAGAGAGAGAAAACGAGAGAGAGAAAGAACGAAAGAAAGAAAAAATGAAAAGAAAAGAACGAAAGGAGGGAAGGGAAGGGAAGGGAGGAAGGAAGGAAGGAAAGAAGGGAGACTTGGATTTATATAGCGCCTTTCACGACCACTGGACAAGAACAACAACTTTTCTTTATATAGCGCCTTTAACATAGTAAAATGTCCCAAGGTGCTTCACAACAGTGTTACAAGACAAAACAAATTAATTTTAACACGACCCAAATTGTTTTACAGCCAATGAAATTTTTTTTGGAACGTAGTTACTGTTGTAAATGTTAGGAACCAAGTTCCATCAGCAGTAGGTAAGTTGTATAAACTAAAGACACAAGAGTAGTATTTTGGTGAGTGCTCTTTTGTAAGTATGGAAGGAAAAACACCTTTAAGCAATGGAGTGAAAATGTCAAATACTGCTGACTGAGCAGCATTTCTCCTGATTCCAATACCAGAGGTAAATGGAATTGACTGATTAAGCCATGGATAAAAAAAGTGTTGTGTACACATTACATTAACTATCATATATCATAGGCAGTCCCTCGAACTCGCGGAAAACTTGCTTCCACTCAAAGTGAGTTCTCAGGTGACTGTACAGTCCAAGATGGGAATTATAGTCTCTGTCACAGGGGTGACAGACAGTGGCTGAAGGAAAGGGTGGGTGGGGAGTCTGGTTTGCTGCATGCTCCTTTTGCTGCCTGTGCTTGTTTTCTGCATGCTCTCAGCGACGAGACTCAAGGTGCTCAGCGCCCTCCCGGATGCTCTTCCTCCACTTTGGGTGGTCTTGGGCCAGGGATTCGCAGGTGCTGGTGGGGATGTTACACTTTATCAAGGAGGCTTTGAGGGAGTCCTTGAAGCGTTTCCTCGAAGCGTTTCCTCTGCCCACCTGGGGCTCGCTTCCTGTGTAGGAGTTCCGAGTAGAGCACATGCAGCACTGCCCCCCAGTCATCAAAATCCATGGTGAGGCCTTGGACAACGTGGACCATTTCCCATACCTCGGGAGCCTACTATCAGCAAGGGCTGACATCAATGATGAGGTCCAACAGTGCCTCCTGTGCCAGCGCAGCCTGAGGAAGAGTGTGTTTGAAGACCAGGACCTCAAATCTGGCACCAAGTTCCTGCAAATCCACTGGGAGGATAGACGCACCGACGTCAGTGTTCTCGATCAGGCCAATATCCCCAGCACTGACCACACTCGACCAGCTCCATTGGACGGGCCACAGCGTCCGCATGCCCAACACGACACTCCCTAAGCAAGCGCTCTACATTAACTATATACCAAGAGGAAACTGCACTGCAGGAGTTGAGAGACAGAAATAGGATGAGCGGTATTCCCCAAAATGTGACCATTCTTTTCTAACACTCATGAATCACCCGTTAGTTGAAGGAAATGGTGGGCTGGGAGTTCCTCAGTGGGGCAGATTGGTGATGAGGCAGGACTTCCATTTTCCTCAGTCAGGGACCATTGGACAGGAGGACAGGCTGGTCGGTGGGAGTCCTGCTGCTGCGAGGAAGCTGGCCAGAACCGAAGCGGGAATGAGGTGGTGTTGCAGTCTGGTCCCCACAAGAAGCGTCAAGGGATCTTAAAGGGGAAGAAAAGCCCTGAAGCAGAAAGGAAAGTGGAGACCAACAAAGGCACGTTCATGAGAGCTGGACTAGAGGGAAAGGAGACCTCTTCCTCCTTTAGCGGAAGTCGGGGCCATTACTGCTACTACATTGGGCCTACCACCACCTCGCACCAGGCGGTCCTGGGGAAGGGCAATAAAGTGGGGTGGAGCTGAGGAAACTGCAATGAAAAACCCTCCCCGTCAGTATTTACATGCGTCGGGTGAGGAACAGCTGGCCAGCACGTCCCGTCATATGCGCAGAGGAAAATCAAGCCTGTTTTGTGTTGCAACTGCATTTACTGTAACAACCTGAAGCAGCTGCAGTGCCACCTCTGGAGGAGCGGAGAACAGCAGGCAGACCGATTATCATTACAGCGTTACCAACTGATTTTAATGTATTGTGGGTATCGTAGCAAAGGGTTGCATATATTCTAGATATTAGCAGGGCCGATTTTCAAGCTTACATTGCCAGCAGCGTGTCATGCCAACTGGTTGAAAATGGCTTCAATAACAAACTTCTTCAGTAAGTTCGACCTCCAATCATGAATTGGCGAAAGGAACAAATGGAAATACCGAGACACGATGCCACAGGCCATAGAGAATCCAGGGATACAAATATATCTTCGAAACAACCATTCACCGCATAATACTGCCAACTGTTGCAATTTGTTAAGTGTGAACTCTATATTTTGCAAGAAAATAAAATCTTCCCATTTGTAAGTTTTGGAATAATAATAAAAATCAAATCCCTCAAGATGTAGGAAATAAATAGGACATCAGCTTTTTCTCACAATGAGTCAGCTTGTCCTGGGAGGTGCAAGGTTGCAAGATGTGTGGCTCAATAAAAGATCCAAGTTGATTAATTTGGAAACTTTGAAACTTCCCATAAGAGTCGCCAAGTCAGAGAGGAAAGATCATTTCTAAGTAGTGTCCCCTTTGCTTCAAGTGAGTTATCAAAGAACAAAAGCAAGGTTGGAACGGACTTGGTGCAAATAGTGAAATATTGCTTCCACTGGTTGGTGAACCAGTGACAAGGGAGCAGAGACTGAGGATTATCGCTGGAAAAATGAAGGGAAAAGTCAACAGCAACCACCTGTATTTATGTAGCACCTTTAATGTAGTAAAACGTCCCAAGGCACTACACAGGAGTGTTCTAAAAATTTGACACCGAGCCACATAAGAAGAAATTACGGCAGATGACCAAAAGCTTGATCAATGAGGTAGGATTTAAGAAGCGTCTTCAAGGAAGAAAGAGAGGTAGAGAGGCGGAGAGGTTTAGGCGGGAGTTCCCGAGCTTGGGGCCCAAGCAGCTGAAGGCACGGCCACTAATGGTTGAGCGATTATAATCAGGGATGCTCAAGAGGGCAGAATTAGAGGAATGCAGACATCTCGGGATTGTGGGGCTGGAGGAGGTTACAGAGAAAGGGAGGGGCGGGGCCATGGAGGAATTTTTAACAAGGATGAGATTTTTGAAATCGAGGCATTGCTTAATCAGGAGCCAAAGTAGGTCACAGCAAGCACAGGGATAATGGGACAGCGGGACTTGGTGCAAGTTATGGCACGGGCAGCCGAGTTTTGAATGACCTCAGGTTTATGTAGTGTAGAACGTGGGAGGCCAGCCAGGAGTGCGTTGGAGTAGTCAAGTCTTGGCATGGATGAGGGTTTAAGCAGCAGATGAACTGAGGCTGGGATGGAGGTGGGCAATGTTACGGAGGAGGAAATAGGCGGTTTTAGTTATACCGCGGATGTGTGGTCGGAAGCTCATTTCAGAGTCAAATATGACACCAAGGTTGCCAAGTCAGAAGAATCCTTTCACACAGAGGGTTCTTAGAACATGGACTGCTTACCACATGTCTACTGAAACACAGACTTTAAAATCATTTAACAGGGAATTGGATGTGTTTAAAAAGGAAAAATATAGGAGGATATGGAGAAAGGGCAAGAATATGGGACGAAAGTGAATGGTTTCGTTTGAAGAGCTTGGACCAGCATAAGCTCAATGGATTTAACGGCCTCCTCCTGTGTTATTAATTTCTATGGGCCCAAATTTGGCCCACCCATTTTTTCGACGCATTCACGCGAGATGCGCCGACTTCCTAGGATAAAAACGGTGCCAAAAAGTTGGCCTCGCATTCTGGCCGCTCTGTGGCCTCTCCTATGGCTTGGTGCGGCAATTCAATTAGGGGGCGGAGCTAGGGCCCCGCGCTGAAGAGAGTGCCAGCAGCTCAACGCTTGCGCACGGGAGGTTTTGGCGCATGCGCAGTAGCTCCTCTGCAGCGTGGGACCCGATATCTCACCCCTATATCAGGCCGAGTGGCCTCACGACGTGCGCCAGGCTGCTGCATGTCATGGAGAGAATCCCGCACCTATCCCCGGCCGAGTGGCCTCCCGCACTGGCCCGCTGCCTTCATGGGCTGAAGTAGGACTTAAATGTTGTTTTTTATTGATGGTTGTGCTTTGACTAGTGAGGAGAGTTTTGATTGGGGGGGGGCGGTTGGTGTGGGGTGGGAAAGTGTATTTTGGGGGGAGGGGAAAAAAAAGTGTTTTGATGGGGAGGGGAGGGGGGCGGGGAAGAGAAAGAGTTTTAATTGGGGGGGGAAAAGAGAGTTTTGATGGGGGGGAGGAGAAAGAGAGTTTTGATGGGGGGGGGAGAAAGAGAGTTTTGATGGGGAGGGGGGGGAGAAAGAGAGTTTTGATGGGGGGGGGGAGAAAGAGAGTTTTGATGGGGGGGGGAGAAAGAGAGTTTTGATGGGGGGGGAGAAAGAGTTGATGGGAGGGGGAAAGAGAGTTTTGATGGGGGGGGGAAGAGAGTTTTGATGGGGGGGCGAAAAGAGAGTTTTGATGGGGGGGGGGGAAAGAAATTTTTGATGGGGGGGGCGGAAAAGAAATTTTTGATGGGGGAGGTGATAACTGTTTTTATTTGGATATTTTGAAAAAATTATATAAATATTCTTTGTCTCTTTACTTCTTTTATGTTTGTAGTTTAAGTTTCCATGAATGCTTTTGTTGTTTAGTAAATTAACTTTGCGAAGTTTGTCAGTCCTGTATAGCTGTTTGATCCTATTCACATTCTTTAGTCAAGTCATTAAGTACCTACCTGCACGATTTCTTAGCTCTCCGCAAGGGTTTTCTGTGCGGCCACAAGTAGGCACATATGCTGGCCTAAGTTAGTTTGGAGCAACTATTAGCTGTGCAAAGTGGCTTAAATGGCCAAAACAGGCGTAGATGGCTGGTAACGCCCCCTTTTGAAAAAAAAACTTTAAAAAATCCTAACTAATTCACTTACACTGATACAAGTTGAATGTGCATTTTTAAGATACTCCAGAAAAATCAAGTTGCACCAAAAGAAACGGAGCAACCCCTGGACAAATTTGGGCCCTATGATTCTATCAGTTAATCACTTTTAAACTATCTCTATTTAATGGTTTTACTGAAAAGACTGTGCATCAGTATAGTTGTCACTTGAGACAGATGGTGCATTCATCAGTCAACTGTGAATGACTTGCACTGGGGGATTGTGGAAGAACGCTGAAGTAGGAGAATCCTTGACGATCCACTGGATAGGCATGTAAACAAAAGCTAATGTTGATCGCACTGTGCGCTGTAAGACAATAAAGTGTAAGGAAAGCAACCATGCTCCACAGCTTCCACAGGTCTCTAATTCCTGACAGAGAGATAACCCTTCACTGAGACTGTGGCAGTGAGAGAAAGGAACTATCGGGCTGATGTGTCCCTGCATCTGGCAACAAAGTTGTGGAGGCACTTCTGAACAAGCAAGGACGTCCTGCTGCCTCACAATATGGTCAAGTATTTGCTCCCTGCAAGGGCTATATATGCTGGTCTGACACAGGAGCTCCTTTGTCAACCTGTTCCGCATCATAGGCGGTCCCTCGATCGAGGATGACTTGCTTCCACATGGGTTCAAAGATGTTCCAGTCCTGAATTCCAATTGAGGGGGTGGAAGATGCTTGTACGTGGATTTTTTTAACATGTGGTGACCGTTGCACATCAGCCACCACACGGGCTTGACAGATCTAGGCATTTATCCAGTGGCAAGGGTTAACCAGGATGACTGGAGACCTGCTGTGCTGTATGGATCTAGTGCACACACATATCGCAATGTGGGCTGGCCCGTGCTCTCGCCTCTTCTCGGCCCCATACCCTCATTTTCCGCTCCTCCGCCATGATCTTTTGCCATACCTCATATACCGACCTATTGTCCACCGCCAATCACAGCAGCAAACCCCCGCGCAAAGATTGAACCTGTTCCTAGTAAGCGGACAACAACGTCGCAGTGGATTGTTTCTGAGCAAGGAGAAATGGAAGAACCCTCAGTAGAGATATGAAGGAAAGCATAAACTGGGGGAGCACAATAAGATTGCAAGGATTCTGAACATTGAATCTGACGGCATTGAACTTTTATAATTTTCTGCCCCAGATAGCTGTGGAGGCTGGGTCATTGACTATATTTAAGGTGGAGATACACAGACTTTTGAATGGCAAGGGAGTGAAGGGTTATGGGGAGTGGGCAGGGAAGTGGAGCTGAGCCCAAGATCGGATCAGCCATGATCTTATTAAATGGCGGAGCAGGCTCGAGGGGCCAAATGGCCTACTCCTATTCCTAATCCTATTTCTTATGTTCTTATAAAAGCAAATGGTTCTAGACCAACAGCGTTTGCATATGCTTCGAAGGATTTGCACATACCATATTGCAAATATATGTACAAAATGCAACCATATTGGTTGAGCATTTTACATATGTTTCAAAGAATAATTCAACACTCACCACAATCTGTGGAGCTAGCAGAGATGTCAGTTCACTCTTGCAGTGGATTAAATATTAAGGTTGTCCATTTTCCAGCTCATGCAAAAGGTGCATTTTTTTCCCATAATGATGCTTGGTAAAACACTTGGGATGGTCCCCAGCAGAGTACGTAACTCCAGGGACCAATTTCTTTCTAGTCAGTTATCATTGGACAAACTATATAGTAAGCTGAAACCTAAAACACGTGCCGAGATTTATAAACTATCGCCCAAGAATTTTCACTGCAGCGGATGAGAATGTTGTCTTCTGCCCGGTGTGTCTGTTTTAGTGCCATTCTCTGCTGATTGCTGCTGGTTCTGGAGTGGAAATCTTATTTGTAGATCGAAAGGCTGATCCCAGTCGGGACGATGGGAAATGCCAATAAATACAACTGGCTGCTGATTGGACCGCTTCATTTCCTGCCAGAAACAATTTTTCAGTTGTACCAGGAAGTCAGTCATAAACAGCTCCAGTGGACACATGTGTCTAAAGGTTGCGAAATTGCCTTTTGGCTCCATACCTGGAAAGATGTTTACGAATCTGTGGAGTATTTGGAAAAATCAATGGCTCACTAAATACTCTGGCATCTTCAATGAGGGAAAAGAGAGCTAAAGCTAAAATGCTGGATTTATAAAGGGATTACGGCACATAAATAGCTCATAGAGCAAGGAGCCCACTAGCATTTGTCACATTGCTATTGGAAAATCAACTGTACATAAATTCAAATATTTAACAGCATACTGTAGAACCATATAATCATAAAAATTTACAGCACAGCAGGAGGCCATTTGGCCCATCGTGTCTGTGCTGGCTGAAAAAGAGAACCAGCCTAATCCCACTTTCTGGCCATTGGTTCATAGCCCTGTAGGTGACAGCACTCTCCTATAATAGAACACCAGCAGCAGGTCATGGCCATAAAAGGAGCGGCGAGCAGTGGCCGGGAAGCAGTGTGGAGGCATACTACTCCAGGGAGCCACACGAGCTGCGACGGCGGCGAATAGTGACGTCATCACGATCCAGGGCGGTGATTGGAGCGTGGACAGATACAGCAGAAGCGGCGAGGTCAGGGCGAAGGAGCGGCGAGAGACTGTGGGGGGATGTGATCGGGACCCAGGGGAGGCGTGAGTTTGGGGCCAGGGACCCAGAGACAGCATGGGCCAGCCCACACTGCGATGTGTGCGCACAGAGCAGGTCTCCAGTCATCTTGGTTAATCCTTGCCACTGGACCAAGACCTAGCTCTGTCTAGCCCGTGTGGTGGCTGGTGTGCAACGGCCACCATGTTAAAAAAATCCACGCACAGGCATCTTCCACACTATAGGATGTAGTTCAGGACCTGGAATTTTAAGTCCTTCATTGGAACACCTGTGAACTTATCCTTTTGTGGCGTGGAAGCAAGTCATCCTTGTTTCGAGGGACTGCCTATGATGATGATGATAATAATAGAGTAACTGGAACATTAAAGTTCAGTACCATGTGCCGTATCAAGTTATTGCTGCGATAGCAATGAATGTTACTTTAACAATGATGCAACAGCATTGTTTCTGTATAATACTGACTGCAATGTTACTGTAACAATGGCTGTTGTTACAATAATACGGTTATATTAATTTGTTAATGAAACAACTAATGTTACTACAACAACAGTGACTGTTCCAACAATCACTAATTGAATTGTTGCTGTAACAATTACTGTTACTAGAATAGATACAAATATTGAGTTGTTACTGTAACGGATTATTATTCCTGGGATGAGAGGGTTGTTCTATAAAAAGAGATTGAGTAGATTAGGAGTATTCTCTTGAGTTTAGGAGGAGAGGTAATTTCATTGAAACACAAGATTCTGAGGGGGATTGACAAGGTAGATGCCGAGAGGATGTTTCCTCCGGCTGGAGAGACTAGAACAAGGGGGCAAAGACTCAGTGTAAGGGGTCGGCCATTGAAGACTGAGATGAGGAGATATTTCTTCACTTAGAAGGTTGTGAATCTCTAGAATTCTCTACCCCAGAGGGCTGTGGATGCTCAGTCTTTGAATATATTCAAGGACGAGATTGCTAAGATTTTTGGACTCTAGGGGAAATCAAGAGATATGGGGGACAGGTGGGAAAGTGGAGTTGAGGTCGAAGTTCAGCCATGATCTTATTCAATGGTGGAGCAGGGTCGAGGAGCCGAGTAGCCTACACCTATTTCTCATGTTCTTATGAAGTTGTTACTGTAATAACAAGGACTAATTTTGAATTGTTCCTGTAACAATTACTTATTTTGATAACTAATTGAATTATTATAACTAATATTGAATGGTTAATGTTAATGAATTATCATTTTGATAATTAATGTTACAATACCGACTGTAATATTGAATTGTCACCACTATCATTACAACAGTGATTAATTAACTGACTAATATTGTCACTGTAAGGATGGTGGCTGCATTTCTGTAATGTTACTACAATGTTACTGCAATAACTGCAATATTGGAACAGAATCTGCGGTCAGCATGATGGCGTATTCTCAGATTTCACTGTCATACCACTGTTGAAATTGATCGCAGGTTAGGGATTTCCGCAGGCGCTTTCCGCATGTGCTAAATCCCGAACTTATAATCTATCAAGTTCCAACATGACTGATCATCCACTGTGACTGAAATCCTTACTGCTGCCGCCGATTTGGGCTAATTGCTCATCAACCACAGGCAATTTTTTTTACGGCTGGTGCAAACAGGCACAGGAGCATGTTTGCATAGCATAAGGGGATGGGATATATGCAGCAGCCTGAAATATACACACCCGCCATGAGAAAAAAAAGTCTAAATAAATATCTATATCCACCTAACTATCTCCTGATCCCAACACAACTCGCGGAGACAAACAGGCAAAGGGTATAAACAATCTACCAAGAATGAGAGACGAACGTATTTATTAATATAGCACCACAGCAAAACAACGCAAGTTTCCGAGGGGGCCTTGCACCAGGTAAGTGCGGATTTCTTTCAGAGGTTAGCAGTGTACTCCTTAGCTACGCCACCGACCACAATTTCAGGGCCATTGAGTTATTACTGGAACAACAGTGACTATAATATTAATATAATAACAAAGACAGACAAAAACAAAGCAGCAACTGATATTTCCCTGTATTTCATTACTGGGACATGTGCTTGATCTTTCCTCCATACCAGCAGGCTAGCGAAAGAGTAAGAGGTGGAAATTCGGTCGCGCCTCTGTTACGGCATTAACCCGGGCGGAGCAGTAAATTTTGTGCTGGGAAATGGTTTGCATCTCCAGCCGCAAAATTCACCAGCTGGTCCCTGAATGGGGCGCTAAGGAAGGCGTTCCACACCTCTCATAGGGCACTAGGCCGGCTGAGCAACTGAAAATCCCGAGCTAAAGAGCCGGTCTCGAAGCGCCCCAAGAGAGGCTTCCGTTGAAAAAGTAAATCTGAAAAAAACCCACGAAAAACATTCCCAATACATTACTGACGCCACATCAACATAAATCGCAAAAATAAAAGACAATCACACTTATCTCTGCTGGACATTCCTTCCCTCACTGCGGCCGTTACAGAACCGCCAGCTTTCCCAGGCAGTCCCACTAGGGGGCGCTGCGGGGTGCTACGGGTCGGACGCAAAACAAATATTGAGCTGGTGTCGCAACTAGGGGCGTCTCCCGGGCGGCACTGCTCCGAGCCCCCGCAAACCCGGCACCGAATGTCCCGACAGGCTGGCCGCCCGCCTGGAAATGCTTTCCGCCACCATTACCGCCCCTCCGGGGTGAAAACAGAGGAGGCACAGAGCGGAATATCAAGCCCAACAGCTGCATTATTTTAACAGCGTAATCGGAAGAAAGGTCAGAAAAGGTGTCTCTATGTTCAATTACACCTGCCGCCATGGCTGGTCTGACAAACAATGAGCAGTTTAAATCTCAACTCAGTTTAAACCAGTTGATGTGGTATATTTGGACTTTCAGAAGGCTTTCGACAAGGTCCCACACAAGAGATTAATGTGCAAAGTTAAAGCACATGGGATTGGGGGTAGTGTGCTGACGTGGATTGAGAACTGGTTGTCAGACAGGAAGCAAAGAGTAGGAGTAAACGGGTATTTTTCAGAATGGCAGGCAGTGACTAGTGGGGTACCGCAAGGTTCTGTGCTGGGGCCCCAGCTGTTTACATTGTACATTAATGATTTAGACGAGGGGATTAAATGTAGTATCTCCAAATTTGCGGATGGCACTAAGTTGGGTGGCAGTGTGAGCTGCGAGGAGGATGCTATGAGGCTGCAGTGTGACTTGGGTAGGTTAGGTGAGTGGGCAAATGCATGACAGATGAAGTATAATGTGGATACATGTGAGGTTATCCACTTTGGTGGTAAAAACAGAGAGACAGACTATTATCTGAATGGTGACAGATTAGGAAAAGGGGAGGTGCAACAAGACCTGGGTGTCATGGTACATCAGTCATTGAAGGTTGGCATGCAGGTACAGCATACGGTTAAGAAAGCAAATGGCATGTTGGCCTTCATAGCGAGGGGATTCGAGTACAGGGGCAGGGAGGTGTTGCTACAGTTGTACAGGGCCTTGGTGAGGCCACACCTGGAGTATTGTGTACAGTTTTGGTCTCCTAACTTGAGGAAGGACATTCTTGCTATTGAGGGAGTGCAGCGAAGATTCACCAGACTGATTCCCGGGATGGTGAGACTGACCTGTCAAGAAAGACTGGATCAACTGGGCTTGTATTCACTGGAGTTCAGAAGAATGAGAGGAGACCTCATAGAAATGTTTAAAATTCTGACAGGTTTAGACAGGTTAGATGCAGGAAGAATGTTCCCAATGTTGGGGAAATCCAGAACCAGGGGTCACAGTCTAAGGATAAGGGGTAAGCCATTTAGGACCGAGATGAGGAGAAACTTCTTCACCCAGAGAGTGGTGAACCTGTGGAATTCTCTACCACAGAAAGTAGTTGAGGCCAATTCACTAAATATATTCAAAAGGGAGTTAGATGAAGTCCTTACTACTAGGGGGATCAAGGGGTATGGCGAGAAAGCAGGAATGGGGTACTGAAGTTGCATGTTCAGCCATGAACTCATTGAATGGCGGTGCAGGCTAGAAGGGCTGAATGGCCTACTCCTGCACCTATTTTCTATGTTTCTATGTTTCATCTATCCTGCAACTGTGATGTCATCCAACAAAAAGAGATGACTTCCTCTCCGTCTGGAGTGATGCATTTGGACAGAATTCTCACAGATGGGTCAGAATTTGGCAGAGTTTGTCAATCCCTCAACATAATGATCAGCTTTCTACTTAATAGTTTCAAAGTAAACAGTGAGCATCTTCTGATTAGATAGTCATCATCATAGGCACTCCCTCGGAGTCGAGGATGACTTGCTTCCACTGGGAGTTCCCAGGTGGCTGAAGAGTCCAATGTGGGACCTACAGTCTCTGTCACAGTTGGGGCAGACAGTGGTTGAAAGAAAGGGTGCGTGGGGAGCCTGGATTGATGCACACTCCTCCTGCTGTCTGTGCTTGGTTTTTGCAAGCTCTTGGCGATGAGACTCGAGGTGCTCAGTGCTCTCCCGAATGCTCTTCCTCCACTTTGGGCAGTCGTGGGCCAGGGATTCCCAGGTGTAATCATTATTTTGACAGTGTCAATGTGACAAAGAGGGTGATCACGATGAGATCACTTCCCTGATGGAACCAGTGCATATACTATAGCCCTAAGCAAGCTCAATAATACTGCACACTTGCTGTAGATCAAATATTAAGAGAATAATCTTTAATATCCTCTGTTATATTTAAAAAACGATTTCTTAAGTACAGTCCACGCCCATGAACTACATATTCAGTGTCACTTATTGTGCAACATGGCCATCTATATAACCATCCAGCCTCACCTGTAAACACTCATTCACGCACACCGCAAATAAACAACGTTTACTCAGAGATAATGTTATCGCTTTTCAAATTGTGTCATTTGTTTTTAAACAAGGCATTGTGCTGATCTGAGGTATATCTTTTTGCGATTCGTGTGGCCAAGCTAAAGTTTTTTCCAGATGTGTTGTTCTCTACAAAATGTCTGCCCAGCTGAAAATGGAGAGCAGTGAAACATCTGTACCGACGCGAAGAAAGTGCCTCATAAATATAGTTCACAAGTTTGCCCCGACATAAATCACTGTTCAGCACCGAAACACTGAGCAACTCAACCGAGATTACATCATTTTGGTACGCACGAAATAAGCTAAAGGTTATTTTACAAACTCGAACACATCAGGAATCCTGACGTATGCTCCCTAGGAGTTTCTGCCTATTAAAATGGATGCAAGAAAAATGGTAGGAAGTATGCGTCAGAATTCCCGAAATGCCCTCCCAGAGGACTAAGTTCTACATCGGCAATACAAATCCATTAAACGACTCTTCATCTTCCAATATAATGAGCCAATCCTCAACTACTTTTAAAAGCAAATGGTTCAAAAATAAATGTTTCTCCCACCGCCCCCCCCCAAACCCTCCCCCCCATCCCCAAAGGTAGAAACTGATGCAGATTCTTGATTCACAGACTCTGGCAGTCTTCCAGTGCCTCACTGAAGTGGCCATTCATGTGCAGGTCTGCTGAGTAAAGTTCATAAAACCGAACTTGCACTGAAAAAAGATCTTTCACCACAGGTTTTGGAAGATAGAAGACCCTGAAAGATTAACCGTAGCAGCAAATATTTAAACTCCCAATACACAATTACAGACCACAGAAAGAGACGTGAAGGACCCATTCAACCGAAAGGGAAATCTTTCTTATGGAAAAAGAACTCCTACTCCATTTGTTCCCATTTTAATTCAATGGTACGCATTGTGTGTTAAGGCTAGCAAATGTCATTTTTAAATCATGAATTTGTCCCAAAATAGAAAGAATAAATGGCACTACCCTTTAGATGTAACCTGTAGGCTGCCATAGTCAGCAAATTAACCTTAATTTTCTTTTCATTACCAAAGGTCTTCTGAAATCTTAGGGGCTGACACGCCCATGTATTGCTGAGGGAGTGCTGCACTATAAGATGTGGCGTCTTTTCGATGAGGCATTAAAGGTGGCTCCGCCTTTGCTTTCAGATGGATTTAAAAGATCCCATGGCACTATTCGAAGAGCTGCCAAGTTCTCCCCAGTGCCCTGGTCAATATTTATCTCTCCACCAGCATCACTAGAACAAATTATCTAGTCATTATCTCACTGCCGTTTGTGAGACCTTGCTGTGCGTAAACTGGCTGCTGTGTTTTCCTACATGACGCCAAGTTCTGACCCTACATTTGCTCTGTGTTTGATTGTTTGATTGAACCAGTACAATGATATTGAAGAGTTTTTACTGGTACAAAGTATGGGGTAAATCTGTTTTTCAAATATCACGACTTGCGTGCAGGTACACAGTCTACATTCCTACGAGACCTTTGGGCTTTCAACTTCTTCCCTGACAGCTCTGAAAACATTATACTTAAATTAGTTTTCATGGAACTGGTTTAAATTTCCAGCTCCACAACTCAACGGAGCTGTAAATATTACAAAATCCCAAATAGATTTTGACATTGCAGCATTACCTGCTCCGCAGTTCAGTTCCAGATTCAACAGGTCAGGGAAGGGTGCCAAGGACGGAACTGAAGCAGGCAAGTGCGTCATTCCAACACCACTTAGTGGGGAGATCGCTCTGGTAAAATGTATTTTTGTAATATTTAGCAATGAGTCATGGAGCAAGAAACTTCAATTTGCCCCTTGATAATCTATTAAAATGTTTTAATTTAGTTGATGAAACTTAACCTCAATCCGTGTTAAAGACAATTTTCAAGATGGCAGGGAAAAACAAATACATATATTACTTCAACCCGACATCAAACAGACATTGGAATAAATAACCACCCGGTATAATATACAGAATGACTATATTTTAGCTTTCAATTAGTAGGACTCTTGCTTCTGCATCAGAAACTTGTGGGTTCATTGACCCACTCCAGAGACTTGAGCAATAATCCAGGCTGACACTCCAGTGTTGTACTGAGGGAGTGCTGCACTATCGGAGGTACTGTCTTTTGGCTGAGATGTTAGAGTAGACAGGGCCTCTGTTTATCGGGTAGACATAAAAGATCCAACACAAAAGATCCTATTTCAAAGAAGAGCAGGAGAGTTATTCCCGACATCCTGGCCAACATTTATCCCTCAACAAACACCATTAAAATAGATTATGTAATCATTGTCACATTGCTGATTTGGGGCCCTTGTTGTGGGCAAATTGGCTGCCGCATTTCCCACATTAGAACAGTGACTACACTTCAAAAGTACTTCATTGGCTGTAAAGCGCTTTGAGATGTCCCGAACTTGTGAAAGGTGCCATTGAAATGCTAGTCTTTCTTTCAATGGCAGAATCACTTTCGTGTCCCACCACCTAACCAACCCTAATCAGTCGCCATAATAGGAGTCCTAGGAGTTGGTAGTTTTTAAAGTTTTTATTAATAGAGGATTAAACTTCCTTTTAAAATTAAAAGGTAACTAAATCGGTAGAAGATGCACTGACTGGTGCGTTATGCTGGTTTCTTTTCCGCTGATTACGACTAAGCTCACAATGGTGGGTGAGGCAGAGTCACAAAGCACTGCTTCTGCACTTTCTGCTATTAAGTTAAACTAAACATACCAGATAGTGAAAATATCATTTTTCTCTCAAGCAGAAATGGAAAGCACATAATATTTGTTCTGGGAGCACACTTTAGGAAGAACGTGGAGGCTTTGGAGCGGATACAGAAGAGATTTACAAGAATGGCTTCAGGGTCGAGGGATTAAAGTTACATGGATAGACTACAGAAGCTGGGGTTGTTCTCCTTAGAGCAGGGAAGGCTAAGGGGAGATTTGATTGAGGTGTTTAAAATCATGAAGGGTTTAGACAGAGTAAATAAAGAGAAACCGTTTCCGATGGGCATAAATTTAAGGTGACTGGCAAAAGAACCAAAGCCGACATGAGGACATTTTTTTTTAAATACAATTTTTAATTAGGATTTGGAATGCACTGCCTGAAAACATGATGGAAACAGATTCGATAGTAGATGCAATATATGCATAGTGAGTATGTTCACAGATTTGTACAGCTGTTGCATTGAGAGTGGCTTAGCCAGTCATGTCATGTTCACAATACTCAATAAAACCCCAGTCAATTGAGTCTAGGTCATCCACGATGAGGTGAGCCTAGTGGATGAAGTGGTAATGTGTAGTATGACTGTTAAACCTTTGTTAATAAGCCAACTAGTTCTTTATAGCAATGTGTTGCTATGAATTCTTAAGCAAAGTACCCATGAAGCAAATACATTGCAGTCTGTAATAACATTATTAAATTTGCTGATGACACTAAGCTATGTAGGTAGGTAATGAGCTAGTAGTTGGACTGAAGAAAATCTCTACATTGAATATTATTGAGCACAGAAGGTCCTTTGGCATGTTGTGACGGTGCCAGTATTACCGACTCTAATCATTGGATTGGTTTCAATAGCTACTTGTGGTAATATATTCCATATTCTAACAACCTTTCATAGCAAAACATTTCTTGTAACCACTCTGCTATGTCGCTGGCACTGAACATAAGTTTTAATAATCTTTGTTCCAGATTCCATTATGTAAATGGTCAACAATACAACAGATAGTAACATAAGCATGTCTTTGTTATCAAAAGCTTTCCATTGGGAGACACAGAAATGGAAAAGTATGAAGGAGTAATTATTGGCCATAACTGGACAGCAATCCGCCAATCCGAAGCAATTATCAACAAAGTCAACCAGATACTAGGATGCAATGGAGGGCACTGGGTTACAAGTAACATTAAGTTATGCTTACATTGTATAGATCAATGATTTGCCAATTCCACAGTTCTGTTCAGCCTAATTCAAAAAATGATCTAAGTTCATTAGCAAGGGTTCAGAGAGGAAAGGAGAGTGTAATTGAACAGTTTAGGCAACTACGTTTTAAAGATAGCCTCAAACTACTCTATTTATTGTCACTGCAGTCAATTAAGAGTGAGGCAAGTTATTATTCAGGTCTTAGAAACAATGGAAGGCATGCATAAAGTAGAAGTAAGCCAGCTATTTAAATTGGACAATGAACTTTGGACTGAAAGACAAAAGTAGAAGCTTCAGGCGAGGTGAGAGTTTTCAAAACAGATTTGCTTCCTGCAGAATAGTGGACAGAATATTTGGCAGATGGATTATAATGTGGGAAAATGTGAGGTTATCCACTTTGGTAAGAAAAATAAAAAAGCAAATTATTATTTAAATGGGGAGAGATTACAAAATGCTGCAGTACAGAGGGATCTGGGGGTTCTTGTACATGAAACACAAAAAGTTAGCATGCAGCTACAGCAAGTAATCAGGAAGGCAAATGGAATGTTAGCCTTTGTTGTAAGATTCTAAGGGGGCTTAACAGTGTCATGTATGTAATCTTCACGTAACTGTAACCTTCATGTAACACTGTACACTGTATACACCTAAGAAATGCACACCTTGACCACAGGGGGTGAACTTGTGGGAGACACTCCTCACCTGGTCATCCAGGTATATAAAGGGAGGTCCCACGCAGGGTCTGCACTCCTTGGTCCTGTGAATAAAGGTTCAGATCACAGAGTGACCTTGTCTCCAGTATGTGCCTCGAGTTGATTTGCAGTAGAGTGTAAGGACTTAACATTTGGCGACGAGAAACGGGAATCAACGACTCACGAGAATGGCCACCGGTAGCAGAGGAATGGTACTGTGTTGGAGGGGACTGGGATGATTTCATTGAGAGGCTCCAGCAGAGCTTTGTCACAAAGGACTGGCTGGGAGCAGCAGAGGCTGACAAGCGAAGGGCGCATCTACTGACCAGCTGTGGACCTAAGATGTACGCACTGATGAAAGACCTGTTCACACCCGAGAAGCCGGCGGACAAGACCTTTGAGGAGCTCAGCAAACTGGCGAGCAGTATACACATGGCCCTATACCGTTTCTATACGCACCGACATCGGGAAGGGCAGAGCATACCAGTCTTTGTTGCGGACCTTCGGCACTTGGCCAGCCTCTAAGTTCATAGACGTCTGCAGGGGGGAGATGTTGCGGGATTTCTTCTTTGAGGGCATTGGTCATGCTATGATTTTTAGGAAGCTAATTGAGACCAAGGACTTGATACATAACATAAGAACATAAGAATTAGAAACAGGAGTAGGCCATCTAGCCCCGCGAGCCTGCTCCGCCATTCAAAAAGATCATGGCTGATCTTGGAAGCAGCGGCGTTGATGGCTCAAACTTTCATGGCGGGGGAGGAGGAAACCAAGATCATATACGCGCGCAACTCTGCTCCCAACGTGGTGATGGAGCAGGGAGTTAACATGGTAAACGCGACTCAGAACCCCCAGACAGGCAAGGGCAATTCGACACCAACCAGGCAGTAACAGACTCTAGGGTGGATCCTCAACAGAGACCAATGGCAGGTCGAACGGACAATTACACCATCACAAGGGACAATACGTCCCGGGATGGGGCCATTGATACCCACTAACAGAGTGCTCAAGAGTAATCAAAGAGACAATCAGAGAGAAATGTCTGGTAACTAACAGCTCCTTTGTTCACAACAATCTCAGCTTATGCTGGAGATGCGGGGGCAGATATGCTGCGAAAAGCTGCAGGTTTCAACAATTTATCTGCAGAAATTGTAATTTCAGTGGACATTTGGCCAGAATGTGCAGGAAGCCCGCAGCGAGGCTGGTTTACGAAGCGGATGAACCACAAGATGGGTCTGCAAGGCAGGGTTATGCTTGGGACATAGCAATGGACGCTGAAGTTCAGTGGGTCCAGGTGGCAAACATCCACATACACAAAGACACCACCTATGATGATGAGAGTACTGTTAAACGGCATCCCGGTACGCATGGAGCTGGACACAGGAGCCAGCCAGTCGCTTATGAGTGTCCAACAATTCGAGAAACTATGGCCACTCAGAGCTAGCAGACCCAAACTAGAATGCATTGACACGCAATTACAGACATACACCAAAGAGATCATCCCAGTGCTAGGCAGTGCAATGTTGGTGGTCACACATAATGGATCAGAGAACCGGCTGCCACTCTCGAGTGTCCCGGGAAATGGTCCCGCGCTTTTGGGGAGGAGCTGGCTAGCCGAGATGAACTGGAAATGGGGGGATGTGCACTCCATTTCATCTGTGGAGCGAAGTTCATGCTCACAGGTCCTACAAAAGTTTGAGTCACTATTTCAACCTGGTGTCTCCACTTTCAAAGATGCCAAAGTAGTGATATGCATTATCCCGGATGCCACACCAGTGCACCACAAAGCCAGAGCTGTGCCGTATGTGATCGGGAGAAAATTGAGAGTGAGTTGGACAGGTTGCTAAGAGAATGCATAATTTCGCCCATTGAATTCAGCGACTGGGCAAGCCCCATCGTCCCTGTCCTAAAAACGGATGGCTCGGTCAGGATCTGTGGTGACTACAAGGCCACCATCAACCGAGTGTCACTACAAGACCAATACCCGCTTCCGAGAGCGGAGGATCATTCTGTCATGCTGACAGGCGGCAAGCTGTTCACCAAGTTGGACCTCACTTCGGCCTACATGACCCAAGAACTGGCCGAAGAATCCAAGCTACTGACCACCATCACCACGCACCAGGGGCTGTTTGTTTACAACAGGTGTCCATTTGGCATTAATTCAGCAGCCGCTATCTTTCAAAGGAACATGGAATGCCTGCTCAAATCCATCCCTGGAACAATCGTATTTCAGGACGACATCCTTATCACGGATCGAGACACCAAGGAACACCTCCACAACCTGGAGGAGGTGCTACGACGACTGGACCAGGTAGGCCTGCGACTAAAGAAGTCCAAGTGTGTGTTTTTGGAACCAGAAGTGAGTTTTTGGGCAGGAGGGTTGCCGCAGACGGGATCCGGCCTACCGAATCCAAAACGGAGGCGATCCGTCACGCGCCCAGGCCCGACAACACATCGGAGTTGCGTTCATTTCTGGGACTATTGAACCATTTCGGGAACTTTCTGCCGAACTTAAGCACATTGTTGGAGCTGCTACATGTGCTCCTGCATAAGGGTTGCGATTGGTTTTGGGGGGATTGTCAGGAACGGGCTTTCAATCGGGCGCGGAACCTGCTTTGTTCTAACAAGCTGTTGACTCTGTACAACCCCTGTAAGAAATTGGTTTTGACATGTGATGCATCATCCTATGGGGTTGGGTGCGTGTTGCAGCAGAGTAATGATGAGGGCCAACTCCAACTTGTGGCTTATGCTTCCAGGTCGCTCTCCTAAGCAGAAAGGGGATATGGGATGGTTGAAAAGGAAGCACTCGCATGTGTCTGCGGGGTGAAAAAGATGCACCAGTACCTTTTTGGCAGAAGGTTCGAGTTAGAAACGGACCACAAGCCGTTAACATCCCTGTTGTCCAACAGCAAAGCTGTCAACGCCAATGCGTCAGCTCGCATACAGCGATGGGCTCTCACGCTGACTGCGTATGACTACACCATACAGCACCGGCCAGGCACCGAAAATTGTGCTGACACGCTCAGTCGGCTTCCACTGGGCACCACTGAGGGGGCAGCGGAGCAAAACGCTGAGATGGTCTTGGCAGTCAATGCTTTCGACAGCACAGGCTCCCCCATCACAGCCGACCAGATCAAAACCTGGACAAAGAGATCCCCCCCTATCCTTGATTAAGAAATGTGTCCTTACTGGGGATTGGGCACCCGCACATGGAGCATGCCCTGAAGAGGTCAGACCGTTTCACAGCCGGATGGATGAACTCTCCATCCAAGCTGACTGCCTACTATGGGGCAGCTGGGTAGTCAGGCCCCAGAAGGGAAGGGAAGCATTCATCAGGGAACTCCACAGCGAGCACCCAGGCATCGTGCTAATGAAGGTCATTGCCCAGTCACATGTATGGTGGCCTGGAATTGATGCAGACCTGGAACACTGTATTCGCAGGTGCACGACGTGTGTCCAGCTGGGCAATGCCCCAGGGAGGCCCCACTCAGCCCGTGGCCCTGGCCCACCAAGCCATGGTCACATATTCACGTAGACTACGCGGGCCCGTTCATGGGGAAAATGTTCCTCATTGTTGCTGATGCGTACTTGAAATGGATCGAGTGCATCATATTGAATTCGTGCACGACATCCACCACAGTGGAGAGTCTGCGTGCGGTCTTTGCGACCCACGGCTTGCTGGACATTCTGGTTAGCAACAACGGCCCGTGCTTCACTAGCTATGAATTCCGGGAGTTCATGTCGGGTAATGGCATCAAACATGTCAGGACAGCACCATTCAAGCCAGTTTCCAATGGCTAGGCGGAACGTGCGGTCCAAATCATAAAACAAGGCATGCTCCGGATTCAAGGAACCTCCCTTCAATACCGTCTATCGCGCCTCCTGCTGGCCTATAGGTCCCGACCGCATTCGCTCACGGGAGTCCTGCCCGCGGAACTACTCCTGAAACATACACTTAAAACTCGGCTGTCTCTCATTCATCCAGTCCTGTCAGACATTGTTGAGGGCAAGCACCAGTCCCAAAATGAGCGCCACGACCGTAACTCAAAGGGGAGATGTATAGAAATCGATGACCCTGTATTTGTTCTTAATCACGCTGTGGGGCCCAAGTGGCTTAAGGGTACTGTAATTGGCAAAGAGGGGAATAGGGTCATAGTGGTCAGACTTAACAATGGACAGATATTCCGCAAGCATTTGGACCAAGTAAAAAAAAAGGTTCAGCATGGACACTGAAGAACCTGAGGAAAATTATGAGATGCTGCCCACACCACTGCCATTGAACGAGCAACAAGAACCTTCAGCAGCATGCACAGTCCCTGCGGCCAACCCGGATGAGCCAGAATCACCACAGGTGACAAAGACGCATGCCAAGGCTCAACAACCAGAGCCTCAACTGCAGCGCTCCACGAGAGAGCATCGACCGCCTGAAAGACTCAATCTTTGACCCAAAGACGTTGGGGGGGGAGGTGATGTCATGTATGTAACCTTCATGTAACTGTAACCTTCATGTAACAACAGTGTACACTGTATACACCTAAGATATGCACACCTTGACCACAGGGGGTGAACTTGTGGGAGACACTCCTCACCTGGTCATCCAGGTATATAAAGGGAGGTCCCACACAGGGTCAGCACTCCTTGGTCCTGTGAATAAAAGTACAGGTCACAGAGTGACCTTGTCTCCAGTATGTGCCTCGAGTTGATTTGCAGTAGAGTGTAAGAACTTAACAGACAGGGTAGATGCAGAGAGGATGTTTTCCCTCATGGGGGAATTTAGAACTAGGGGGCATATTTTAAGAGTAAGGGGTCGCCTATTTAAGACAGAAATGAGGAGGAATTTTTTCTTCTCAGAGAGTTGTGAATATTTGGAATTCTCTACCCCAGGGAATTGTGGAGGCTGGGTCTTTGAATGTACTTAAGGTGGAGATAGACAGATTTTAGAAAGATAAGGGAGTCGAGGGTTATGGAGAGCGGGTGGGGAAGTGGAGTCGAGGCCAGGATCAGACCAGCCATGATCTTATTAAATGGCAGGCTCGGGGGGCCAAATGGCCGACTCCTGTTCCTATTTCTTATGTTCTTATGACAAGGGGAGCAGACTCCCACAGAAGATATTTTTTCAGGAGGGGAGCAAGGATCATATTAACACGATATTAACAACATTACTTGATTATTTATTTATTTATTTATTTATTTATTTTTAAAGAGAGCCGGTAGGGAATCCTTAAAATAAGGTAGCACAACTGAGTAATTATATATGGAGGAAGGGACATTTCCTTGCTTTGGACTTTCTTAGGTACTCAGGAAATTAAGGCATGAACTGCTTCACTGTGCTTTTAATACAGCATCATAAAGATAATCTAATGTAATATATTTTAAACACAAATCCATCAGTATTAGAGAAAAGAACGATTGTAACTTGAGAAGACAAACAACAAAATCAACAAGTCATTCACAAAACTTAAAGTATAAACATCTTCATAATTATATTACCTTGGCATCATTGACTAAAATCAGGCAACTGCACAATCATAAAATGGGTTTTAGATTCAGAAGTGAGGGAATGATTTTTGCTTCCCGTCTGAGGAGAGAAGTCCTGATTGGCGGAGTTCACATTCAGACACTCGTACAATATTCCTTTATGTGCTATTTTTCCACAGATATTATGTTAACCCATTTTTATGTTGGCATTAACCCATTTAAAATAGAAACAGCACACACAGGAGCGTAACATGAGCATCTTAAGCGTTTATAGTTTGATCAGAATGTCTACCCTCAGATTGGTCTAATTGTTTCAAAATAGTCAACTTTACGCAAGATGATTAAGAGATAACCACAAGTAAAAGAAAGAAAAAAAAAGAAAGACTTGTATTTATATAGCGCTTTTCACAACCACCAGATGTCCCAAAGTGCTTTACAGCCAATGAAGTACTTTTTGGAGTGTAGTCACTGTTGTAATGTGAGAAACGCGGCAGCCAACTTGCGCACAGCAAGCTCCCACAAACACCAATGTGATAATAACCAGATAATCTGTTTTTGATATGTTGATTGATATGTTGATTGAGGGATAACTCCCCTGCTCTTCTTCGAAACAGTGCCATGGAATCTTTTACGTCCAGCTGAGAGGGCAGACGGGGCTTCGGTTTAACGTCTCATCCAAAAGACGGCACCTCTGACAGTGCAGCACCCCCTCAGCACTGCACTGGAGTGTCAGCTGAGATTGATGTGCTCAAGTTCCTGGAGTTAATGATCATCCAGTACATTTTCTGGACCACAACAAGCCAGGCTGCCCCTGTAAACCTTCCCAGCGTCAGCGATCGTTATCTATTCACAGCGAGCTTCTGGTTCATATTGGGCCTAGTCCCAGGAGCTCACCAAAGGGTAAGAGGACAGGGAATCAGCGCTCAAAAGGCTGCAGCTAAAATTTAATAAGATGCAGCCATTTAAAAGATAACTGATCACATATTGGGGTAAAAATGATTTCACTGTAGACATCCTTACATAAAAAAGAATGAAAGGATGATGAAACTGTTGCATTGGTCATTGCCAGGTAAATGTGCCAAAGCCTGTCGATATAGTGGATGGCATTATGATAGGGTTTGGGTAGTAGTCTAATGCCAATTGAGATCCCTGGCACACCTCCTTCCATCTTGCACAACTTCCACCTTGAATCAATGCAGTTGGGACACTTTAACATGAGTTGCCAACCACCATGTCACTCTGTAGTTTGCATACAGATGACATGTTGCTCCCTTAAGTCTGTTTTAGGAGCTCCTTTTTCATCAGTAGACTTGGAAATGCATCAGTTAGAGTCAACGTTTTAATGATTTGGCAGACATTTGTTTAGTTTAGGTCCCATATTACAAAATAAAACCGCTAATCTTTGCGTTTCAATAGCATAGATGACATTTTAAAAATTAATAAAACCAGTACAAGTAATCTACAAAGTAAATAAATAAATAAATAGCGAAAAAAAAAGCCTCTGCCCCTTTAAGAGCACCATCACTACTTAAAACCGACTCCACTGGGCAAACGCAGTCCTGTTCCAAGTGGATTGAAATTTGGGTGTCCGGTGACCATGGTTTTCCAACGTTTAATTTACATGGTCGGAAAATCTCACACGGCCGGAGGTCTGATCCGTGCTGCCAGCGATTGAGACTTCCCACCCACTGGGAGCACAAAGTCAAAAGAATTACCTTTATACTCCACAAACAGCATTTCTCAACTCGATAGGGCAACAAGCCAGGCCTACAAGACCAGTCAAGACTGCAACACCAAATACTTCGGCCTTATGGGGGGAAATCCAACTGCCAAGTTCACTGCAGTATCAAATGACTCGATTCCAGGCTTAAAACTCACTTGCATTGTGCACTATTGAATCAATGGGGTTACCAACAAGTACAACAAAAATGTGTACATACGCTTTTGTTCTCCATTACATTCTGAAAGGCCATGTGATACTAAAAGTGCTAAAGACGTTTCCACTTGTAGGGAGACCAAAACTAGGGGCCCTAAATATAAGATAGTCACCACTAAATCTAATAAGGAATTCAAGGGGAACTTCTTTACCCAGAGAGTGGTTAGAATGTGGAACTCGCTATCCCATAGAGTAATTTAGGCGAATGGCATAGATGCATTTAAGGGGGAGCTAGATAAACACATGAGTCACTGCTGAAAATAAGATTCTTAGCCCTTTGTCATTCCCACACACACAATACTACATCAACATATTTCCAAGGCCCATGCTTTTCTGTTGCTCTTTATTTATCATTTTCGAAGGCAAGACAACAGATAATAGCAAGCCAAACGGACACTGTCGCTGCACATCAAAATCATTACGCTATCTTCTGTGAACACTCTGTCGTACAATGGTGGTGCAGATAATGTTGCATCATTACTGCAAAGAGCCTGGGCTAATACAAGCCGCTCCATGCCTGCTTCATCTGTCACGAAATGATTGACCCAACCTTTATCTATGCTTAAAAAATATCAATACATTTAAAGAAGCTGATGTCTAAATGCCCGGTTGCAATGTATTTGCTTCATGGGTTTCTTTGCTTAAGAATTCATAGCAACACACTGCTATGAAGAACTAGTTGGTTTATTAACAAAGGTTTAACAATCACACTACCAGTTCATCCACGAGGCTCACAATTGCACACCTCATCGTGGATCCTCTAAACCCAACTGGCTGGGATTTTATTGAGTCTTCTGAACATCACGTGACCGGCTAAGCCACTCACAATTCAACAGCTTTACAAACCTGTGAGCATCCTTAGGAGGTGCATACATTACATCGGTCTTATTAAATAATATTCAACTTGACGTACAAAGTCAATGAATGGAAGTATATTTTAAAAAAGAGAAATGAAAGGAACTGGAGCAAAAGGTATGGTATGGAATAGAAAATCCTGAGATGAAGAGAGCTTTGCCCACAATGCAAAAGAGGAGGTGAGAAGCATGAAGTGGGGCCATGACTGATTGAAACGGATAGTATGAACAATGTATAGTACGGGGTTAGAGGTGAATGTTAAATATAGCATTATAAATCGGTCAATGGAACAAACCTCCGTGTTTTTAATCAGTGCATCTGATTGGAGTAGAGTACAAATGAACAGAATGCTTAATCTAGATCGGCCAATCACACAGTGAGTGGGTCTTCTGACTATACACAACAATTTCACTCTCAAGACTCCCTGCAGTATAGAGGAATCAGTATTAACACCAGCTCTGTACTCACTCTCATTCACCATGGGTTTGAATCTGTATGGCTCCATATTCTGCAAATTACATTTAATACAGACAAATATGAAGCATTGCAGATTGGGCATAAAAAGGTGCAAACTTACGTATGCATGAATGGAATAAAACTAGCACAGGGAGATCTGGAATGGGATCTGGGAATAATATACCCTTCATTTTCAATATCTAAATAACAGAGAAGCAATTAAAAAAAGTTAATAGAACGTTGGGATAGATAGCACAACTCAAATCTGCAGCGCTTACCCAGATGTTTCAATACACCCTGTGAGGCCTCACTTGGGAGTGCTCATTTAATTTAAGGCACTATGCCACAGAAAGGGGATTATATGCATTAGAAAGGGTGGATAGAAGGCCAGAAAGAAGGTCCTAAGTGTAAAGGCGGTGCGCGCAAGGAGAAAAAAAAATCAAGATGACTCAGCTGTGCAGTCAAAAAAGAAAAGTTAAGATGCGTCTGTTTTTAAAAATAGAATAAATAAAGATTGTGTCAATCATTTTGGAGGTTGAATCGTGTACAAAACAGCTTATAATAGCCCAGTGGTGATAGGATCCAAACAACAATGGCCTAGAAATTGCGGTCGGAGGTGTACCTCCAGAGTATGCCTCTGACCCATAAAACATTTACAAATTTACCTCCAGGCACCCAGGCTGCGGAGAGTTAGGTCTCAGGACCCAAGGCGAATGGCAGCGTAAAGGCCCACGGATCCCAGAGACGCAGGCGATTCGGAAGCATCTCTGGAATCACGTGGGCCCGGTCCTCCAATCACAAAGGAGGATTCCATCGCAATCATTTATGAAGGGAATCCCCTAATGATATGCAATGGAATCCCTAAATAATTAAACAATTTACAGAATTCTGATTTTTTGATATATAAATTATAAACATCTTAATCCAAGCCAATATTTGCATAAACTCATTGTGCATCATTTTGGATTTTTAAATATTTTATTTAAGCCTTATATATACCCTTACGCTGATGAAAGTGGGCCCAACACCTGCTTTTACCAGCCGTAAGAGTTACGTGGGCAATTGCTGGGCAGATGTTGGGCAACTCTACAACAGCAATACTCATTTTTCACGGGTTCTAAAACCATTTTCAGCTCTATTAAAAAACTGCAAGCGCCTGCTGAAATCCGGGAACTTTCAAAGAGAATACAATGGCGTACTCTGAGAATACGGTGTCAAAGACACCACAATTTCAGGGCCATTACCTGCAGCACAATTGTAAATAGAAGTATATAAAATATTCAAACATATCGATAAGGTGATCTCTGGATATTCCTCGATTTTAAATCAAGCTTGTCGGACCGAGTAAATGCTTCATTCTGGACCCGAATTCAAGTGGGTCTTTGCTACCCTGCTGTTGGTTTTCTGTACCAGTTTTATTACTGCGTGGCTTTCGTGCTCTTGCTGGTTCCTTTTATTCCACCACGTGCAGAATAAAGCAGATACAATAGACTACGGGCCACCTGACATCCAGGGTGTGACAGCAGGCTGGTGATTTTCTTTGTGTGATGACAACCATTCCTGGTTGCCTTTAGAGGCTGACCGTGCTGCAAAGAATGAGGAAGGTTGTACCTGGAGCAAGTCATCTATCCTGTGTCAGCCATGGCTCAGTCTTTACAAAAAAGCTGTTTTTATGTACCAGCAATTGCTAAAAGAATTGGATTGCCTGTCAAGGAGTTGCTATAACATGTTGAAGAGTGTGGTGGAGGCCACTACTAACTAGTGTGGAATTCTAACACATAGAACGGACACTCTACAGTCAACAGTGCATTAGGTCCGTGCTGCAGAGCAGGTCTCCAGTCGTCTTGATTAATCCTTGCCATTGGACCAAGACCTAGCTCTATCAAGCCCGTGTGGTGGCTGGTGTGCAACGGTCATCACACGTTAAAAAAAATTCACGCACAGGCATCTTCCATCCCCTCAATTGGAGTTCAGGACTGGAACTTCGGGTCCTTCATCGGTGAACTCGTGGAAGCAAGTCATCCTCATTCAAGGGACCGCCTATGATGATAGCATTCTCGTCTGAGTCAGGAGGTTGTGGGTTCAAGTCTCCAGTGATATATTCTTTACGATATCACAAACACACACATACAGAAGATGGCTCAACAAGAACTTGTCATGTGACCTTGTCACATGATCCTTTTATTATATACATTAGTTGCAGTACCACAACAGTCCACTAGGAGTAGCTCTATATTACACTGAAAACAAAATCGAAGCTGACACTCCAGTGCTGTACTGAGGGAGTGCTACACTCTCAAAGGTGCCATCTTTCAGTTGAGACATTAAAGGGAGGCCCTGTCTGCCCTCTTGGGTTGATGTAAAAGATCTCATGGCACTATTTTGAAGAATAGGAGTGTTCTCCCTGGTATCCTGGCCAATATTTATCACAAATTGGCTGCCGTGTTTCCTACGTTACAACAGTGACGACACTTCAAAAGTACTAAATGAAAGTTCTTTCACATTGTTCTCTGTGATACTTCACATGCTCCTGTCTACAATACACTGCAAAACACCAAGGAAGAATACCGAGATTAAATTCTACTTGCATCTCGGGTGTAACAGCAACGTACATTTATATAGCGCCTTTAACAGAGTAAAAAGTGTCAAGGCGCTTTACAGGAGCGTTAGCGGGCAAGCATTGGCACCGAGCCAAAGAACATTTAAATTAGTCAAATCTACATTTGAAGCTGATATTGAAAAGATTTTCTTCTCTCGGAGGGTGATAAAAGTTTGGAATAATCTATGAGCTACAGTAGTCGAGTCAAATGGGTAGAGCTCTTGTGAAGCGCCTTGGGATGTTTCACTATGTTAAAGGCGTTATATAAATACAAGTTGTTGCTGTTTCCGCTATTCGCCAAAATCGGCCAAACCAATGCGAAAGATAGAGGAATTTCAAGAGCCAGTTACGTGCAGCGCAAATCAAGTTTCTGCCGTCTTTTGTGCTGGTTTGAAAAGCATCGTGCTGGAACCCACAAAACTGACCTCACCCCCAGATCAAATTAATCACCTTGGCGAATTTACACTTCCAGCACTTAGAGACGGCTCTGAAAAGTAAGCTTTTTTGGAGCGTAATGGCACAAATATGCACCTTTTAAAAGTTTTTAAATATCAAAAAATATTTAATTTACAAAGAAACTGACTACTGTACACCTATATAACAAGCAAATGGTTCCGTGTAGTTTTTTAAAGTAATTTTCAGTTATTTAAAATCGGGTCACTCACAGGTGGTGGACGAGACACTTCTGATTAACAATGTTTATTTTTGTGACAAACCCATTTTCAGCTATATTAATAAAACTGCATCGGGTTACCACTCTGCAAAGAGGCTTCAAGGGGATGTAGACAGGCTAAGTGAGTGAGCAAGAGCATGGCAAATGGAACATAATGTGGAGAAATGTAAAGTTATCCACTTTGGTAGGAAAAACAGAAAAGCAGAGTATTTTTTAAATGATGAGAGATTGGGAAATGTTGATGTTCAGAGGGACCTGGATGTCCTTGTGCACAAGTCACTGAAAGTTAATATGCCAGTACAGCAAGCAATTCGGAAAGCAAAAGATATGTTGGCCAGGGTGATCAAGGCTGGGAACTCAACATCCAGGGGTATTCAACATTTAGGAAGGATAGACAGAAAGGAAAAGGAGGCGGGGTGGCGTTGCTGCTTAAAGAGAAAATTAATGCAATAGTAAGGAAGGACATTGGCTTGGATGATGTGGAATCGGTATGGGTGGAGCTACGGAATACCAAAGGGCAGAAAACATTGGTGGGAGTTGTGTTCAGATCACTAAACAGTAGTAGTGAGGTTGGGGACAGCATCAAACAAGAAATAAGAGATGTGTGCAATAAAGGTACAGCAGTTATCATGGGCGACTTTAATTTACATATAGATTGGACTAATCAAACTGGCAGCAATGTGGTGGAGGAGAATTTCCTGGAGTGTATTAGGGATGGTTTTCTTCACCAATATGTCGAGGAACCAACTAGAGGGCTGGCCATGCTAGAATGGGTGATGTGTAATGAGAAGGGACTAATTAGCAATCTTGTTGTGCGAGGCCCCTTGGGGAAGAGTGACCATAATATGGTAGAATTCTTTATTAAGATGAAGAGTGACACAGTTGATTCAGAAACTCGGGTCCTGAACTTAAGGAAAGCTAACTTTGACTGCATGAGGCGTGAATTGGCTGGAATAGACTGGCAAATGATACTTAAAGGGTTGACAGTGGATAGGCAATGGCAAACATTTAAAGATCACATGGATGAACTTCAACAATTGTACATTCTTGTCTGGAGTAAAAATAAAACGGGGAAGGTGGCTCAACCGTGGCTAGCAAAGGAAGTTAGGATAGTTAGATCCAAGGAAGAGGCATATAAATTGGCCAGAAAAAGCAGCAAACCTGAGGACTGGGAGAAATTTATAATTCAGCAGAGGAGGACAAAGGGTTTAATTAGGAGGGGGAAAATAGAGTACGAGAGGAAGCTTGCTGGGAACATAAAAACTGACTGCAAAAGCTTCCATAGATATGTGAAGAGAAAAAGATTAGTGAAGACAAACGTAGGTCCCTTGCAGTCGGACTCAGGTGAATTTACAATGGGGAACAAAGAAATGGCAGACCAATTGAATAAATACTTTGGTTCTGTCTTCTCGAAGGAAGACACAAATTACATTCTGGATGTACTAGTGGACCGAGGGTTTAGTGAGAAGGAGGAACTAAAGGATATCCTTATTAGTCACGAAATTGTGTTGGGGAAATTGATGGGATTGAAGGCCGATAAATCCCCGGGGCCCGATTGTCTGCGTCCCAGAGTACTTAAGGAAGTGGCCCTAGAAATAGGGATGCATTGGTGATCATTTTCCATCAGTCTATCGACTCTGGATCAGTTCCTATGGACTGGAGGGTAGCTAATGTAACACCACTTTTTAAAAAAGGAGGGAGAGAAAACGGGTAATTATAGACCGGTTAGCCTGACATCAGTAGTGGGGAAAATGTTGGAATCAATTATTAAGGATGAAATAGCACGCATTTGGAGAGCAGTGACAGGATCGGTCCAAGTCAGCATGGATTTATGAAAGGGAAATCATGCTCGACAAATCTTCTGGAATTTTTTGAGGATGTAACTAGTAGAGTGGACAAGGGAGAACCAGTGGATGTGGTGTATTTGGACTTTCAAAAGGCCTTTGACAAGGTCCCGCACAAGAGATTGGTGTGCAAAATCAAAGCACATGGTATTGGGGGTAATGTACTGGTGTGGATAGAGAATTAGTTGGCAGACAGGAAGCAGAGAGTCGGGATAAACGGGTCCTTTTCGGAATGGGAGGCAGTGACTAGTGGAGTGCCGCAGGGCTCAGTGCTGGGACCTCAGCTCTTTACAATATATATTAATGATTTGGATAAAGGAATTGAGTGTAATAGCTCCAAGTTTGTAGATGACACTAAACTGGGTGGTGGTGTGAGCTGTGAGGAGGATGCTAAGAGGCTGCAGGATGATTTGGACAGGTTAGGTGAGTGGGCAAATGCATGGCAGATGCAGTATAATGTGGATAAATGTGAGGTTATCCACTTTGGTGGCAAAAACACGAAAGCAGAATATCATCTGAATGCCGGCAGATTAGGAAAAGGGGAGGTGCAACAAAACCTGGGTGTCATGGTTCATCAGTCATTGAAAGTTGGCATGCAGGTACAGCAGGCAGTGAAGGTGGCAAATGGCATGTTGGCCTTCATAGCTAGGGGATTTGAGTATAGAAACAGGGAGGTCTTACTGCAATTGTACAGGGCCTTGGTGAGGCCTCACCTGGAATACTGTGTTCAGTTTTGGTCTCCTAATCTGAGGATGGACGTTCTTGCTATTGAGGGAATGCAGTGAAGGTTCACCAGACTGATTCCAGGGATGGCTGGACTGGCATTTGAGGAGAGACTGGATCAACTGGGCCTTTATACACTGGAGTTTCGAAGGATGAGAGGGGATCTCATAGAAACATATAAGATTCTGACGGGATTGGACAGGTTAGATACAGGAAGAATGTTCCCGATGTTGGGGAAGTCCAGAACCAGGAGACATAATCTCAGGATAAGAGGTAAGCCATTTAGGACTGAGATGAGGAGAAACTTCTTCACTCAGAGAGCTGTTAACCTGTGGAATTCCGTACCGCAGAGTTGTTGATGCCAGTTCATTGGATATAATCAAGAGGAAGTTAGATATGGCCCTTACGGCTAAAGGGATCAAGGGGTATGGAGAGAAAGCAGGATTTTTTTTTTAAACATGTGGTGGCCGTTGCACACCAGCCACCCCACAGGCTTGACAGAGCTTGGTCTTGGTCCAGTGGCAAGGATTAACCGAGACAACTGGAGACCAGCTCTGCTGCACGGACCTAGTGCGCACACATATCGCAGTGTGGGCTGGTCCGTGCTGCCCCTGGGCCCTGAGCTCATGCCTCCCCTGGGCCCCGATCACATCCCTCCACGGCGTAGAGCCCCCAACCTGCGTGAGAGCACCGGCAGCGGGTCAGGGTGCATAGAAGGAGCAGAGGTGAGTGGCCCAGGAGCAGCGTGGCAGCATACCGCTATGGGGAGCAGCGCGAGCTGGTGCGGGAGGGCAGCGGCAGTGAGGAGTGATGTCATCGGGGTCCAAGTCGGTGATTGGAGCGTGGGCAGATACAGCAGGAGCGGCGAGGTCGGGGCAAAGGAGTGGCGCGAGACTGTGGAGGGATGTGCAATTATATAGGGCCCTGGTGAGACCACACCTGGAATATTTTGTGCAGTCTTGGTCTCCTTACCTAAGGAAGGATATTCTTCTCATAAAGGGGGTGCAACAAAGGTTCACCAGACTGTTTCCTGGGATGGGTGGGGGGTGGGGGGGGGGGGTTGTCTTATGAGGAGAGATTGAGTATACTGTGCCTGTATTCTCTAAAATTTAGGTGCATTAGGCCAGAATTATAAACATACAAAATTCTTACAGGGCTTGACAGGGTAGATGCAGGGAAGATGTTTCCTCTGGCTGGGAATCTAGAAACAGGGTTCAAAGTCTCAGAATAAGGGGTCGATCAATTCGGACTGAGATAAGGAGAAATTTCTTCATTCAGAGAGCTATGGATGCTCAGTTGTTGAGTATATTCAAGACAGAGATAGATAAATTTTTAGATAATAAGGAAACCAAGGGATATAGGGATAGTGTGGAAAAGTGGAGTTGAGGTAGATCAGCCATGAATGGTGGAGCAGGCTCAAGGGGCTGAAGGGCATACTCCTGCTCCTATTTTTACAAGAAAAAGAATATTTTTTAATGTAAGGGGAAAATATAAACAATTATCTTCTAAATGCTGCCCGAGTGTACTGGTTCATGGAAGATTTTAAGTTTGTGATTATGCAAATGAATTTGAGCGGAACCTTGAACCATAACTTCACTTTGGAAAACTATTTGCACCCAGATGGCCGATTGCGCCCAAAGTGGAATCTCTACCCGAGGTATATAGTTGGGTGAGCAAGAGTATTAGAGGGATGGAGAGAATGGCAGTTTCTTGTCCTGGACTGTTCTGTGCCACATGTCCAAGCTATTCGGTCTTGTGGTGGGTACTAGAGCCTCAGAGCCATATATAAACTCTAAATCATAGGACTGATACCCAAATTAAGTGCTCTCTGTGATCAGGAAATCACAGTCTATTCATTTAAATGGGGAGAAAATCAGTGACCAGCTGCCTATAATTTCCCAGCCAGCGTTCCCATCAATCCACATATCTGATCCCAAGCGACTGGTCCTAACAGATGTTGATGTTTTGGTTTAGGCTTTATACTCTGATGTAACTCTACACTCCAGTGTCAGCTGTGGCTCAGTGGGCAGCACTCTCACCTCTGTGCAAGAAGATTGTGGGTTCAAATCCTATCTCGCAGACTTAAACACATAAATCTAGGCTGACGCTCCAGTGCAGTGCTGAGGGAGTGCTGCACTGTTGGAGGTGACATCCTTTGGATGCGATGTTAAACCAAGGCCCCATCTGCTCTCTCAGGTGGACATAAAAGATCCCATGGCATTATTTCGAAGAAGTACAGGGGAGTTATCACGGTGTCCTGGCCAATATTTATCCCTCAATCAACATAACAAAAACACAGTTTATCTGGTCATTATCACATTGCTGTTTATGGGAGCTTGTTGTGCACAAATTGGCTGCCGCGATTCCTACATTACAACAGTGACCTCACTCCAAAGGTACTGCGTTGGCTATAAAGCACTTTGAGACGTTCAGTGATCATGAAAGGTGCTACATAAATCCAAGTCTTTGTAACAACAGTGCTAAGAACAGCCCTTTCTAAACTTCCAGGACCACTAATTTCCAACAGCACAAACCAGCAAATAAGACATTTTAGTATTGACAGGTCTGGGCTTTGAAAGCTAATTGGCAGGGTTTGTTGGCTGTATGTGGCTCACAGGCAATAGTTTGGACACCTCTGTTTACACCATATTACATTATTTCTGCTGCAGAGCCCATTACATGAGCATGGGCAACTTCGAATCTAGAATGTGGACCACTCGATTAACATTAACAACTTTCATTCTAGAACCGAGACCACTGGACTGGCACGACGATGCAGTATTGCCCATTTATAAGTCAAGAAAAGACCTGTTCCCAATGGTGGTCACAGGTGCAAGTCCAATTGCAAGCCAAGTTCAACAGTTCTCCTGGGCCTAAACTAATAGGTGGAGAACAGTCGGTACTTCAAGAAAGTAATCACAACATTGTGGGTACGGTAGTGTAGTGGTTATATTATTCGACTAGTAATACAGGGCCCTGGACTCAGGACCTAGGTAGAACACGAGTTCAAAGCCCACCATGGTAAATTATGAATTTGAATTCAGTACAAAAAAGCTGGTGTCAGTAAGAGAGACAATGAAGCTGTCGGGTTGTTGTAAACACCCACCCCCTGCAATAGCACGCTAGTGTCCTGTCCAAAAACAGGCAAACCTACAATTAGAGGAGTTTGCAGTGCTCACCCAAATTATGCCAATCAGCATCTCTGGAAACAATGGCAGGGGCATCACTCAGTCAGAGGTCCTGCCCCACCACACTTTTAGATGGAATAACATTAATTAGGCCCAAATTAATCTCCTGGACTAGTTTAGTTTGCCACTAAGGGGGCCAGAGAGGAATTTTCCAGACTTTTCCCCCCTAATTGGCCTGGGTTTTCATCGGTTTCTCGCCTCTCCCAGGAGATCACATGGCTTCCATAAGGTGATGCACAAGGCACTGCAGTGGTGTGGGACAGGCTGGGTGGACCAAAGGGCCATTTCCTGTATGTCATTGTTTGTCGGTTCGTATAAATCGCGCCCTTTAGCAAATCCAGGCTTATGTCGTTTATTAAGACAGCGTCACTCAACTTATGATCTTGCAAGCATTGGCAAATTAAAATATTATTTTTAAACAGCAAAGGAGAAATCAATTGAAAGTGAGTAACAGTGTATTTGTATCCATCATCATCATCATAGGTGGTCCCTCGAATGAGGATGACTTGCTTCCACAAGAGTTCACGGATGTTTCAATGAAGGACCCGATATTCCAGTCCTGAACTCCAATTGAGCGGGTGGAAAATGCCTGTGCGTGGATTTATATCCAGGTAAATGCTTAATTGGCAGCGACAAGTTCAGAGTATTCATTTAAATTAAGATTGTTACAGATAGCATGGCTGAGATGCAGTGAGCTAGAAATGTCACTTCAGCAAGAAAACTACTGACTGCAATCAGTGCAACTGTGATAAAATGAGATGGGATGAATTGTTACAAGTTATCTAGAGCATGTTTAATGAACAAATAGGCTAATTAGGAATGACCTTTCAAATGCAGACAGCACATGTCATGTTTTCACACAACTACATTATAAGGAGCTCACATTACAGGGAACTGTATAAAACACTTCTGCAAATCCATTCTGCTCATTTTCTTGCCATTCGTATGAAATAAAAGGAGAATTTTAATGTCCGTTCCGCTGGTGTAATTTATTTGCTTCATGGGTTATTTGCTTAAGAATTCATGGTAACACATTACTATTAAGAACTAGTTGGTTTATTAGCAAAAGGTTTAACAATCACAATACACATTACCTATTCATCCACCTCATCGTGGATCCACCGAACCCAACTGGCTGGGGTTTTATTGAGTCTTGTGAACATCAAGTGACTGGCTAAGCCACTCCCAATTCAACAGTTCTACAACTATTTTGTGTAGACAAGTGCCCCCTGATTAAAAGGGGGGTCACACTCCAAAAACTTTTCAAGTGCCCCCATTTTTTTTTTTTTTTTTTGAGGGCACCAAAAACACAAATTATACAAGCTAAAAAGCGTGGGGGGGGGGGGGTGGTCACTAAAACCTACAAACTTACACAAATTAAACTTTGGACATGTGGTTCAAATTAAAAATTGGTTGCCGGGGGTGATGATGCACTCCAGTCTCTCCGGCGCCCACCTCTTGTGGAAGGCCGCGAGCGTACCGGTGGACACCGCGTGCTCCATCTCCAGGGACACCCTGGTTCGGATGTAACCACAGAAGAGAGGCAGGCAGTCGGGCTGAATAACCCCCTCCACCGCCCGCTGCCTGGACCGGGTGATGGCCCCCTTGGCCATGCCCAGGAGCAGTCCTACGAGGAGGCATTCCAACCTGCCCGCTTCCCTCCGCACAGGGTGCCCAAAGATCAGGAGTGTGGAGTGTGGGACTGAAGTACAATCAGAATTTGAGGAGTAGCCCCTTGAAATAATGGAAAAGGGGCTGCAACCTCGCACATTCAACATATACGTGGAACACGGACTCCTCCAGACCGCAGAGATTACAGGCGACCTGGGAGTCCGTGAACCGACCTAAAAACATATTGCACGGGACTGCTCTGTGCAACACCCTCCAGGCCAAGTCCCCAATAAATAGGAGAACTCCCGCGTAGAAAGCACTCCATTGGGGACCCCCGCCTCCTCCGGACGGCAAGATGGTGCGTCATGGTGTGTCTGGACTGCAGACAAGGATGGCAACATGGAGAGTGTGCAAGAGCAGTCTATACAGGAATCCCCTCCACGCAGAACTGAAAGGCACGGAGGGGATTTCCCAGAGGAGGGTCAAGTTGTGAGGCGCCGGCTCCCGAGGGAAGTTTTTGAACTTGGCGCCGATGAGGAATTCCATCTTCAACAGCTCTACAAACCTGTGAGCATCCTCACAGGTGCATACATCACACCCAGAAAATAAACAAGGGCAGTCAATCGGATTTGATGACTGATGCTACCCATCAGTTTGGTCCACAGACCCCACATCTGCTGTAGAAACATCATATATCTGTGTGAAGTACTCTACAGACTCATTATCTTGTTATGGTGACACACAAAGAGATTTTCAGAGAGGCTTGTTCATGGGTTATTTATTCAGGTCATTAAGAACCTACAACTTATTTAGAAGATGCAAGTTTCTTCAGTGCCATTCTTTTTTCAATCCACCACTCGTTGAAGTAAAAACAGTTAACAGTGGCTGTTAGTTACCAGTGAAATTATGCCAATTAACGGATCCCAACTCAAAGATGAAATATTAAAATATTTAAGAAAAATGGACAGTTAAAATTCTGCGGTTGTTCGAGAACAAAACTCTTGGGTGAAGAATAAAAATCAACTTCCGTAAATCTTGCTGAAGCTTGCAGTTAATCTTTTGTTAACTGCAATTCAAAACAGCTTGTCATAAAGTCCTGAATATTTACATTCCTGGTAATTTCCTGGTTCAAACTGGAGCAGTTTGAGGTCTCTTTGTATATTCAGCTGAAGCGTGTGAATGTGAATGAGCGAGATGGCCGAGGGACTGCTGGCTGGTTGCATTTTAGTTCTGGGAAATTGGAAGAAGTGTTTGTTGGAAGGTGTGAGCAGCGATCAACATGTGTCTATACAGGGAGGTTTGCTTTTATAGAATTAGCACATGGAACATAGCTTCACTGTGTTAGTGTGGAACGTACTAACCTGGTCAATCTGACTTACTGAGAACGATTCACCATACTCGTATTACACAGCCAACTCCGAGAGTCATTTTTAATGAATTCATAGCTAGATTAGATTTAAATGCTCCAAAGTACCTATAGTGTTACTCTATGGCAACATTGCTCAAATATAACAGATTATCTGTTTGACAATGTTATAGCTGAACAATATACCATTATTTATTATTGGAGCCCTACCATCAAGACGCACTGAGGACAAAGTGGCCATCGTCTGATTTTTGGCAACACGACAAGGAAAGCATGATAATGATCAACCCATTGCAGTACCTGTATACGAATGAGGGAGAATTACAACAACAACTTGCATTTATATAGTGCTTTTAACGTAGCAAAAACATTCCAAGATGCTTTACAGGAGCGTTATCGGATAAAGTTGGATACCGAACCACAGAGATAATAGAAAAGGATACCGATAGCTTTGTCAAAGATGTAGGCTTTAAGAAGGGTCTTAAAGAAGGAGAGAGAGATAGAGAGGCAGTGGGGTTTAGGGAGAAAAGTCCAGAACTTGGGGTGTAGACAGTTGAAGGCATGGCCAATGGTCAGGTGATAAAAATCAAGGATGTGTAAGAGGCCAGAATTGGAAGAGTGCAGAGATCTTGGAGTGTTGTAGGATTGGAGGAGACCATCATTCAAAGCTGGGCAGTGCATTGAAACCTGAAGGACTGTCTAATCAACAACAACAATTTTTATTTATCTAGCGCCTGTAGGGATGGAAGAGGTTACAGAGATAGGGAGAGTTGAGGCCCATGGAGGGATTTGAAAACAAGGATGAGAATCTTAAAATCGAGGCATTACTTAACCGGGAGCCAATGTAGGTCGGCGAGCACAAGGGTGATGGGTGAGCGGGACTTGTTGCAAGTTAGGACACGGGCAGCTGAGTTTTGGATGACCTCAAGTTTACGCAGGGTAGAATGTGGGAGGCCAGCCAGGAGAGCGTTGGAGTAGTCAAGTCTAGAGGTAACAAAGGCACAGATCAACAACAACTTTATTTATATAGGACCTTTGAGGTAGTGAAATGTCTCAAGGCACTTCACAGAAGCTTAATCAGACAAAAAATATCACTGCTGGTAAACAGAGATGTGCATCATTTTAATCCCTGGTGGTGCACTGAGGAGAGAGGCTGGGGAATTGCAGGTCTCCTGTTAATACTTGTAATACTTGGTGAGTGGAAAAAGCTAATTTAGAAAATGCACATGAACTACTCATACCAAAATTGCTTATATTAGATCAAGTGTTAATATCACTATTTATTATCCATTGCTAATTAACACAGTCAGCAATGGTACTGTCAATACCAGCCTGAGCGCTAAGTTTTTCCACTGAGCGTGGGGTTTCATTGTACAACATCTTAGAGTAATTTCAGTGAGGCAGTAGTCCCACTGCAGATAGGAATGCTGATGAGAAAATGGCAGTAGAAATTTGGAACTCTCTCCCCCAAAAGGCTGTTGATGTTGGGATAATTGAAACTTTCAAGACTGGGGTGCTTAGATTTTTGCTGGGTAAGGGTATGGAGGGATATGGAGCAAAGGAGGGTAAATGGAGTTGAGGTACAGGTCAGCCATGATCTCACTGAATGGTGGAGCAGGCTCCGAGGGCCTGAATGGCCGACTCCTGTTTCATGTGTTACTATGTTTACAGAGGTCAGTGTGCCCAATTTGCGCAGCTCCCAATATTCTAGTTATTGACTATAACAGCAAGATTACTGAGTGTGCACAGAGTTGACTCAGTTCTGGACCTTCGCCATCATGCGTCACTGTGGAGCCACCTTAGACCCGAAAGAGGCCCGAGTTCCACAGAAGATAAATACTCCATTATACATCAAATTACACAAGATAGAAAAAGGGTTTGTGGACTGCTTCAGGTCACCAGCCATATCAGCAGTCACTGATATGAGAGACACTGCTTATACCTTAATCATTAACACAGAACCAGTGGAGATGAGAATTGCTCGGGTTACAATGTGTAGCAAACTTTCTTCTAGATAAAGTATGACATCATTGCCCAAAAGCAATTTTCCTCCGTTGCATCCTGTTCCTTAAATATTGCCAAGTTCCAGTACCCCCCCTCTTTTAAACTCTACTGAAGCTGCAAGCATTGCTGGTGCATAGCTCCACAGGTGCTGGATAGCCTCCAGTCAAGTGATCACTCATCATACGACAGCGAGCAACATAGCTGGCCTTGACCCCATCCCTCAACCCAGATCCACGCCCAAACTTTCAAAAAAGAGCCACACAGGACAGATATCCGCAGCGGGAACCTTTGTCCTTTGCGAGGTCTGGGGAGCGAAGGCTAACTGCAGTGCCTTGACTGCAACTCTGCAGTCCAAACTGGGAACTTGGGATCTCCTGGTCTGTGTGACTCAGTTATAATTCTGCCTTTACTAACTGAGCCATCGTGTCGAGATATCGACTGTAGCCTACTGTACTGGTGTCTCCGCAAGATCCTACAAGTCCCCTGGGAGGACAGACGCACCAACATTAGCGTCCTTGACCAAGCCAACATCCCCAGCATCGAATCACTGACCACACTTGATCAGCTCCGCTGGGCAGGCCACACGTTCGCATGCCAGACACGAGACTCCCAAAGCAAGCGCTCTACTCGGAACTCCTTCACAGCAAACGAGCCAAAGTTGGGCAGCAGAAACGTTACAAGGACACCCTCAAAGCCTCCCTGATAAAGTGCACCATCCCCACTGACACCTGGGAGACCCTGGCTAAAGACCGCCCTAAGTGGAGGAAGTGCATCCGGGAGGGCGCTGAGCACCTCAAGTCTCGTCGTCGAGAGCGTGCAGAAATCAAGCGCAGGCAGCGGAAAGAGCGTGCGGCAAACCAGTCCCACCCACCCCTTCCCTCAACAACTATCTGTATCTGCCCCACCTGTGACAGAGACTGTGGTTCTCGTATTGGACTGTACAACCACCTAAGAACTCATGTTAAGAGTGGAAGCAAGTCTTCCTCGATTCCGAGGGACTGCCTGTGATGATGATGACTGTATAGGTGCTGTGGCTCAGTGGTAACACTCTCATCTCGGAGATTGTGGGTTTAAATCCCACCACAGAGACCTGAGCACAAAAATCTAGGCTGACACTTCAGTGCAGTAGTGAGGGACTGCTGCACTGTCGGAGGTGCCGTCCTTTGGATGAGATGTTAAACTGAGGCCCCGTCTGCCCTCTCAGGTGGACCTAAAAGATCCCATGGCACTATTTGAAGAGCAGGGGTGTCCTGGCCAATATGTATCTTTCAGCCGACATCACAAACAAATTATCTGGTTATCATCACATTTACTGTTTGTGGGGACCTTGCTGTGCTCAAATTAACTGCCGCGTTTCCTACATTACAACAGTGGCTACACTTCATAGAAACATAGAAAATAGGTGCAGAAGTGAGCCATTCGGTCCTTCGGCCCTTCGAGCCTGCACCACCATTCAATATCATGGCTGATCATTCACCTCAGTACCCCTTTCTCGCTTTCTCTCCATATCCCTTGATCCTTTTTGCCGTAAGAGCCATATCTAACTCCCTCTTGAATGTATCCAATGAACTGGCATCAACAACTCTCTGCGGTAGGGAATTCCACAGGTTAACAACTCTGAGTGAAGAAGTTTCTCCTCATCTCAGTCGTCAATGGCTTACCCCTTATCCTTAGATTATGTCCCCTGGTTCTGGACTTTCGCAACATCGGGAACATTCTTCCTGCATCTAACTTGTCCAGTCCTGTAAGAATTTTGTGTGTTTCTATGAGATCCCCTTTCATCCTTCTAAACTCCAGTAAATACAGGCCCAGTCGATCCAGTCCCTCCTCATATGTCAGTCCTGCCATCCCTGGAATCAGTCTGGTGAACCTTTGCTGCACTCCCTCAATAGCAAGAACGTCCTTCCTCAGATTAGGAGACCAAAACTGAACACAATATTCCAGGTGAGGCCTCACCAAGACCCTGTATAACTGCAGTAAGACCTCTCTGCTCCTATACTCAAATCCTCTAGCTATGAAGGCCAACATACCATTTGCTTTCTTCACCGCCTGCTGTACCTGCATACCAACTTTCAATGACTGATGTACCATGACACCCAGGTTTCGTTGCACCTCCCCTTTTCCTAATCTGACACCATTCAGATAATATTCTGCCTTCGTGTTTTTGCCATCAAAGTGGATAAGCTCACATTTATCCACATTATACTGCATCTGCCACGCGTTTGCCCCCTCACCAAACCTGTCCAAGTCACCCTGCAGTCTTTTAGCGTCCTCCTCACAGCTTACACCACCACCCAGCTTAGTGTACTTCATTGGCTGTAAAGTGCTTTGGGATACCCTGAGGTCATGAAAGATGCTATAGAGATCCAAACGTTCTTTTTAATAACTGAGCAATAGATTTTAGAAGTCATTTGCATACACTGACTGTTCAGATTCAGAATGTATCAAGTTCCATTTTATACCGCTGTATGGTTGTGCATTAAGTTGAAGCCAAAACAATGCACAAATGCGCACAGATTAAAGCTATGTCTTCTATGTTTCATGAAGAGGCTCAGAACCCAATTTCTGTCATTATTAAGGATTCTTGCAGTACAGCCCAGTACATTAACAGAAAAACAATCCCACAACTCAACAGTTTGACTCTCAGCAAAGCTTTCCAAATATTCCAGTCACTTTGCACAATTACTGGGAAACCTTCAACAGAAAAAAGCACGTATATTTATGAAGTGTTACTAAACAAAACCTTACCTTGTGCTGAAATGAACTCTGTTGAGCTAAGACGTAAACCAGCCACAAACATCCAAGGATTAGCACTATGACCTCAAGTTACGTAAAGCCAAACATACAATTCACAATATTCAAGAGCTGGGCTGTGTAGGATCATGTACCAGGGCGTTTGCGATGGTTTAAAATGAGAAGATGGAGGAAAAGTAAGAGACGAGAAGAAGCAAAGAATAATAACAGTGTCATGTATCTTACATTATTATATATAACTGTATCCTAACATGCTATACATGACTGTAATAAGATATGACCTGTAACCACCAGCATACCTTACCACTAGGGCTGCACTTGCAAGAGACAGGTATATAAGGACAGGTCTCAGGCAAGTGCAGCATTCCAGAGCTGTGAAATAAAGGTTCAGGTCCAGAGTGATCTTGACTTCACTATATGCCTCGTGTGAATCTGTACTGAGGGGACAGGACTTTACAAACAGAGTGCACAAAAGATGTAGGAGTTTCAGGGGTTCTCCCAGTCACCCGACATAACTTCAGCGGAGTTTAGGCAGGAATCCCGGAGAAGCTGTTTCTGCCTATTTTCTGCTGAAGTCAAGGCAGGGGATGTTCTATCCCGTAAAATCCCATTGTAGGGCAGAATGGACGTGGCCTGTGGGAGGACTAGCTTTATGGACTAAACAGCCTTTTCTCATTCTATGCTTTTTTGATGTGTAAAAGGCCTTAGGATGCCTGAATTTATGGGTCTGGTATAAATCACTTAAAAATATGGAGGCATAATCTTAAAATTAGAGCTAGGCCTTTTAGGAGAGAAATCAGGAGACACTTGTTCACACAAAGGGTAATGGCTATCTGGAAGTCACTCTCCCAAAAGGCTGTGGATGCTGGGTCAATTGACATTTTCAAAACCGAGATTGCTGGATCCTTGTTAGGGAAGGGATATGGAGAAAAGGTTGGTGAATGGAGGTGGCACAGATCTGTCATAATCCAAACAGGCTCTAAGGGCCTCCTCCTGTACCTATGTTAAGAGTGCAGAAGAACCATTTTACACAACGGATCCTGGAAGCCACAGTGATGTGCAAACATGCACTGGGTCTCAAATCAAAGCCAGTTCTACCATGCTCTGGCATGGTCTGTCCAACAAATCATTGAGAGTACTTTTAGAGGGGGGAAAAAAACAATGAGTGAGAGTGTTGCTCAAGTTCCTGTTAGTCCAGATGGCACGATGGCAAAAAAAATCTGCATATACTCATAAAAAAATAATAATGCATTGCACCTCATCATATGACCTAATTTGAGAAGCAGATATTAATACTGATCTTATGCCAGAGCCAAGGAGAGTGTTTATATAGCACAGTTGAGCATTAACACTCCATGCGCTGATCCATCTTAGCTGCAGCACATGCTTCACATAACTCATGGTTTGCGATGAGGGGGGTGAATAAAAATGAAAAATAGCAGAAGGCATCTCTCGAAGCACCATTTATGTTTTACTGGAGATGGAAACCAAATTCAGCTGGAAACAACAGCATTTCCATAACCAAGGTCAAATTTAACAAGATTGCAATTTTTACAAAAATATATAAATTTCCTCAACTCCAAGCACTTGCTCCCAACTCCAGTTACACATTGGCTGGTTGATATGACCAGAAAGTGACATTATATGATGTGGCATGACAGCTTTATGTAGTTGGTAATTGGTAGTGACAGATTGGGAGCTCACAGATAGTATTTACATTGAGTCACTGTGCAGCAGTTACTTTCTATACAGTATGCTGACCGAATTTGGTTTGTAAATCACTCAACGTGTCAGCACAGGATGCTTTATCAGCCAATGAGATTGGTCTGCGTGTGCCAATAAACTGGAACAGCTAATAACTAAATTAGTAAATAGATTTTTGTTCTTGCCAGAGATTTACTGAGTCCTTTTATTTTTGGTTTCACATTACCCACCAAAAAAAAAACCAGGAAACTTTGAAGTGCAGCACCAAAGACTACTCGCAACAGAATACCAGTCAAGAAAGTTAGTTTAGGATGTTTGCAGTTTTTCCAGAGAAAATTTTCCCCAGTTATCTGCACCACTTTTTTAAAATATCCAAGTTTCCCCAAAGTTTTTGCACCAGCATAACTCAGTTAGTTACGATATTTTTAGGTTAGTTCTTTTTTGTGTCATGCGGGCATAACCTGATGTCTGCACCAGTTTTTCAGATTTAAGCATGTTAGCCAACTTACATTTTTCCTAGGATGGCGTATGTGACCACTCCCAAAAATCCTTCTGGGCATTTATGAAAAACCAGCGCACATTAAAAAATCGGCGCAGAAAGACGCCATTGTTTTTGTGTGAAGTTTTGGAGGGAGTCAAAAAGACAAAGAATATGCATCATGATGCTTAATTTTTTCAAACTCAAAACGGAGAAAATGGAAGTCTAATGCAATTCTTTCATTTCGGATTTTTTTCAAAGTGCCACGCCACCACCAAACGTCTCCTCACCAGGATCGAGGATTGGAGCGTCAGCAGGCAGAATCGCTCCCTTGCCCGAACACAGGGGCTCGGGGCTCGGCTTCAAAAGAAGCCCGAGAGGGAGTGGAAGCCAAACTGAAGGGATGTGAAGCCTTACACTATAGAGCAGCTTCAAAAGAAGCCCGGGGCGGGGGTGGGGGGTTTGCCAATCCTGTGTCCGGGCGAGGGAGCGATTCTGCCAGCCAACCCTCGAGTCCGGTGAGGAGACATTCGGTCAGTGGTGGGGTGGCCTTTGAATAAAATCTAAAATTAAAGAATTGCTTTAGACTTTTTTGCCCCAAATGTCCTCATTGAATGCCTAGCTTCCCGTTCTAAGCAAGCTAATGCACATGCCCGGACCAGGGTGTGGTCCATACTAGGGTGTCGACTTTGGGGAGAGAGAGAGAGAGAGAGAGAGAGAGGAGAAAAGCTTTGAGCTTCTTGCAAAAGGTACAATTTAATTATGGGGGCAATTTTGACAATACCATACCTCATGCAAGCCTTCTGCATGATGGTGCTGCGGAGGAGACGATTGATTCGACGTCATCGCATGAGGAACCACTGAGCATGTAGGATGATGGGCAGGAGGCCTTACCCACATCAGGTATAGCGAGACAGGCTTTAATACCTGCATCTGAGTGATGCAGACTGTGTCAGCAAGCTGCGATTCTGCAAAGAAGTTGTAACCGAGATCTGTGAGTTAGTAAAAGCAGGCCTGCAACCTCGAAGCATCAGGAGGACTGCTTTGTCAGTTGAAGTAAGGGTTACAGCTGCACTTTGATTATATGCATCAGGATCATTCCAGGCCACTACTGGGGATGTGTGTGCCATTTCTCAATATGCAACACATATCTGCATTTGGCAGGTGACTGCTGCACTATATGCCCGGAGGAATCACTACATAAAGTTTCCCATGACTGCCCAGGCAATGCAGGACAGGGCTGTGGGCTTCTCCAGGATTGCTGGCTTCCCAAAGGTACAGGGTTGCATTGATTATACCCACATCGCCTTGCGAGCACCTTTGGAGGATTCAGAGATGTACAGGAACAGAAAAGACTTCCACTCCGTGAATGTACAGCTCGCATGATGTCAGTTGATGCGAGATACCCTGGTAGCACCCATGATGCATTCATCCTATGCGAGAGCATTATACCTGCCATGTTTCAGCAGCAGCCAGAAGGGCAGAGCTGGACGCCCAAGATGCCCCTACGCGTAACCCGGACGGAAGCTGACCGGGGTTTCTATGTTCTAGGTTTGACATTGCAACACACAGCATAGTAAAGAGGACCACTGGCATCTTGAAACAGCGTTTCCAATGCCTGGATCATTGCTACTGGCAATACTCCTGAGGTTGTCGGTCAGTTCACTGTTGTGTGCTGCATGCTGCATAACTTAGCCATCATGAGGCAGCAGCAGCTGGTTGTAGAAGACCCACCTGAGGTGAGAGTGGCTGATGATGAGGAGGAAGATGCAGATGATGAGGGGGAGGAGGAGGACGAGGAAGCCATGCAACCACCTGAACCCGAAGCACGAAGGCGGAGGAGGACGGGCCGTCGTGCCCCTTTAATGATTGCTCGAGCCTTGCGCCAGCAGCTCATCCGTGAACGCTTTGCTGCCTGAAGGCTCAGCGGGAACTATTCCACATGGACCATGTTTACTGTTTGGACCTGTTCCGTAATGTTATGTTGTGTTAATGGAACAAATAATGAAAATGATTCTTTAGTTCAAAAAGTTGTGTTAATAATGGAACAAATAATGGAAATGATTCAGTTATAATTTAAAATAAATTTTATTCAAAAGTTTACCACTTGTTTGTACTTAATTTAACTTTAATAAAAATATTCTTGTATCAAACTTTGTTTTCAGTTAAGATCACTTACAGACTTTAAGATCACTTACAAACTTTTAAACTTGTAAATTTACATAACTTACAAAAAACTTTTAATTTGAGAACAGTTACAACAGTAACAACAGCAGCAAAACAGGCTGCAGCCATCTCTCCTCCACTTTATTCTAAGACCGCCCACTGCACTTGGTCGTCTTGTTTCCATCTCTGCCCGCAGGCGGTGACGCAGCATTTCTCAGGTTGGTACCAAGCTTATTCTTTCGAGCATCTCGGGTAATATGCACTTCTTGATGGGGGGCCATAAGCAGGCAATAACATGGAGGGCCCGGCTTGGGCCTCTTCAGATGCTGGTCTGGGAATCGAAGTGGGAGTGGCAGTTGATTCTATCAATGGCCGTAGGGTCTGGGCGTGTTCCTTTATTGCAGCAGCTAACTCTGACATGCCATCCGACATTTATTGCATGCCACCTTCCTCTGCAAAGATGAAAATATAACTTTTTAGAGAGGGTGGCTTTCTGCTGGGTGGGATATATACAGATGGTCACATTTACAATTGCAATTCCAGTAAATAAATGAAAATATTACTTACACTAACTACTTGACCAAGGTCCTGCCACTTCATTTTGCACTGGCCTCCAGACCTCGGGGTCACCATTGCACAGTAATCTTCGGCAAGTTGGTTCCAGCGTTTCTTCATTTCGTTTGATGAAACTTTTATGTGACCTCTGCTGGTGTCCAGCTCATGTCATCTGGCCCCAATTACAGTAACCAGTGCCTCCATTCCATCCTGTGAGAAATTCTTGGTTCTTGAGCCACATTGCATATTGTAGTGCAACTCCAATTTTTCTAATGAGAATTGAGCCCAAAGCTTTTATTAAAATGTTCTTGGGGTGCGGGCCACAATGGCAGGCAGCTTTTATTGTCCATCCCTAGATGCCTGAGGAAAATAGCAGTCAACCACATGGTGTGGGACCAGAGTCACATACTAGGCCAGTCTGAGTTGGGATGGCTGGCTCCCTTCTCTGAAGGCCGGCTCCCTTCTCTGAAGGCCACTAGTGAACTGGTTGGATTTTTACACCAATCCAGCAGCTTTTATGGTTATTTTTTTTTTTGATGTCAGCCCAAAAATGATCAGATTTAATGAATTCAATTTCAAAACTTACTATGGTACAATTTGTCCAGTGACATAACCACCACACAACCGTGCCCATATTTTCTCACTACAACAACAACTTGCACACTTAAAGTAGGGTAACTTCCAAAACGGCGCTTTACAGGAGAGTAATCAGACAAAAATTGATGCTGAGTCAAAGAAGGAGATATTAGACAGTGGACTAAAAGCTTGATCAAAGTAGTACGTTTTACGGAGTGTCTTAAAGGAGGAGCGAAAGGTGGAGAGGTTTAGGGAGGGAATTCCAGAGCTTAGGCATGATTGGCTGTGGTGGGGTGAGGACGATGCACAAGGGGCCAGAGCTGGATGAATGCAGAACCCTTGGAGGGTAGTGGGGCTGGAGGAGGTTACAGACAAAGGGCCATGGAGGGATTTGAACACGAGGATGAGAATTTTAATATCGCTGTTTTGGCGGACCGAGGGCCAATGTAGGTCAATGAGCACAGGAGTGTACCAAGAAGGTTAATCGGTGACCAGATAGAGGTCATCAAGGTTATAAAAAGGTCTTATCAGTTTATTTCCACAGGTCATTGCGACAGTAATAAGTGGCCCCAAAACTAAGATAATCACAAAAAGGAGTAAAGAGTTTAGGAAAAAAATGTTGACACAGAGGAAGGTTAAAATTTGGATTTCTCTGCCAAACAGTTATTTAAGCAGAGTTCCTAAATTCTTTCGAATGGGAATTAGACACTTGCTTGAAAAAGAGCAATATTGAAGAATATAGGGGAGAAAGCAGGGGACTGGGAATAAACTAGGTAGCTCTTGTAGAGAAAAGACCACCAACAACTTGTATTTATATAGCGCCTTTATCAGAGTAAAACATCCCAAGGTGCTTCACAGCAGTGTTATAAGACAAAACAAATACATTTGACACCGAGCCATTAAGAAATTACGGCAGATGAGAGGTAGGTTTTAAGGAGCGTCTTAAAGGAGGAAAGAGAGGTATAGAGGTGGAGAGGTTTAGGCAGGGAGTTCCAGAGGTAAGGCCCAAACAGCTGAAGGCACAGCCATCAATGTTTGAGCAGTTATAATCAGGGATACTCAAGAGGATAGAATTTGAGGAGCGCAGACATCTCGGAGGGGGGGGTTGTGAGGCTGAAGGAGATTAGAGAGATAGGGAGGGGCGAGGCCATGGAGGGATTTGAAAACAAGGATGAGAATTTTGACGTCGAGGCGTTATTTAACCGGGAGCCTATGTAGATAGCTCTTGTGGAGAAAAGAATGGCACCATTTAATGGGCCAAATGATCTGCTTCTGTGCTATAACATTCTATTATTCTAAAACATTGACTACATTAATTTTAAAAATGAGTTTTTAAAAGCATGTAGGAGCTGTGGACATATTTTGAAATGTAAACCTAGAAACTACTATTGACATTACCACACTATGTGATGCATTAACTTGAAGACAAGAAAATGATAGCCTCGAAAGTATTGTTGGAAGACATTAATGGATGAACATGGAACTCATCAGTGAGGCATTTCTGTTGGCTTTAAATCTCTAGAACAACGGGCAGAGGAACACCTAAATATTCGTTAAATGTGTTAAATATTCGGCCACTAATGGCTCAACGGACATTTCTAAGCTATCTATTCTATCTGCATGAGTAAATGCACCATATACTGAGCCATGGAGACCAGCCCCAAGTCTGATTCCCAGCCTGTTCTGGCTTAGCTCATGTCAGCACAGACAGTGGTAGGAATACTACAATCGGCTTCAGGATCCCATGTCTATTTGCCACCTCTGATTGGCATCTGTGGCCTTTCTAGAAAATGCATGCGTGTGAGCATTCTGCACGAGTACCTGTGATTGTGTTACCAGTCACGAGGCTTGCCGATATTCACTGTCTAGGATAAGATATGGCTAGTATCTTGACATACTAGAGAATTACTAATGGAACTGTGTCACAACAACAGCTTGCGGGAGGGCAGAAAAGAATTATAACTTAATTAAGATTCTATTTAAACCCAAAATCTGCATAGAGCGGTAAATAAATTTCCCCAAATACATGGAAGCACTAAAAATTCAAGTTGACAGAATTATAAGATAAGTTGTAAGAAGGATATACATGATTTTGTTTTAAAATTAACAGTGAAAATGATTTAGTATTTTTATTCATGTCCTTCACCACACCACACAAAGTGAGAGGGAGTCCAATTGAGACCAGGCCATGTAAACGTTGCTTTGGCCTCTAGGAGGTGCCCAAGAGCAACATGGAGAGATCTTCCCTTCACTCAACTCTGTATCACCATGACTCTGCTGAGAATAGAATTCCCATGGGGGAATCAAGGCAAGAAAAATGTACCCTACTAATGACACTCCTAACAGTTCAAAACAGGAGGCAGAGATTTTGCTTTGAGATCTGTACCACATCCCATCATAACTGTACAGGCATAAACAAATAAATCAATGGCATATCAAACCTTTTACAGAATAACTGTCTGAAGCAAATACTTTCTGATGATGTCGGGATGAGCAATAAGTGTGGGCCTTGCCAGCAATGCCCACAACTTGAGAACAAAGCAAAATGACAAGAGATTCCTACTCCCATTCAATAAGCACAACAATATTGACTGGCCCATCACCCCTGTGCTCGCTGACCTACATTGGCTTCCGGTTAAGCCACGCCTCAATTTCAGAATTCTCATCCTTGTTTTCAAATTCCTCCAGGCCTCACCCCTCCCTGTCTCTGAAATCGCCTCCAGTGCCCCCTCCCTCCAACCCCCCATCCCCGAGATTACAATCATCAAATAATTAGAGAGAACATTGAGTGCAAGTGTTCATCATTTCCAGCTAACTGGTTATTGTCTATTTTGTTTCTATCTTGGTGGATCTTATGATTTTATACTGAAATGCTAGTCTCGTTTCTTTTTTTCTCCTCGCCAACTTATTTAGGGTGCCATTATGGAGCTGTGAGCTGTGAAGGCTGCAGAGGCTTCTTCAAAAGAAACACAAGGAAGAACTTGGTGTATGTGTGCAGAGGGGCGAAGGACTGCGTCATTAACAAGCACCACAGAAACCACTGCCACTACTGCCGGCTGCAGAGGTGCTTGGCACTGAGGATGAAACAGGACTGTAAGTGAAGGACTCAGCCTCCAAATGATTCCATCTCACCCGGGCCCACTACCTAACTTAAATGTAAAAGCCTTAGTAAACTAGAGGTGATCCAAAACTCGGCTGCCCATATCCTAACTCGTACCAAGTCCCACTCACCTATCACCCCCATGCACGCTGACCTACATTGGCTCCCAGTTAAGCAATGCCTCGATTTCAAAATTCTCATCCTTATTTTCAAATCCCTCCATGGCCTCGTTCCTCTGTAATCTCCTCCGGCTCCATCCCCCCCCCCCCCCAGCCTCAGAGATATCTGCGCACCTCTAATTCTGCCCTCTTGAGCATCCCTGATTATAATTGCTCAACCATCGGTGGCCGTGCTTTCTGTCGCCAGGGCCCCAAGGTCTGGAACTCCCTGCCTAAACTCCCTCCGCCTCTCTTTTCTCCTTCAGGCCACTCCTTAAAATATATCTCTTTGACCAAGCTTTTGCTCACTTGCGCTAATTTCTACTTATGTGACTTGTGTCAAATTTTTTCATCTCATAATACTCCTGTGAGGCGTCTTGGGACATTTCATTACATTAAAGATGCTACATAAATACAAGTTGTTGCTGCTGTGGGGTCACACTTACTATTAAATAAACTCGAACTGGGTCTGAGGCCTTCCTAAATTACAAATACAGTTAATTATTAACATAGGAACAGGGGTAGACCATTTCGCTCCTCGAACCTGTTCTACCATTCCATTCATGGCTGATCTGTACCTCAACTTCATCTACCCACCTTCGCTCCTTGATATCCTGATCGAATAAAAGTCTATCGATCGGAGCCTAGAAAGCGCCAATTGATCCCCAGAATCCACAGCATGTTTTGGGGGCGGGAGGGGAGGGTTACAGATGGAAATTTCCACCACACTGTGTGAGAAGTGCTTTCTGATTTCATTCCTGAACGGCCTAGCTCTAATTTAAGGTCAAGCCCCTTGTTCTGGATTCCCCCACCACAGAAAATAGTTGCTATGTGTCCATCCTAATAAATCCCTTTGTCATTTGAAACAATTAAATAAGTTAAAATTATGGAAACATCAGTCCCACTTCCATTTTGATACAAGAGAATATTGCTGCAGACTTCCCACCAAAAGGTACACAGGATTCAACCAGTCTCTCTTTAATGGGCACGAATAAAACTGTACATCCCAGAATCTATGCAGCTTTCATTTTTAAACCCAGTAACTTTCAGTTTACAATGCAATAAAAACCATCATAAACTCAATCTTCCTACGCACACACTTTTAATTGCTAACAACATGCTATAAATCCTTCTGACAGTCTCACTTTCATAAAAGTAATTGCAATATATCTCCATTTGTAGCACAACAGCAATTGAAAAATGAACATAGCCTTCCTTCAGCAGCACGATCATCTCAAAACCTTTTCTTTTAATCCTGCTTTTTAAATAATTTTGATGATTTTTTTTTGCCCTTTATAGTTGCTGTGAGATTGTCAGTTTGTACCAATTCACAGCCAAAGGAACACAGGAACAGGAGGAGGCCATTCAGCCCCTCGAACCTTTTCCACCATTCAATTAGATCATGGCTGATCTGTATCTTAACTCCATTTACCCGTCTTGATTCCGTAACCCGACACTCGTCCAACAAAAATCTATTGATCTCAGTCTTAAGATTTTCAAATGGCCCCCAGCCTCAACAGCTTTTTGGGGTGAAAGTTCCAGATTTCCACTACCCTTTGTGTGAAAAAGTGCTTCTTGACATCATCTCTGAATAGCCTGGCTCTAATTTTAAGGTTATGCCCCTTGTGCTGGACTCCCTCACCAGAAGAAACAGTCTCTCTCTATCTACTCTATCAAATCCTTTAATCATTTTAAACAACTCAATTAGATCATCCCTTAATCTTCTATACTCATGGGAATATATGCTAATCCATGCAACCTGCCCTCAGAATGTAACCCTTTCAGTCCTGGTATCATTCCGACAGATCACAGCCAGTGTGCTCTGTGGACCTGTGTCCATTCGGAACTGGATCGCAGGTGGCTCATATTGGAAATTTGGTCACGTTGGCCCTGTGATTTCCTGGCTGTTTAAACTAATAGCCAGAAAACAGTATACAGGACATGCCTGAATTTCCATCTCACACTACAAGTGAGCAAGGGTCCCTCATCAAGTGTAGGAGCAGAGAAAATGACTGCTATGAAACCGAAACCTTCCGACTGAATAATGAAACCTCTACTATTTACAAAAAGCAACACCATTTTGCCGAGCAAACATAAATTCAGATCAACTAAGCAACGATGCACGCGGGAACCAACATAAACCTGCAGAAACTGAGGCAAAGATGTTATTTGGGAATGTCTGGATAGGAACGTAGGATTGTAGAAATTGAGCACCACCCGCCCCCACCCCCACCATTAATCTGGGGCCGAGAGGACTTTGGGACAATCTATAGAAACATAGAAACATAGAAAATAGGTGCAGGAGCAGGCCATTCAGCCCTTCTAGCCTGCACCGCCATTCAATGAGTTCATGGCTGAACATGAAACTTCAGTACCCCCTTCCTGCTTTCTCGCCATAACCCTTGATCCCCCGAGTAGTAAGGACTTCATCTAACTCCCTAGGGAGACGTTGGAAGCAGCTAGTATTGATTCACTCATATGCAAATTAGATAGATTTCTTCTACAAAATAACATTTTGGGCCACAGTATATGAGTAATTTGAGACATGACATGTGATAAGTGTAGCATGCTGGGGAGCAGCAATTGACTTTGAATCTATGGTTCCCAAAGCATTCCACCACTGGGGATTTCCTCACCTCATGATTGGGTCTGTGGACTAATTGATCAAGATTACTTGCCAGGATTAGTCAACAACTCCATTATTATTGTGTCTTGCAACTGCCAGAATGATAGATGATGAACTTAATGGACCTTGGTCCTTTTTCATCTAGAAATTGCTATGTTCCTAACAACTAGACAGGAATGTAGTTTAATGTATCATCAGTAGGATGGCACCCGACAGAGCAGGACTGTATGGAGAATCAGCCTAAACCATGGGGGAGGATTTCCACGAGGGCTTCCCGATCTTCGGCCATAACTTCAGTGGAAGATCGGCAGAAACCCTGGAGAAAGTAGAGGAAAAAAATTCCAAGTGGGATTTGAATACACAACCTTCTACGCAGCGGGAGAGTGCTATCCACTGAGCCAAACTGACAAAGTTTCTCTCAATGAAATATTCATCTATTTTTTCTCTTTTCAAATGCGGTCAGACCTTTTGTGTATTTCCACATTTTTTTGTTATTGCAATTAACTATGCTTGGTGGGATTTTCCCCACATACTCAGAGTGGGAGGGGGTGGGGCGGGGCAGGAAAGGGGAGAAACATTTCTGGCTTCCAATCTTGAGGCCTGTGCTCTCTCTTTCTGTTAATCAACCTGCTTAGATCTATACCTCGTGGCACTTAAACATTCTGGATCTTGTCCCCTATTAACCAAGCCAGAAACCAATGGGAGAATCACAGCAAAACAAACAGTAAATGGACAGCATAAACATACGAATGAATGAAGGGCCATCACTGGAAATCTTTGAAAAGTGATTTGTCCAAGGATAAATAATTATTCATTATAGGACTTACTTTTTAAACATTATCTAGAAATTACTAGACATTCAAATCTAGCAGAATTACTATTCCCAAATTAATTGAGCATCAAATCTACCGATTGGTAATTCACTCTCATCCTCCCATAAAATGCTTCTTTCTGCTCAACAAAAATGCAGTGGCCTCGTTGTCCAGAGCAATCTCTTAGTTTAAAAATAAAAGCAAAATACTGCAGATGCTGGAATCTAAAATAAAAACAGAAAATGCTGGAAATCTCAGCAGGTCAGGCAGCATTCTGTGGAGAGAAAGAGAGTTAATGTTCGGGTCGATGACCCTGTGTCAGAACTGGAAATGTTTGAAATGAACAGATTCTTAAGGAGCACTGAAAGGGGGAGGGGAGGAAAGAACAAAAGGGAAGGTCTGTGATAGGGTGGAAGACAGGAGCGATTTGAGAGACAAAAGGCATGATGGGCCAACTTGAGATGGCAATGGCAGAAATTAAAAACAAATGAGCCTGGATAGGGTGTGAATGACAGAATAATTAGCAGCTGCCATGGAAACAGAGAGAAAAAATACATAAGATTGGGGTGGGTGGGGGGTTTAAAAAAAGGAGGAAAGGGAGCAAACTGGGCAGAGGTTATGGTCTGAAATTGTTGAACTCGATGTTGAGTCCAGAAGGCTTAGTTGCAGCTTGGAGTTTCCCTGATCAGTGGTCAGTACAATTACTTACAGGAAAAACAAGTACAGAGGCTCAACGACAGCCCAGCAACACCATCGGCCTGCTTTGTTTCCAGGCCAGGAATAACAGCAGCGTAAGGTAAAGGCAGAGAAGTAAATTCCACTAAGGAGAATAGATCTCTTTTATTGGAGAATGTAAACTCTTTTCAAATGGGTGACAGAATATAAATGAGGCTAAAGGTCCCTTTAAAAAGGAATGTCTGGAATACTCACCCATGATCCTGTTGATGAATACTTAATAAATACTGATTTTTTTTTCTGAATGAAAATACAAGTTACTGAACAAAAAATATTATGGGATAATCCAACTCGTTCAAATTCCAAAATAATGTTATAAGGAAAAACCATTGTACAATAAAAAAAATTAAAATTGCTCATAAATTAGGGGTACATTGTTTAATAATGAGAGGCGCATTATAGCAAATACAATGAAATATTCTACTGTTAAAATGGGGCGGTATCTAAGTTGGCTTGACCTCTTATGGCTACAAAATCTAATTGTTCTAAATAAGCAACAGTCTGAGGTCAAGCAGAGTTTAGCTGCAATTGCTAAGGGAAGTTTACAGATTATCAGGTACTTGAACATTTTCAGCTCCAACTCAAATTGCAAACTTCTCACAGTGACAGCAATTGACCTCAGCATGAAATGGCTACATTTTCCTTTCTCATTTTGTATGTATTTTAAGCTTGTTGGTGCCAATGTCAATGTGTGTGATAGTCACTCTCAAGACTTTTACATGCATAGACTGCATTGGGCAAGTTTTGAACCATCATCCATTCCATCTATGACTGTTCTGGTTGTCGTGGTGGTCAATATTTACTGCCAAACCACTAATGTTCAATTTACTACTTTTACAGAGTCTTAATTTACTGCCCTCAGTACTTAAGCTATTAAATAAAGTGACCTTTTCATTACAATGTATTTCTGCTACATAATAAGTAGAGAAGCACTTTCAAACTAAGGTACTCCCTCCTACGTACTGGCAAATAAAAATCTTGTCTGGTTAAAGATTGTTATTTTTCTACATCATGAAGTTCCACAATCTCAGTTTTCCCACTCGCATCACTGATATTGTTGAAGACACATCAGAGAATGTCACCACAGAGAGTCCTAGAGAAAGGCATCCAGGATTGGCCCTGGTGCAAATTGGGAGGCATCCAAATCAGGAAGAGACAGTACTATCTGGACACACAGTTATATCAAACAATATAGACTCTTCCCAGTTCTACTCAACTTTTTGTTTGATTCAGTGAAGGATGTGCAGGAGTTGTATGTATACACCTGTGAGGATGCTCACAGGTTGGCAGAGCTGTTGAATTGGGAGTGGCTTAGCCAGTCATATGATGTTCACAAGACTGAATAAAACCCCAGCCAGTTGGATTCAGGGGATCCACAATGAGGCAGATGGTAGTAAGCCTGGTGGATGAACTAGTAATGTGCAGTGTGGTTGTTAAATCTTTTGCTAATAAAGCAACTAGTTCTGTGTTGCTATGAATTCTTAAGCAAAGAACCCATGAAGCAAATACATTACAGGAATGACATAAGAATTAAGAGCAGGAGTAGGCCATACGGCCCTTTGAGCCTGCTCTGCCATTCAACTCCACTTCCCCGCCCGATCCTCATATACCTGGAGTTCCCTCCAGTCCAAAAATCTATCTATCCCAGCCTTGAATATACTCAACATGGTCAAGTTCATGACATGACCCCACCATGTCAACCTTGAGCCCTCAACATTTTATTGACTGAAGAAAAATCTTTTGGAACCACTCTTTAACCAATCAAGTGACATGTTTGTTTTTTTCCAAAGTTACTCCCATCTCTGAAATGGATGTTGGAAATGGGCCAGGTGGGGGGGTGGGGGGGGGGCAGTAGAGAAAAGGTTTTAAAGTTATTGAAACTAGAAAATAAATGTTGAAATAGGTAGAGCTGAACATATACATCAAAAAAAAGGATAGAAGTTTTTAAAAAAAGGGGAGCAAGTAGAAGAAGAAATAGAGTGAGCATAAATAGTGTTAAATTATTTTTTTTTTAAAATTTGGCTTTAACATAGAAACATAGAAAATAGGTGCATGGGTAGGCCATTCGGCCCTTCGAGTCTGCACCACCATTCAATAAGATCATGGCTGATCATTCCCTCAGTACCCCTTTCCTGCTTTCTCTCCATATCCCTTGATCCCTTTAGTCGCAAGGGCCATATCTAACTCCCTCTTGAATATATCAAATGAACTGGCATCAACAACTCTGTGTGGCAGGGAATTCCACAGGTTAACAACTCTCTGAGTGAAGAAGTTTCTCCTCATCTCAGTCCTAAATGGCCTACCCCTTATCCTAAGACTGTGTCCCCTGGTTCTGGACTTCCCCAACATCGGGAACATTCTTCCCGCATCTAACCTGTCCAGTTCTATCAGAATCTTATACGTTTCTACGAGATCCCCTCTCATCCTTCTAAACTCCAATGTATAAAGGTCCAGTCGATCCAGTCTCTCCTCATATGTCAGTCCTGCCATCCCTGGAATCAGTCTGGTGAACCTTCGCTGCATTCCCTCAATAGCAAGAACGTCCTTCCTCAGATTAGGAGACCAAAACTGAACACAATATTCCAGGTGAGGCCTCACCAAGGCCCTGTACAACTGAAGACCTCTCTGCTCCTATACTCAAATCCCCTAGCTATGAAGGCCAACATACCATTTGACTTCTTCACCGCCTGCTGTACCTGTATGCCAACTTTCAATGACTGATGAACCATGACACCCAGGTCTCGTTGCACCTCCCCTTTTCCTAATCTGCCGCCATTCAGATAATATTCTGTCTTTGCGTTTTTGCCCCCAAAGTGTATAACCTCACATTTATCCGCATTATACTGCATCTGCCATGCATTTGCCCACTCACCTAACCTGTCCAAGTCACCCTGCAGCCTCACAGCTCACACCGCCACCCAGCTTAGTGTCATCGGCAAACTTGGAGATATTACACTCAATTCCTTCATCTAAATCATTGATGTATATTGTAATGAGCTGGGGCCCCAGCACTGAGCCCTGCGGCACTCCACTAGTCACTGCCTGCCATTGTGAAATGGACCTGTTTATCCCGACTCTCTGCTTCCTGTCTTTCAACTAATTCTCTATCCACTTCAGTATATTACCCCCAATAAAATGTGCTTTGATTTTTCACATCAATCCCTTGTCAAAGACCTTTTGAAAATCCAAATACACCACATCCACTGGTTCTCCCTTGTCCACTCTACTAGTTACATCCTCAAAAAATTCCAGAAGATTTGTCAAGCATGAATACATGCTGACTTGGACCGATCCTGTCACTGCTTTCCAAATGTGCTGCTATTTCATCCTTAATAATTGATTCCAACATTTTCCCCACTACTGATGTCAGGCTAACCGGTCTATAATTACCCGCTCTCTCTCTCCCTCCCTTTTTTACAAGTGGTGTTACATTAGCTACCCTCCAGTCCATAGGAACTGATCCAGAGTCCATAGACTGTTGGAAAATTATCACCAATACATCCACTATTTCTAGGGCTACTTCCTTAAGTAATCTGAGATGCAGACTATCAGGCCCCGAGGATTTATCGGCCTTCAATCCCATCAATTTCCCTAACACAATTTCCCACCTAATAAGGATATCCTTCAGTTCCTCCTCCTCACTAGACACTCGGCCCCTTAGTACTCCCAAAAGGTTATTTGTGTCTTTCTTGGTGAAGACAGAACCAAAGTATTTGTTCAATTGGTCTGCCATTTCTTTGTTCCCCATTATACATTCACCTGAATCCGACTGCAAGGGACCTTACGTTTGTCTTCAGTAATCTTTTTCTCTTCACATATCTATAGAAGCTTTTGCAGTCAGTTTTTATGTTCCCGGCAAGCTTCTTCTCATACTCTATTTTCCCCCTCTTAATTAAACCCTTTGTCCTCCTCTGCTGAATTCTAAATTTGTCCTCAGGTTTGTTGCTTTTTCTGGCCAATTTATATGCCTCTTCCATGGATTTAATACTATCCTTAATTTCCCTTAATAGCCACGGTTGAGCCACCTTCCCAGTTTTAGTTTTACTCCAGACAGGGATGTACAATTGCTGAAGTTCATCCATGTGATCTTTAAATGTTTGTCATTGCCTATCCACCGTCAACCCTTTAAGTATCATTAAGTAGTATTTACTTCAATAATAAAGCTATTCCTGATTTGAGTAACTATTGCTGTACTATTACTGTTTTTACAGCATTTTATTACTCTACTCTTACAGAATTTTCGGGATTTTATTACTGTATTATAATTAAAGTATTCCTACATTACAAAAGTGACTAACTTCAAAACGTACTTCATGGGCTGTAAAGTGCTTTGGGACATCCGGTGGTCATAAAAGGCACTAGAGAATGCAAGTCTTTCTTTCTATTGTAACAGTAATTGATGTAAAAACAGTTATTACTGCTTTTCAATGTTTTATTACTGGACGATTGTTTCTTTCAGTGTAGTACTATACTTTCAGTGTTACTGTACTCATACTGCTTTTACAGCAATTACTGCTTTTTTTGCATTTTATTGCTGTACTGTTAGTATTTTATCAGCATCCTAGAACTGTTTTTCTTTTTAAAACACTATCACTTCTTTACCCAGAGAATGGTGAGAATGTGGATCTCGCTACTACAGGGAGTGATTGAGGCAAATAGTATAGAGGCATTTAAGGGGAAGCTAGATAAATACATGAGGGAGAAAGGAATAGAAGGATATGTTGATAGGATGAGATGAAGCAAATAGAGAGGCTCATGTGGAGCATTGATACCGACATAGATCTGTTGGGCCGAATAGCATGTTTCTCTGCTGTCAATTCGATGTAATTCTATGGGGCGGATTTTTGTGTCTTTTGCGCTCTATTTTTCGCCCCGGATCGGCGGCAATGAGGTCTTCTGGCCGGGTGGTCGGCCTCCGGAACTCCTCAGCGATCCTCCGATCGGGTTTAGCGGCAGCGCAGAGCAGCACCGCCCGGAAGAGCTGTGCCCGGTATGCAACGCCCCTGGTTGCGATACCGGCGTGAGTTTTGAATCTTGCCTGACCCGTATGCCCCGAAGCGCACCCCGCAGTGACCGCCTGGGAAATCAGGCGGTACAACGATACTGACACCGGAGAGGTAAGTAATGGACTCCGAAGGTAAGTGTGATTGCTTTTTCTTGTAATTTTTTTTGCGATTTATGTTGTGGACAATGTTTTGGGAATGTTTTTGTGGGTTTTTTTTTTTAAAGTTTCCTCCTCCACCCCCCCCCCCCCCCCCCCCAGGCGTCTCTGGGAGCACTCCCGGCCCAGCTCTTTAGCTCGGGAGTTTCTCATGCTAGTGCCCAAGAGGTGAACAACGCCTCCCTTAGCCCCCTGACTCAGGGCCCAGCTGCCCAATGTTACTGACTGAGGCACAAACTGTGCCCGGGTGCAAACTTTACCGCCCCGCTGCCGTTACCGCCCCAAAAACATCAAAGCCGAAAAATCCAGCCACAGGATGATTTTGCCCGACATCATCAAAGTTTTGATGCTCTGTGCAATAGACAGTTTGTAAAACATTTAAAGTCATGTAATGTTTTCTTTTAAAATAGCAGCAATGTTATTTTTCCTTTTGTGTACATTGGATTCTGGAGGCATGGTCCAACAGTACTTCAACTGTGCTCTTTCGTTCCCCTCACAAAATGAATAGGTTTCGTTTAAATGAACTACAATGCGGTGCAATGTTGTACAGAATGCTACAGGGTAACCACAAGTGATGTCACCTTACTCCGGATACACTGCAGGGAGGAGAAGTAATGACAGCTTCCCCAGATTGTGAGATGATGTCATGCCCTAAGCTAGATTTCATCGCCGTGCAGCCTCATTCTGAATGTGCAGCAGAGGCTCTCCTATTAAGAAAGCCTTTGCACCATCTACAAGGCACAAGTCAGGAGTGTGATGGAATATTCTCCAATTGCCTTGATGAGTGCAGCTCCAACAACACTCAATAAGCTCGACACCATTCCGGACAAAGCAGCCCATTTGATTGGCACCCCATCCACTACCTTCAACATTCACTCCCTCCACCACTGGTGTACCGTGGCTGCAGTGTGTACCATCTACAAGATGCACTGCAGCAACTTGCCAAGGCTTCTTCGGTAGCACCTCCCAAACCCGCAACCTCCATCACCTAGAAGGACAAGGGCAGCAGGCGCATGGGAACACCATCAACTCCACATTCCCTCTCCAAGTCACACACCATCCTGACTTGGAAGTATATCACTGTTCCTTCATCGTTGCTGGGTCAAAATCCTGGAACTCCCTCCCTCACAGAACTGTGGGAGCAACTTCACCACACGGGCTGAAGCGGTTCAAGAAGGTGGCTCACCACCATCTTCTCGAGGGCAATTAGGGATGGGCAATAAATGCTGGTCTTGCCAGTGACACCCACATCCCAGAAATGATTTTTTAAAAAAAATTAATTGTCATTGGGCAGGTTTCTAAAAGCGATCAGGAGAGTTGAGAGTCTGTAGAATGCTCTACCAGCGTTAATGACTGGAGCGGAGAGCTTGGAGTCGATTTTAAACTTGCAACTGAGGTGTAACATCTGCGTCAGTAACTGCACATTCTGTAATGCCAGTATCACTCCCGGCCGACAAATTGAAAGTCTACCCCCGTGTCCATAGGTCAGATAACTGCTTGAATGAAAGGGGGGGAAAAGGGATATAGGAATAGAGTGGGCACATGGGATTGGTTGTACTGCTCATGTGGAGGGTAACGTCCAACATGGGCTTGTTGAAGTCGGATCACTTCCCACCAATGGGAGCAAGGTCATCATTTTGAGAAAAGTACAAGATCAGAGGGGTCCTTTTTCTCACTGCGGTGTAACGTGTAATGTTTCAGTGTTCCAATTTGTGTTGTGATGATTTTGCGCACCCCTCACCCGCCCATCCCCCCCCCCCCCCAAACTCGATTGATGTCCCTGCGCCACAGGTTTACAAATGGGGTCGCCTAGCTACGGTTCATGGGTGATGAGCCCTTTTAATTAGGTGAATGAATCTACAATGGGATTTAATGATTTTTTTTCCGTTGCGTTTTCCTTATTGCCCTTGTCGCCGCTCTCCCTCCCGATTGTTGTGCTTCCAACAATGCTGGAACCCCCCCGACCAGCAGAAATGTCATGGATATTGCAGTTACAACTGCACCCCCGACTTCTGCAGGTTTTGCATTTTGGATCCCAAATTTCGCCAGGCATTCCTGATTTCTGTGTGCTTCTTGTATTTGGTGAGGCTCGCAACTTTCACGGGGTTTCTGAGCACAATAGGTTTTGTTCACCCCTTCACTCATTAATAACACTGGAATCAAATTTGCTGGGACCTGATCTGGGTTCACACACGTTGCCCGACTTAAAAATCCCTGCCTGTTGAGGGAGTGCTGCTCTGTCAGAGTCAGCTGTGGCTCAGTGGGTAGCACTCTCACCTCGGAGTCAGACGGTTGTGGGTTCAAGGCCCACTCCAGAAACTTGTGTCCAAAAATCCAAGCTGACACTGCAGTGCAGTACTGAGGGAGTACTGCGCTGTCAGAGGTGCCGTCTTTTGGATGAGACGCTAAACCGAGGCCCCGTCTGCCCTGTCAGGTAGACGTAAACGATCCTATGACGCTATTTCAAAGATGAGCAGGGGAGTTATCCCCAGTGTCCTGGCCCTCAATTATCATTAAAACAGATTATCTGGTCATTATCATATTGCTGTTTGTGGGAGCTTGCTGTGCACAAATTAGCTGCTGCATTTCCTACATTACAACAGTGACTACACTTCAAAAAAGTATTTCATTGGATGTAAAGCACTTTGGGATGTCTGGTGGTCGTGAAAGATGCTATATAAATGCACATCTCTTTCTCTTTCTTTCTCTCAAGTGGACACAGAAAATCTCATGGCACTATTTCGAAGAAGAGCAGGGGAAACAGATTATCCAGTCTTTACTGCATTGCTGTTTGTGGGACCTTGCTGTGCACAAATTAGCTGCCGCGTTTCCTACATTACAACAGTGATTACACTTAAAAGTACTTCATTGGCTGTAACTTCTTCGGGATGCCCCGAGGTCGTGAATGGCGCTACAGAAATGCAAGTCTCTATTTCTTTCTTTCGCAAGATAGCCCCAGGATAGAACTAGCAGTGTTGTAGTTCTCTAAGAAATGTGCAACTCATTACATTTTTATTATATTATGAAGCAGATAGACTAATCTGGGTTCCACGTGAACCCAAATCTAAACCCTTTTCACCACGCCAGTGCTTATCAAAATGCTACCACACTGGCACAAAAGCTGCCACGCTGAATGGAACACAAGGTTTGTATACTTAAGAGTGAGACTAATGGAGTGATTGTTTCTTCCTAAAAGTGGCAAGCTTCCCAGGCTGGGATAAACAGACGACATCAGGAATTGAAACTTCTGGAAGTATATAATCTGACCAAACCATCAGTAAGTCACTGTCTCCATAACCACATTGGGCTACTCCAAGTCCAGATCTTCCCAACACAACACGTCATCACACGAAGCGCTCTCAACGTACCACATAAAGACCCATTTTCTCAAAGATTTTCTCAAGATGTTGTGCATTCAGCTGTTCAGGGAAAAGTCATGTTATAGAAGCAACACAATTCAAAGAAACAACAAGCATTCAGATAACACCTTTCATGACCTGAGCACTTAACAGTCAACTTTTGCAGTGTAGTCACTGTTACACTGTAGGAAACCAGGGCAGCCATCTTGCGCACAGAAAGAACCCACAAACAGCAACGATAAACTTTTTTAGTCATGTTCGTTGAAAAAAGAAAGATTTGGATTTATATAGCGCCTTTCACTAGCACCGGACATCTCAAAGCACTTTACAGCCAATGAAGTACTTTTGGAGCGTAGTCACTGTTGTAATGTAAGAAACGTGGCAGCCAATTTGCAAGCTCCCACAAATAGCAAAGTGATGATGATCAGATAATCTGTTTTTTGTTATGTTGATTGAGGGACAAATATTGGCCAGCACATCGGGAAGAACTCCCCTGATCTTCGTAGAATAGTGCCATGGGATCTTTTACGTCCAACTGAGGGGTATACGGGGCCTCGGTTTAATGACTTATTCAAAAGCGGCACTCCCTCACTACTGTACTGAAGCATCAGCCTATATTATGGACTTAAGTCTCAGGAGTGACGCTCGAACCCACAACCTTCTGACCCAGAGGCAAGCATGCTACCCACTGAGCCACAGCTTACACTGTATTCAAACCTTGAAAGAATCTCAATAAGTGGCAAGAAATAATCTCGCTGCCAAGAGAGTCAACCTCGGGGCATCCCTAAGAATTTACAGCCAATGAAGTACTTTTAAGAGTAATGTAGGAAATGCGACAGCTAATTTGCACACAGCAAGCTTCCACAAACAACAATGCGATGACGAGTGGATAATCGGTTTCCCCTGCTCTGCTTCTATTTTCCAACATCTTGTTTGAAGATGGATGCAACAATTTTGTTGACACATGACAGACAAAATTGGTTTAAAAAAATCAAACATTTATAAACGAGACATCAACTGTTTTCATTTAAAGATAAAACAGCGGGGCGTATTTTCATCTTTATTATCTGGGAAGAGCACAGAAAGGAACATCTGGTGGGGGGGGATTTTAGTTCCTGCTCTCCACCTAGGCAGTAAAGATTAAAACCCAGCCCTGTATATCTGGCCCATGGTGAAGTACTAATATCCACTGCAGGGGACAGTGATGGGCAAGAAAAGCTTTCACATTCACTCATGAAAGGAGTGTCACCGCAATCAACGGTCTTTCAGACAGAAAAACTCTGCGAGTTTCCAAACAATTTCGTCAGATAGTTTTAATGCATATTGTATGGAGGCCAAGAAGTTCAAGAGTAACTGTGTGCATCGTAAGCCTTTTCTTCCATCATCAGGTGCTCCCCGCCAGAACATTTACTCTCAGGATATACCTGGGTTATTCCTGTAGGCCTGTGTCAGAAATCTGATACACCTTCAGCCCAAGGTTACAAATCCAACCAAGATTCACTCATATTACCTTGCATCCTATTTCATACAGCAGTACTTGAATTTTCACTTCGCTACATGGAATTTAGTGCTGCAACAGTTAATGACACTATGTAAGTATTTTATGTGAGTGCAGTGTCAGCTTATGTGAGTGGGTAGCACTCTCGCCTCTGAGTCAGAAGGTTGTGGGTTCAAGTCCCACTCCAGAGACTGGAGCACATAATCCAGATTGATACTTTAGTGCAGTGCTGAGGGAGTGTTGCACTGTCGGAGGTGCTGTCTTTCAGATGAGATGTTGAACCTCTCAGGATGAAGGTAAAAGATCCCAGGGCACTATTTTGAAGAGGGGCAGATGAGTTATCCCCATGTCCTGCCTCAACCAACATTACTAGAACAGATTATCTGCTGGTTGTGGCACTGTGTTGTGCACAAATTGGTTGCTACGTTTCCTACGTTAAAACAGTGACTACACTTTAAAAGTACTTCATTGGCTGCAAAATTCTTTGGGATGTCCTGAGGTCGTGAAAAGCTCTCTAGAAATGCAAGTCTTTATTTTTTCTTAATACAAATCTGAAAGTACTTCCTCACAAGACTGTTCTCCACAATCACCAGTCTGCCTTCAAATAACAATGGCAGAAATTAGATGCGTTGCCTTAAATACTCACGCTATAAAACCTTCAGTGGAAAAATGTCCCCTTTCATTCATTTAAATCAGCTATTGCACCAGCATGTGTCTGGTATCTTCTATATACAGGCAGGCCACATAAACAAAGCAGATGCCTCTCTGTAAATTTAAAACAATGATCTAATCTCGGGGATTGAAGTGAGCAAAATATTATGGTCTGAATTGTTCAATGGGATAACCGCCTGAGAAATAGTCACTGCCCTCCATTGCTGTTTCTTTTTAGCAAGAACCCAGAGTCCCAAAAATTCAAGGCATACTGCCATCATATCTATGGCAGGGGTTCACTAGAAGGACCATAATCTAGGCCGCAACCTGGATACCCTTGCTCCCAACCTTGGGCTTCAGTTTACAGGATACCTCTGTGGGGAGGTAACCTCTACCCACCTCAAAGGCGGCCATTGGAATAAGGGTGAGGGGCCCAGGGACTGGAATTCCCCTGTTGATGGGCCTCAGAGGGACCTGGCGTAAGGCTCCCAGAGCTACGCTTGATAACTACTTGCATAGGGCAGCAAACAGGGTGACCTAGGAGTCCAGGCCGGAGAGAAAAATACCACATTTTGTTCAATATTTTCAAAGCATCCTTCTTTTCAAGGGGGTCACGAGGTGTGGGGTGAGGGAGGGGGGGGGGGGTGGTGGCATTTAGTGTATTCCAGTGGGAGAACTGGCACTTCTGCACTCCCAAACTTTCTGGGCCCTCTAACACTTTGGATGCACTCTAGTGACACAAGCACCTATCATTCCTGTGCACAACAGGGGAATCTCCCCCAGAGTCGGCGAGGTAACGGGTGGCACATCACAACATGAGGCCCCTCTCCACCTCACCAAACTTATATAACCCTATCCCAGCACTATACAGTAGGACATTCTATCAACTTCAACCGTATTTCATTGTGACCTTTGGCTAACAAAGGGTTAAGTGCTTCGGCTTGAAAGCAAAGAACCTATTCCGCTGTCAGAAACAAAAAGTGCTTTAAAACAGTTTTGGACATCCAGAGGTCAGATCTATAAAGTTGGCACATTCCTATGAACTTACAATAAATATGCTGAGGTAAAATAAAGTGAGGGAGGCCTTTCCTGCTACAAAATTGCCACAAATAAGCTTGTGGTGTGAAAAAACTGATCTTCTCTTACTCGAAGTGTCAGCGTGGCTCAGTGGTAGACCTCTCAAATATGAGTCATTAGTTCCTGGGCTTTGGACCCAGATCTACACTTGAGCACATAATCTTGGCTGACACCAGTCAGTGCAGTACTGAGGGAGCGCCGCACTGTTGAGGTGCCGTCATTTAGAGTGTTATGATAACCTGAGATCTGACCTTACCTGTTCAGGTAGGTGTGAAAGATCCTCGTGGTGCTACTTCGAAATAAGAGCAAGGAATTTTCCCGATGTCCTTATTCATTCCTGAACTGGCATCACCAAAAACTGATGAACTGATCATCCATTTCATTTTTTGTTTGTGGGACCTTGCTGTGTGCAATATGATTGGCAGAGTTTCCTACGGAAGAACATTGACTCGCATGTCACTTCCGTTGCCTTCACTTCTCTCTAAGATTCTGCTTATCTTGCTATAACTCAGCACATTGTAGGTTTCCTGCTTAAAACCACATTAAATGGAAAATGAAATTCAAATGGAAAATGTTTCCTTAAACAGAAACTGTAGCAAGTTAAAGTTTAGGAAAAACATTCACTTCTGACTTTAAAATTGGGCAAAATGTATTACAAATAAAGATGGCCCTAGTTTCAGTCTTTTTGCATCTGCTTATAAATTGACCATTTTACTACCTGTACAGAGCATATCTTCAATCCAATATTGCAATGAGTTTGATGGGCAATGGCTCTCCAGCTATTTAATTGGCTTAATAGGCCGTCCAGGACAAAGTAGTTCGCTTGATCGGCTACCTTAAACATCCATTCTATTCACAACTCGCGACCTTCACCAGCTAGAAGGACATGGGTAAGCAAGTGCCTGGGAACACCATCACCTCCAAGTTCCCCTCCATGGTACACATCATCTTGACTTGAGACATAATTCACCATTCCTTCATTGTCAATGGGTCAAAGTCCTGGAACTACCTATCCAACAGTATTGTGGGAGCACCTTCACCACACGGACTGCAGCGGTTCAAGGGGGCGGCTCACCATCACCTTCTCAAGAGGAATTTGGGATGGGTAATTGCTGAGCTTGTTAGCCCACATCCCAAGAATTTTTTTTTTAAATAGGCAATGGATGAATGCTCAGTACAGCTGATAAACTGCTCATCATCTCAGTTTTTTGTACATTTTATTCATAATAAATCGCCTGAGACTCCTCACCGACTGTAGAGAGATGTCATCGATCTGGGTGGAGGGGGGGGCAAAATTGCCCTGCGCCCCAATTGGGGTCGGGGCTTCCTGCACCTGGCGCAGAACTCCCACCGCCGCCGCTGAATTGGGCTTACCCAGTGGAGTGTAATCTCACACGCTCCACTTCCTTTCAGGGCGGGTCCTGGGACGAGTACTACAGCACTAGAGCAGATGATCCATGTAGCGCTTCCACGCTTCCATGCCCCTCCTCTTCGCTTAAAGGCTAGGGCTGTTGCGCACTCGGCAAGGCCTCTGATGGCCTCCACTGGGCCACCAGGGCAATGTGGGACCAGGACTGCAGCCTGCCATCCAAAACGGAATGGCGGGCTGCACAATGGCGGCCCGGACCACGCTGGGGGGGGGAACCAATAGAGCCGACCGCAGAGTCAGGCAACACAATTAAGATGGCGGCTTGGGGCGCTGCCAACTTCCCCTTCAACTTCCACCCCGCAAGCAGATGTCGGCCGTCTTCGCGACCTGCTTACGCCAGCCTCGTGGGCTACGGGGCAGTTTCCCTGCGGGGCGGAAAGGGGTCGGTGTGCGGCACTGAGGGGTCGCTGCATACGGCGATGATGTCATCGCCAGTTGCTGGTGTGCAACGGCCACCACATGTAAAAAAAAAAAATCCACGCACAGGCATCTTCCACCCTTCAGGATGTAGTTCGGGACCTGGAATATTAGGTCCTTCATTGAAATCCCTTTTTGGCGGGGAAGCAAGTCATTCTCGTTTCGAGGGACTGCCTACGATGATGAGTGACCCAGGGCGCTACCCACGGGGTGCGGCTCCTCCACAAACTTCACGGGAGCCGGTAGTTCACCTGCCCTCCCTCACCGGGCGAAAAGTGTCTTCTGCCCCATTAATGTGTCCCGGAGGCGGTAAAGGGCCTCTTTAAAAAAAAAAGGGGGCAATTTCTCCCCCGGGATTCCTTTTGCACACACACAGGAGAGAAAGTATGTGATACAGAAAGTAGATGCCTGATCCAATCAATGGCCCAGTTCACAGCCCACATGTTTTTCTACCCATTAAAATGAGTGGCCGGAAAGAAGTTTGGAACACAAATTGGATGTGCTGACCTCAATTCCTAGCACCCACTCCAGTCTCACAAACCTGTGTGTTGGGAGCGTTAAATTGTAAAATCTATTCCATATATTTTTTTTTACTTCACCCCGCTGAACCTGAAATAGCAAATGGGGAATTAAGAGTGAGATGGGATTAGATTTGATCGCTGAAGAACTAACAGCAGCACAGTTACAATGGGTCAAATGGCCTTCTGTGCTGTTATCACGGAGACACTTGTGGTCCTGTAAATCTGTGAGCTCAAAGCACAGAAGAGTCCATTCTTGGGAGAAGTTTTCCATTATTCTCTACAACTCAGCCTACATCCTTTGGATAATTCACCAACGACGGGTTTCTGGCATTAATGGTCTTGTTTTAAATGCAATGTCCCCTCGCTGTTCTTGAGTCTACTGCCTTAAATATAATTTTCATATCAAATTTTTAAATTATTAGGGATTCACCCCCCTAACCCACTGATCTCCTAAACTAGCCAGTTCCATCTCATTCTACAACAACACAAAAGCAAAGTACTGCAGATGCTGGAATCTGAAATAAAAACAGAAAATGCTGGAAATCTCAACGGGTCAGTCAGCATCTGTGAGAGAGAAACAGAGTTAACGTCTCAGGTCGACGACCCTTCATCAGAACCTCACTCCACCCTGTTTCCAGACCAGCTGGAGTGTCAGCTATGATAGTCAGCCTATTACATCTGCCACTGTCCCATAAGTGGCAGAGGAAATAACGATCGCATTGAAGTGCGAGAGGAATACACAGATGTAGTGAAATGTGTAATAGTAAGGATCAGTGCTGAATTACCCAATCCCAGGCAGGACAGTTGTACAGATGATTCTATTGAATTGAATATCCCTGCGCTGCAGAGGGGGAAAATCGGCTACGATTCCCATTCCGGACTGCTTTCGGTGACCCTATTAAACACGTGTCTGTCTGGTGATGACATGATTGAGCTCAGTTGCAGTGCCCACGTGGTCAAGCAACCTACCAATACCAGCGCATGAAAAATGGTCACTTGGGTGCAATAGCACCGTGCTAGCAATGTTCAATGAACGATGCTGCACCATGTTCAGGAAAGAAAAGGAAAGAACAGTATAAAAAGAACTCCAAGGTTTTATTTGACAGATTGGCAAGTCATAATACTGAATGAATTGACTTTATAGAGCACAAGGAAAATCAGTTGTGTGAAGAATATGTATGTATTTCTTTGCCAAATTCTCTTCGTGAAACCATCCTGATTTTAATGGATTTTTGTACCTTCCGGGGAAAGTCGGCCGGCAGTTTAAGAACCATCACAGACCCAATCCATTTCCGGACCGGGGTCAAACAGGGCTGCGTCATCGCCCCAACCCTCTTCTCAATCTTCCTCACCACCATGCTCCACCTCACAGTCAACAAGCTTCCCACTGGAGTGGAACTAAACTACAGAACCAGTGGGAACCTGTTCAACTTTCGTTGTCTCCAAGCCAGGTCCAAGATCACCCCAACCTCTGTCGTCGAGCTACAGTACGCGGACGATGCCTGTGTCTGCGCACATAGAGGCTGAACTCCAAGTTATAGTCAATGTGTTTACTGAGACGTGCGAAAGCATGGGCCATACGTTAAACATCCGTAAGACAAAGGTCTTCCAGCAATCTGTCCTCACCGCACAGCACTGCCCCCCAGTCATCAAGATCCACAGTGCGGTCCTGGCCATACCTCGGGAGCCTCCTATCAACAAGAGCAGACAGTGATGACGAGATTCAACACCGCCTCCAGTGCGCCAGTGCAGCCTTTGGCTGCCTGAGGAAAAGTGTGTTTGAAGACCAGGCCCTAAAATCTGCCACCAAGCTCATGGTCTACAGGGCTGTAGTAATACCCGCCCTCCTGTATGGCTCAGAGACAAGGACCATGTACAGTAGACACCTCAAGTCGCAAGAGAAATACCACCAACTATGTCGCCGCAAGATCCTGCAAATACCCTGGGAGGACAGATGCACGAACATTAGCGTCCTCGACCAGGCCAACATCCCCAGCATTGAAGCAGTGACCACACTTGATCAGATCCACTGGGCAGGCCACACTGTTCACATGCCAGACACGAGACTCCCAAAGCAAGCTCTGTACTCGGAACTCCTTCACAGCAAATGAGCCAAAGGTGGGCAGAGGAAAGGTTACAAGGACACCCTCAAAGCCTCCCTGATAAAGTGCAACATCCCCACTGACAACTGGGTGTCCCTGGCCAAAGACCACTCTAAGTGGAGGAAGTGCATCCGGGAGGGCGCCGAGCACCTCGAGTCTCATCGCCGAGAGCATGCAGAAAACAAGCGCAGGCAGCAAACAAGTCCCACCCACCCCTTCCCTCAACGACTATCTGTCCCACCTGTGACAGGGACTGTGGTTCTCATATTGGACTGTTCAGCCACCTAAGGACTCATTTTTAGAGTGGAAGCAAGTCTTCCTTGATTCCGAGGGACTGCCTATGATGATGACGATATGAAATAGGAGCAAGAGTAGGCCCTACGGCTCCTCGGCCCCTCGAGCCTGGTCCGCCATTCAATAAGATCATGGCCGATCATTGACTTCAACTCCACTTTCCTTCCCGATCTCCATATCCCTTGATTCCCACAATTCCAAAAATCTATCTATCTCAGCCTTAAGTGGGTCAACATGTATGGGGAAATAAATTCAGATACAAGAAGCCCAATATCAATAGATGGGCTCTCCCAGCAACATTTGATGGAGATTAGCCAAATTTAAGTGAGCTGCACGATGTGTATTTCACGAGGCAGGCTGATCATCGGGGCGGCGGAGGGGGGACTTTCTGAAAATGTAAGTTGTTGACAGCTGTCGTCACTTTTGGGTTATTTTTCCTTTCAGTGTATAGTTTCATTTTAAACAGTGAGCACAAATGATAACTTGGAGTGAAACGTACTTGGGGGAATTACTGTGCTTCACCACGCAATGGAGAGGAGTCACTTTATGCCAAGATTTCAGTAGCACCCTGGACCAAACAGTGTGACCACCAGTGTTAAGTTGACCCTTGACTCACCCAACTGATGGGCTCAGTAATTCCCCTCAGAATGTCCCTATGTTCACAGTTGAGTCCTGACGACAAGAAAGAAAGATATTGAAACAGAAAAGGAAAAAAAAACGAAGAGGACCAAACTGGCTGTTAATTTGGGGACTGGAAAGTAGATTCCCTCTTCAGAGTTTGAGCTTACAATCCACGATGCAATAGGCATCCAGTTTTATTCTCCAAGTAACTGAGGTCTGCTTACAATATTCATTCTTTCCAGAAGTGTTGGTGCTGACATTGAAAGAGACTGTGCTCTTTAAGAAAGGTCGTGTCGGGTCTTGAATTGTAACGTTACCATTTTGAAATCTCTTATTCTGCTACCCACTTCTGAGAAATACATTTGTGTCTCACATTCTTCATTTGTTTTTGTTTTGTTTTTATATTGGAAATAGCTGTTCTATTCTTTTGACACGTCAATGCATTTTATTGCCAAACAAGCCAGGATTGTGTCCTTGCGCCTAAATGCTATTTTATTACTTTAGTGCTTCAGTGTATTAAATAGCTTTTAATCCACGGTGGCGGGGGAGGGGTGTATTTAGGAGATTATTTTCTCATTTGGCAGTGTACATTTGGAGCCTGCACTAGCTTTTAATTAAAAAAAAATAACAAATCCCTTTTGTGACAATTTCAAAAGTACAAATCGTTTTTTTAAACAATCTAACGCAAACTCTTCTACAGACACATAGACTGTGCAGGACTTGAGCACCGACACAATAAAATATATATTTTTTTACTGATCACAATTAGATGATCTATGTAGCCCCGGAGTTTACCAATAAACAGCCGCCACATTCTGAGCAGATGCAGAGGTCACTGTGATAACAACCATTTACCACAGAGATGTTAATCTCCATCCATGTGCTATATCTGTAGCAAGTTTGGATGTGAAAGCAAGATGAAATAATGGGCATGTATTATACAGAAGCCTCCCAGATTCGGCTAAAGTGCAATTTAAAGGGAAGGAAAGAGGGAGTTTGTACGAAGCGGAGAACCTCCAGTTTAAGCCAAGTGAAGATTTGTGATTTATTGGTTAAAACAAATGTGGTGATAGTCGCAGCTTTGTTACTGATAGCATAACTAAAGTGCACTAAATACATAACATATTATTACACCATACTGCTGAAGATATTTAACAACATATGGCTTGTTATACAAAGCTGGGAAGCCTCAGAACAGTCTCTCTCACTTAAACGTCAATGCAATAGCAGCGCCTTTTAAAGTATCTACATAAGACAACATTATCAACGCACTAATTGTACCTATATATATCCTCTAGTCACCCGAGCAGTCTTCCATTTCACCTGGAGATGAAAATGAACTGTGTCCACAGAGACACGATGTACAAATCTCTGGACAAGGGGGGAAAGGACGTTCCGAATGTGGCCCTCATCCTGATGGCCACCTTTGTGTGAGGCTGCATCAAGCTGTGCGTAGACTCTTCATACGCAAACACCAAGTGTCAGGACGTGCTGAGATTCCATCTGTCCCCAGTGTTGCGAAGGATGGGTCTGGCCAGGCTGCCGCGGAACGCTCCAACCAGTTGGACCATGCCTCAGCACCTGCCCTTCGTGGAAAGGTTTTTCAAGAAAAACACCTTTGACCACAAGGCCATAAAGCAGTGGTCGGCACGCAAGGTCCTGGACGCCCTACAAAAGAAGGAGATGATGGATCCTGTCGGACGATTCCCCGAGCAGACTGTCGAACTCATTCGCCAGAGCTTTCACACAAGCACCAAGGCGTAGCTTGGTTGGTGGTGAGAAGGGCCCCACCCGTCAGATCCTTCATGCACAGCCGGGGTTTCAGAGACACGGCACTCTGCCCCCGAGTTGGCTGTGGTGCAGACGAAACTGTCATCCATCTCCTTTGGGACTACCCCTTTGCAAGGCAGGTCTGGAAGGAGATACAGTGGTTGCTGTCGAGGTTCATCCAAAGCAGCTCTGTAACACAGGACTCTGTGCTCTGTGGACTGTTCCCAGGGACACACACCGAGACAGACATCATCTGCTGCAGGAGAGCCATCAACTCGGTGAAAGACGCACTTTGGTCTTCCCGAAACTTGCTGGTCTTCCAGAGCAAGGAGATATCCACGTCTGTGTGTTGCAGACTGGCGCATTCCAAGGTCCAGGAGTACGTGCTGAGGGACGCACTAAAGATTGGTGCAATCGCCGCAAAGGCACGATGGGGAAGAGCCACAGTTTAAGGCCCTTCCGCCACGGTAAACCCAGGAGATGGAATTTGACCCACCTCGGGCTGTACCTGTTAATCTGCTTGTATACTAGAGCACCATGTACTGAAAAACACCTGTGTTGTGCCATATATAATGAAAGTCTCTGCACTGTTTAGTAACTTGTAAAGAAATGTAAATGTATCCGGTCTGTGTACTGCATTCATCTGCATAGTGCTACATGTAACGTGATTCGTGATCAGTTTTGAAATGTATCCTGGAATCTAATGTAAACCTGTTCTCATCTGCTCTATGTAATACCCTCATTTGCACAGTACTACATGTAACGTGATTCACGGATTGCACTAAACTGTACCTTTGAAATGAAATGCACGTTAGTGCATTGTATGGAACTGCTGTCAGCATCCAAACGAATTGTATGGAATTGCTGATCGCAAGGTACTGAGCTATTTTCCAGTGTATTGTGAAAATTTTATATGAATAAAGTATATTTTTGGAAAAAAAAATATTCTCCATGGCAAGCTGTGAAACTGAAATCAATAATTCTGGCAGTTTGTGATCCAGTCCCACACTGAAGGGCTGATTTTAACTTCTGGCATTGCAGAGAGATGGCTTGCATTTCATTGGCCACTTGTTATTGACGACGCCTAATTTGGGAAGGAAAATCAAGTGGGTTACATAGGACATACGGCACAGAAACAGGCCATTCGGCCCAACCAATCCATGCCGGCGTTTATGCTCTACTCGAGCCTGCTCCAGTCTTCTCTCATCTAAATCTATCACCATAACTCTCTATTCCCTTTGTTGTGTATGTAATAACTCGATAGACTGAATACTGTAAACTAACAGGTACAAACCTGGCTCTGCTTTATTAGGGCCCAAAGTGATTACAATACATGATGGCTTGCCTTTTATACCTGGGCCACACACACGTGCGTACAGCCCAATGACCTCTGACAGTGGCGCCACCTGGTGGTTCGTAACCCCAAGCATATAAAAATGACACTCATCTCCCTCATATGCTTGTCTATCCTCCCTTTAAATGCATCCAAACTATTCGCTTCAACCGCTCCCTGTGGTGGAGAGTTCTATATTCTCACCACTCTTTGGTAAAGAATTTTATTCTGAATTCCCTATTGGATTTCTTGGTGACTATCTTATATTGATGGCCTCGAGTTATGCTCTTTCCCACAAGTGGAAACATTCTCTCTGTATCGACTCTATCAAAACCTTTCATAATTTTAAAGTCCTCGATTAGGTCACCCCTCAGCCTTCTTTTTTCAAGAAAAGAGAGGAAAGAAAATATCCTTTCCTGATATGTATACCCTCACATTTCTGGTATCATCCTTGTAATTCTTCTCTGTACCCTCTCCAGTGCCTCTATATCCTTTTTATAATATGGCGACCAGAACTCTACACAGTGCTCCCGAGTGTGGTCTAACCAAGGTTCGATACAGGTTTAGCATAACTTCCATAGTTTTCAATTCTATACCTCTAGAAATAAACCCTAGTGCTTGATATATAAAGGGCGGCCAATTGCTACCCCCACATTTTCCAATACCGCGAGAAATTTAGATCAAACCTTAATTTTCGACGCCCAATGTCCTCATGGCTGAGCAGCCAGTTGTAAAAAGAACTGTGATAGAAGAGAACCAGCTCAGGGCAATGAGATAGGCAGCTGTAATGTATTTGCTTCAAGGGTTCTTTACTTAAGAATTAACAGCAACACATTGCTTTTAAGAACTAGTTGGTTTATTAACAAAGCTTTAACAATCACACTACACATTACCAGTTCATCCGCCAGGCTCATAACCACCTGCTTCAACGTGGATGACCTAGACCCAACTGACTGGGGTTTTATTGAGTCTTGTGAACATCATGTGACTGCATGAGCCACTCACAATGCAACAAGCTCTACAACTCTTTTAGGGTAAACAAAATTAGACATTAAATCAAGTGCCCTCTGATCTGGGGGACACACCAGACACTTTTAACTGCCCTCTTTTTTTTTGTGGGTTTGTGTGTGATTTTTTTGGGGGGCATTAAAATCATATAATTTACAAGTGCCCCCTATAAAAGGGGAGGGGGACACTAAAACCCGGCAATTAAAACAAATTAAACTTTAAAACAAATAAAATCAAATTAAAATTTGGTTGCCGGGGGTGACAATGCACTCCAGTCCCTCCGGCGCCCACCTCTCGCGGAAGGCCGCGAGCGTACCGGTGGACACCGCGTGCTCCATCTCTAAGGACACCCTGGCCCGGATGTAGGCGCGGAAGAGAGGCAGCAACAGCTCTACAAACCTGTGAGCATACATTACAGCGGCGATGCCCAAATCCTGAGAACAATCGAAACAAAATCAATTTATTTAAAATTACTTTTCAGTTTCTTCCTTTTCTGACTCACATTGGGCTCCTATACCAGTAATACTAGCCTCCCTCCAGTATCTCTCCCCTCCTGACTCACATTCGGGTACTGAATCAATGGGATCCCTCCAGTTAAGTGTTAGCTGTGGCTCAGTGGGTAGCACTCTCGCCTCTGAGTCAGAATGTTGTGGGTTTAAGTCCCAGTCCAGGAACTTGAGCACATAAATCTAGGCTAACAATCCAGTGCAGAGCGGAGGGTGCACTGCACTGTCGGAGGTGCTATCATTCGGATCAGATGTTAAACCGAGGCACCGCCTGCTCTCTCAGGTGGCGGTAAAAGATCCCATGGCACTATTTCAAAGAAGAGCAAGGAAGTTATCCCTGTTGTCCTGGCCGATATTTATCAATCAACATAATAACAGATTATCTGGCCATCACATTGCTTTGTGGGAGCTTGCTGTGTGCAAATTGACTGCCACATTACAACAGTGACTACATTCCAAAAGTACTTAATTGGCTGTAAAATGTTTTGAGATATCTGGTGGTCATGAAAGGTGCTATATAAATGCTAGTCTTTCTTTTTCTTTTCATACGTGCTCGAGTGGAGCATAAACGTTGGTTGGGCCGAATGGTCTGTTTCTGTGCTGTACATTTGTGTAATTTATATAATTCTATTGGAGAAACTGAACTTAACTGGAGATGATAACACCACATTAATTCCAAAATGTCACAAGAGTTCCAATTGTGGGGTGCCAAGAAATCGGTGATAGTTCACAACATTGCATCATACACATGACAGCTCAGGAGAAGCCTATTTGGCTCATGCGCCTTGTGCTGGTGCTGCTCTTCAATGGGAGCTACAGCTATCTACTCCAGTCCCATCTCCCTTCCCTTTCTCTGTATCCTTTTATGTTATTGATAAGAATACAGGAACAGGAGTAGGCCATTAAGTCCCCTGAGCTTATTTTGTTCCAACATTTAATTAGATCATGGCTGATTTAAACTGCAAACTCCATTTACCTGCCTTTGATCCATATCTCTCGATACCCTTAACTAACAAAAATATATCGATTCCAGTCTTGAAAATTAACAGCACTTTGGGGGAAAAATTTCACATTTCCACTACCCGGTGGATTTAAAAGTGCTTCCTGATCTCACTCCTGAATGGCCTAGCTCCAAGAACATAAGTGCATAAGAAATAGGAGCAGGAGTTGGCCATTCGCTCCTTCGAGCTTGATCCACCATTCAATAAGATCATGGCTGATCTAGAAGACACTAAAAATATCCCAACAGTGGATAGTCAAGGGGCTATGGGGGTGGGTGGGAGGAGGGGAGGAGGAACTTAACATAATCACAATCATTAAGGAGGTGGTGATCAGTAGGATAATGGGACTAAATGCAGATAAATCCCCTGGACCTGATGGCTTGCATCCTAGAGTCTTAAGAGAAGTAACGGCAGGGATAGTGGATGCATTGGTTGTAATTTACCAAAATTCCCTAGATTCTGGGGAGGTCCCAGCAGATTGGAAAACTGCAAATTTAAAAAAGGAGGCAGCCAAAAAGCAGGAAACTATTGACCAGTTAGCCTGACATCTGTGGAGTCCATTATTAAAATGTTGGAGTCCATTATTAAAAAAGCAGTAGCAGGATATTTGGAAAAGCATAATTTAGTCAGGCAGAGTCAGCATGGATTTATGTTTGGCAAATTTGCTGGAATTCTTTGAGGATGTAGCAAACAGGGTGGATATAGGGGAACCAGTGGATGTGGTATATTTGGACTTCCAGAAGGTATTTGACAAGGTGCCACATAAAATGTTACTGCACAAGATAAAAGTTCACAGGGTTTTATATTAGCATGGGTAGAGGATTGGCTAACGAACAGAAAACAGAGAGTCGGGATAAATGGTTCATTCTTGGGTTGGCAATCAGCAACTAGTGGCGTGCCGCAGGGATCAGTGCTGGGACCCCAACTATTTACAATCTATATTAACAACTTGGATGAAGGGACCGAGTGTAATGTAGCCAAGTTTGCTGATGATGCAAAGATGAGAGGAGGACACAAAAAAACCTGCAAAAGGGCATTGACAGGCTAAGTGAGTGGGCAAAAATTTGGCAGATGGAGTATAATGTTGTAAAGTACAAGGTTATGCACTTTGGCAGAAAAAAATCAAAGAGCAAGTTATTATTTAAAAATGGAGAAAGATTGCAAAGTGCTGCAGTTCCACGGGACCTGGGGGTTCTTGTGCATGAAACACAAAAGTTAATAGTATGCAAGTACAGCAAATGATCAGGAAGGCCAATAGAATCTTGGCCTTTATTGCAAAAGGGATGGAGTATAAAAGCAGGGAAGTCTTGCTACCGTTATACAGGGTATTGATCAGGCCACACCTAGAATACCGCGTACAGTTTTGGTTTCCATATTTAAGAAAGGATATAGTTGCTTTGGAGACAGTTCAGAGAAGGTTCATTAGGTTGATTCCAGAGATGAGGGGGTTGACTTATGAGGAAAGGTTGAGAAGGTTGGGCCTCTACTCATTGGAATTCAGAAGAATGAAAGGTGATGTTATCGAAACGTATAAGATTATGAGGGGGCTTGACAAGGTGGATGCAGAGAGGATGTTTCCACTGATGGAGGAGGCTAGAACTAGGGGACATAATCTTAGAATAAAGAGCTGCCTATTTAAAACTGAGTTGAGGAGGAATTTCTTCTCAGAGGGTTGTAAATCTGTGGAATTCGCTGCCTCAGTGAGCTGTGGAAGCTGGGTCATTGAATAAATTTGAGAGAGATAGACAGTTTCTTAACCGATAAGGGAATAAGGGGTTATGGAGAGGGGACAGGGAAGTGGACCCGAGTCCATGATCAAATCAGCCATGATCGTATTGAAACGCAGAGTAGGCTCAAGGGGCCGTATGGCCTACTCCTGCTCCTATTTCTTATGTTCTTATATTCTACCTCAACTCCACCTTCCTGCACTATCCCCATTTCCCTTGATTCATTAGTATCCAAAAATCTATTGATCTCTGTCTTGAATACACAACGACTGAGCATCCACAGCCCTCTGGGATAGAGAATTCCAAAGATTCAGCAACCTCTGAGTGAAGACATTTTTTCTCATCTCCATCCTAAATGGCCGACCCCTTATCCTGAGACTGCGACCCCTGGTTCTAGACTTCCCGGCCAAGGGAAACATCTTCCCTGCATCTAGTTTCAAGATTGTGCCTCCTTATTCTGGTTTCCCCCCACCAGAGGAAATAGTTTCTCTGTTTCTACTCTGTTGAATCCTTTTATCATTTTAAACACCTCGATCAGATCACCTCTCAACCTTCTAAACTTAAGGGAATACAAGTCAAGTTTATGTAACCTGGCCTCAGAATTGAACTCTTTAAGCCCCAATATCATTTTGGTAAATTTGCGCTGTAACGCTCTCCAAGGCCAATATATCCTTCCTGATGTGCCAAGGGCAGAACGCAATACCCAGATGGGGTCTGACCAAGGCTCTATACACACTTTTCAAATTAAACCTACCCCTCTTAAGTCAAATTATTTGATAATTTAAAAAAGTCACAAAAGTCCCATTTTTCTGTTATTTATGTTGGTTAATTCAAATTACTGGATCATTCAAATTTAGTTAGTGCATATAATGACTGAATTAATCATGAGTCGACTGTACTGATCCAATTTCCTATTAAATGCTGTTATAGTCTCTGCCTCAATAGGCACTTGTTCTAAAGCATTCCATGTTCTAATACCGCTCTGTGTGAAAACAAAATTCTTCTAACAGCCCGTGACGAGTACAAATTATCAACAGATTAGCACCAGCCGTCAGTCAACACTTTAACTCCCAATAGTCCAATCGACATGAAGTTGCTTGTTGACTAGCTCACCATCTCCTATTCCTCTAATGAATCGGTCACTGGATCGCACAATGCATCAACTGGTTCATTCACCACTTGGCAGTCAGGAATCCATTGGCCAATTCAGACAAATCAGTCAACAGAGTTCGGCAAAAAAACGAATCTGATTTTATTAACCGTTTGTATTTTGTTTCTGCCAACTAGACAATACCGAACGGTCCTGATAATTTACAGTTATTTCTTACCTTAAAAAAAAGGGAATTGTCGCATATTTTGAATTAGGCAATGAAAATTACATTGAAAAATGAGAATTTAGTACTAAAAAATTGAAATCATTAGCTAAGGTAAATGAAGCAACTTTGAATTAAGAAGTGTAGGCTATCAGTGTCAGCTGTGGTTCAGTGGGTAGCATACTCACCTCTGAGTTGTTGGTTCAAGTCCCACTCCAGCATATAAATCTAGGCTGACACTCCAGTGCAGTGCTGAGGGAGTGCTGCACTGTTATAGAGGTGAAACGTTAAACCGAGGCCCTGTCTGCCCGCTCAAGTGGATGTAAAAGATCCCATGGCACTATTTCGAAGAGGAGCAGGGGAGTTATCCCTGCTGTCCTGGCCAATATTTATCCCTCAATCAACATAACAAAAACAGATAGTCTGGTCATTATCACATTGCTATATGTGGGAGCTTGCTGTGCGTAAAGTGGCTGCCGCATTTCCCACATTACAACATTGACTACATTCCAAAAGTACTTCATTGGCTGTAAAGTGCTTCGAGATGTCTGGTGGTCATGAAAGGCGCTATATAAATGCAAGTCTTTCTTTCTTTATCTTTCAAACACAAAACTAGACACCAAAAATCAAATGTAGGTAAATGAGCAAATGGTTAATTTTCACATTTCCATATCAGACGTCATGTAGACAACCAAGAAACGTCTGCTGACATCAAAACAGGGCCAATAAGCTGCTCACATCAACTCTGCAAGCCCCTCCCCCTTTAGGACAACAAGCCAGGGCTAGAATTCATGATTGCAATCAGTATTTGTATTACATCATAAATATTCATATCAAGTCCCGTAGCAAAACAATTTGTCTGCTGAGGTTTGGGTGATGTATCTTAATCTGCACCTCACTGGAGAGGAGGCACACACTCGTGGCCTGTGCTCCTGTCTTCATTCTATTCTAATGGTTTGTAATTGTAACCTCTCGTACCAGGTCAGCCTCACTCACTTCACAATACTGTCCTTGTGAGTTGTGCCTCCCAACCTTACAGCCTGTACAGTTCTCCTGATGTCACAATGAGGTTCTGTGCTGAACGGCATTGCTGAAAGTTAATTTACAAAATTGTTGAGGAGGAGGTCATCTGAAGACCTACTTGTATGCAACGTATTAGTCTGCAATTATTTTTCAACAAGCTTCAATGTTTAATCTCCATTTTAATTTTCGCAAATCCATTATTGTAGTCTTTCCTTTGATTCAGAGAGTAAACTGCATGTAATCTGCCTCTGAAGCCCGTCTGTAATTAACTCTCAAGCATAACCCCCCCCCCGACAGTTTCAATTCGCACTCCATTTAAAACACTCAAGTAGTCTCCTTTTTTCACCCGTATTTCATTTTCCGTCACTGCCTCAGTTGCAATCAGGTTTCACATCTGAAGCAGGTAGAGTGACTTTATTTTATTCTCTTTCCTGTTTTGTGCCCTCCCTGTCCCTTGTTGGGGTACAGTTCCATGGGCACTGAATCATTTGGCCTCTGGCACAATTCCACCGCACCGAATGATTGGCCTCTGGCACCTCATCTAAGTAGCCACTATCCACGTGAGCTTTATTTTTGCATATTTTGTCCTGGTATTTGGTGAAGGAATTATAGCAAGTAAATTCTGCCCTTAAATTGTGCTATATCCTTTCAATGCCATAAAAGTGTGGCTGTTCACAAAGTTCGTTATGAAAGTTTTTCTTTTCAGACTTAGTTGTGTAAAATTATGAGGGGCCTAGCGGAGAGGTCACTAACCAGGGGGCATTGATTTAAAGTAATTGATAGAAGGATTAGAGGGGAGTTGAGAACTTTTATCACCCAGAAAGTGGTGGGAGTCTGAAACCCTCTGCCTGATAGGGTGGTAGAGGCAAAAACCCTCATTGTATTTAAAAAGTACTTGGATGTGCACTTGAAGTGCGGTAATCTATAGACCAAGAGCAGGAAAGTGGGATTAGGCTGGATGGCTCTTTTTTGGCCGGCACAGAAACGATGGGTCGAATGGCCTCCTTCTGTTCCGTAAATTTCTATGATTCTATGAATAGTGAAGGTGATGGGTACACCTGCCTTTTCTTTACTCTGAGGTCAATCGGATTACATAAACATAAGAACATAAGAAATAGGAACAGGAACAGGAGTAGGCCATACGGCCCCTCGAGCCTGCTCCACCATTCAATAGCTGATCTGATCATGGACTCAGCTCCACCTCCCTGCCCGCTCCCCATATCCCCTTATCGTTTAAGAAACTGTCTATTTCTGTCTTAAATTTATTCAATGTCCCAGCTTCCACACCTCTGAGGCAGCGAATCCCACAGATCCACAACTCTCAGAGAAGAAATTTCTCCTCATCTCAGTTTTAAATGGGCGGCCCCGTATTTCAAGATCATGCACTCTAGTTCTAGTCTCCCCCATCAGTGGAAACATCCTCTCTGCATCCACCTTGTCAAGCCCCCTCATAATCTTATATGTTTCGATAAGATCACCTCTCATTCTTCTGAGTTCCAATGAGTAGAGGCCCAACCTACTCAACCTTTCCTCATAAGCCTCATAATCCTCATCTCCAGAATCAACCTAGTGAACCTTCTCTAAACTGCCTCCAAGGTAAGTATATCATTTTGTAAATATGGAAACCAAAATTGCATGCAGTAGTCCAGGTGTGGCCTCACCAATACCCTGTACAGCTGTAGCAAGACTTCCCATCTTTGTATCATCAGCAAACTTGGCTACGTTACACTCAGTCCCTTCTTCCAAGTCGTTAATATAGATTGTAAATAGTTGGGGTCCCAGCACTGATCCCCGTGGCACCCCACTAGTTACTGGTTGACAACCAGAGAATGACCCATTTATCCCAACTCTCTGTTTTCTGTTAGTCAGCTAATCCTCTATCCATGCTAATATATTACCCCCAACCCCGTGAACTTTTATCTTGTGCAGTTACCTTTTATGTGACACCTTGTCAAATGCCTTTTGGAAGTCCATTGTTTTTACTGTTACTCCCGCTGATAACTTAACAAAGATGGAGGGTGGAAGCTGGGATCTTGCTATTTTGTACACCCAGCTACTCACGCATTGCCTGAACCTGAACTACTGGGGACAGGGGGCTCTCTAGATTGGCATTTACAACAAAGGCATCTCCAAGAAGTTAAAATCAGTGGAAACCAGCTCTGTGATTAATAAAAGACTTGGAATTATATAGCGCCTTTCATGACCACCAGACGTCTCAAAGCACTTTATAGCCAATGAAGTACTTTTGGAGTGTAGTCATTGTTGTAATGTAGGAAATTCAACAGCCAATTTGCACACAGCAAACTCCCACAAACAGCAGTGCGATAATGAGCAGATAATCTATTTTTTTTTGTTATGTTGATTGAGGGATAAATATTGGTCAGGACACCGGGGATAACTCCCCTGCTCTTCTTCGAAATAGTGTCATGGGATCTTTTTCGTCCACCTGAGAGAGCAGACGGGGCCTCGGTTTAACGTCTCAGCCAAAAGGCGGCACCTCCGACAGTGCAGCACTCCCTCAGCATTGCACTGGAGTGTCAGCCTAGATTTTTGTGTTCAAGGCCCTGGAGTGGGACTTAAACCCATAACCTTCCGACTCCGAGGTGAGTGTGCTACCCACTGAGCCATAGCTGACATGTCATCAATTATCCTGTGGGTGAAATTGGTCTTCGCCAATTGCGTGAAACAGGCTCAGTGAATCGGCTTCCAGTTATAAACTACGATTGATCTCCTTTTCCATTGAAGTCAATAATGTGCATTGTGAAATGGACCACTGTTGCCCCATGAGCACGCTTCACAACACTGGTGAAGACAAATTTCACCCCCTCTATTGTTAGATGTATCACACATATTCAAACAAAACTTCAGTGCGATATTTACATGCTACGTTCATCTAATAATCTGTATATTTATTTTAGCCAGTATATTATCTAGACCATGGCACTGCCTTTCACTTGGAAGCAAGACTCGACTCCCATTTTAAAGCAATCCAGTTCCATCACAACTGTGACTGTGCGGAGTAGCAATGTAGCATAATTACACACAGGAAGGCTTTCAGTCAGAAAACACAACAAAAGGAACAATACTGCCACACAAGTCATGAAATGGAGAAAAAAAAGTTAGAACTTACAGATTCTAGCCCTTGCTACTCATCATGATACCATTGTGATTTGGGAGATGACCTTTGTGTTCACTGATGTGATGGACATCATTGCTGTGAAAGGACTTTTCCTCCCACAATTTTGGGACCTAATATTAGTATAGAAACATAGAAAATAGGTGCAGGAGTAGGCCATTCGGCCCTTCTAGCCTGCACCGCCATTCAATGAGTTCATGGCTGAACATTCAACTTCAGTACCCCATTCCTGCTTTCTCGCCATACCCCTTGATCCCCCTAGTAGTAAGGACCTCATCTAACTCCTTTTTGAATATATTTAGTGAATTGGCCTCAACAACTTTCTGTGGTAGAGAATTCCACAGGTTCACCACTCTCTGGGTGAAGAAGTTTCTTCTCATCTCGGTCCTAAATGGCTTACCCCTTATCCTTAGACTGTGACCTCTGGTTCTGGACTTCCCCAACATTGGGAACATTCTTCCTGCATCTAACCTGTCTAACCCTGTCAGAATTTTAAATGTTTCTATGAGGTCCCCTCTCATTCTTCTGAACTCCAGTGAATACAAGCCCAGTTGATCCAGTCTTTCTTGATAGGTCAGTCCCGCCATCCCGGGAATCAGTCTGGTGAACCTTCGCTGCACTCCCTCAATAGCAAGAATGTCCTTCCTCAGGTTAGGAGACCAAAACTGTACACAATACTCCAGGTGTGGCCTTACCAATGCCCTGTACAACTTTAGCAACACCTCCCTGCCCCTGTACTCAAATCCCCTTGCTATGAAGGCCAACATGCCATTTGCTTTCTTAACCGCCTGCTGCACCTGCATGCCAACCTTCAATGACTGATGTACCATGACACCCAGGTCTCTTTGCACCTCCCCTTTTCCTAATCTGTCATCATTCAGATAATAGTCTGTCTCTCTGTTTTTACCACCAAAGTATCAATTACTCCTGGTCATCAGCAGCTTAAGCTAGGTGCAGACTAAATAAAGCTCAAGCTGCTACTCTCAATATCGGAAGAAGAGCCCTCCCATGCGTGGGTAACAAGCGACCCATGACAGCTTCCCTCGTGGGCTCTTGGCGAGACTGGCAATTTAGGGACGGAAAGAATTTGCATTTGTTTAGCACCTTCACGACCTCAGGATATCCCAAAGCACTTTACAGCCAATCAACGTACTTTTGATGGTGCAGTCACTGTTGCAATGCAGCAGCTAATTTGCGCACAGCAAACTCCCACAATAAGCAAAGAGATAATGACCAGATAATCTGTTTTAGTGACATTGGTTGAGGGATAAATATTGGCCAGGACACCAGGAAGATCTCCCCTGCTCTTCTTCGAAATGATGAGATGGAATCTTTTACATCCACCTGTGAGGGCTGATGTGGCCTCGGTTTAAGGCATCATTCGAAAGACGGCACCTCCGACAGTGCAGCACTCCCTCAGGACTGCAAGATTACGTGCTCAAGTCTCTGAAGTACGACTCGAACCCACGTCCTTCTGACTCACGAGACCAGAGTGCTACCACTGAGCCAAGGCCGACAATTTAGTTCAAATCATTTTAAATATCAACTTTGTGCTGTGGACTTCTGCCCCCACCCCCTCCCCCTCCCCCAACGAACTAACTTAAGATGACAAACGCAAATCATTTCCAGAAAGATCGGGCAAAGTGCAGATAAAATAAAAATGTGAATGCTGGAAATCTGAAACAAAATCAGAAGATGCAGAAAAGGCCAATGCAGAGCAGGTTAATCTGGATCCAGAAAGAATTGGATCCTTCATCAGAACGCTACCTGCCCACCAGGATCATCTCTGGAACATCAACCTTTCTTTCTAGTTCAGGTGCTGAAGGTTAGACAATGCATCCGTTTTCTTTGACCTCTGAACTAGATTCAAACCCAGGTGCCACAGGTGGAAAAGGATTTTAAAAGGCCACAGTCTCCAAGCAGGACATTTTCAGACACAGTTGAACCCATTAGCAAAGCATTTCTCACTTGTGGTGCTCATGCAATGATGCTCAGCCTCTTTCCCATGTCAGTAACAGAAAGAGTCCCCAGTATTGCAAATCTTTTAATGGAATACTGCTAAACTGTTCAAGTAACTTGGAGTATCATAAATAAATGAAAAAATTCCAAGTTTGTTTCTAGGTTTTGAATTGCTACAAAAATTCTACTGTGACCCTCGGTAGATAATTTCCACACAAAGTCCATCAGAGGATGTCCAACAACATTAATCTTTGTAACTGGTGGGGTAGGTGTAGCAGTGGTTTACCAGACTTGTGATCCAAGAGGTATGTGGTTCAAACATTCAGCTTTGAATGACAGATGAACATTGGGTGAGATCTGGTAGTTCCCAAGTTGCTGGATGGATGACTTTAACAGAGTATTGCTTAACTGCCCATCATAGGCTGCAGTACTCTGGGTGTCAGAAGAAACCAGAGAGATCTGTTAGCAAGAAAACTAGCCTCCAGCCTCCTAGACCACTAAACAGTGGGCATCTACTAGATCAAGGGTGGAAGATACACAAGTTGGCTTAAATGCAGCTGACAGTGAAGCAGTGTTTACAGGATGCTGAGTTAGCAGCAACATGACGTTACTCCGTCACTGACCTTCACCTTATGTGGGTCTTGGTAGGGATGGTGCAGTCCAATCAGAGCAGGAGTAAGAAACTTCAGAGAGAATGTACGCTGCTATAGCCATAGATTTCAGGTGAAAATCATAAAATAACCAGGACATTACATGTACCCTGAAGAGCTGGTGACCAGAGTCCTCTGTGGTTTCAGGCACAGTATCATTCCATTAGTCAGGCAGAAGAATGTAGACTTGCACAAAGTTAGACAATGTGTCATTTTATTTCCTTGGGTCAAAATGCTTCTTTTACTGTATCAGACCGGGTTAGAAGTGACTAATATAGCCCCCTGCCCCGCCCCTTGTACATGGGTTGAAAATCCCAGTCGCCAATTCAACAGCAAGTTACTTTGCAGCTTTAATGGGCTGAAACATATCGATAGATTGGTTTCTTGGTGATTACTATTATTAATGGCCCGGAATTTGTGGTTGCAATGACGACAAAACCGTCAGTGTTCACCATCATTACTGTGTAAAACTGACAGCAACTTCTGGCGTCCACACATGTGCAGTTAAAAGGCAGAAATCCAGAAGATGTTGTCAGTGATACCCTGCTCCTCCACAGAGTGTGCTGTTGCAGTCCTCGCAGATGCAAAGCTTAGAAATCACTTGAATTGACATCACTTCTACCTTTTATGCTCTAATCGTGCTGTAAAATGCTTGAAAAAATTAAGCCTTGTTGAATGAGGTGTATCTGGGTTTTTAACTGTATACTAAGGCATAATTACTGATGACAATCCCTCTGATCCTGAAAAACTAATTTTATATTTGTGGAATGTCAAATTTTTCCATGATACAAATTCCGTAGATTTAAAAAATATATATTTGTTTAAAGTAAAGTCTGTTTATGATATTTCAGCTTCTACCTTAATCCCATGTGTCTGTTCCAATCTTTATTTTGCTCTCTGTAAAATGATTAAAAAGTATAGCATAATCAGTGCCTTTTACTTCCTGGTTTGCAAACTGTGAAAATTCTTCAAAAAGTGTTTGGTTGGTGGACATTGGAGATCCCCTATAGTTAAGTTGCAAAACAGGACCATGGGAATTATTAATGAGTATTTATACTGAGGATTAATTCCAGCCAGACATTATCTTGTTCACATCATCCAACTAGGGAAAAAAAGACGCTCGCAGCCTGCAAAAAATGATCGACTCCCAGCTGTAAGCTTGACATGTTTGGAGCAAATAGAATGGAGCATCCTCATTCTCCAACCGTCATTTTAACAAAAGCTCAGCTTCAATTTACAAAGTGCTCAGGAGGTTCCAGATTTAGCAAAACAACTAGAAATATGTAACATAGAAATACACAGAAGTTGCAACACATGAAACAGGCAATTTGGCTCAACCAGGCAAATCGTTCTAATCACAGTTACTCACCCTGTCCTCCTGTCCCTCCAACCCTTCTTCCTTCATCCACCTCTCCAATCTAATCTTGAATGTTGACATAATTTCTGCCTCGACCACAAACCCTGGAAGTGAATTCCACAGCCTCACAACTCTCTTGTGTAAAGATATATCTCCAGCCATTTGTTCGAAATCTCTTAGATTTTATCTTCTATCTATGACCTCTCATTCTTGACCCCTCAACTACTGGAAACAGTCTGCTCTGTCTATCCTGTCCCATACCTTTATCATTTTAAACACTTCCATCATAGCGCCTCGTCAACTGTGTTGTTCTAAAGAAAAATACTCAATTTTTCAAGTCTTTCTTCAGATTTGTATTTTCTCAAACCATAAATAGTTTTTTTCAATCCCATAAATCTTATTGTTTCTATGTTTTAGAGTTGGACTGCACACTTGGTGCAACAGTAACAGAATCAGCCAGCCTCTTGCAATGAGATTGGCAATTTGCACCAAATGCTGGGCAGTTCTGTGCTGTGTGCCACATGATTGAGGCTGGCACCGCACCATAATACCAGCACTGAACCAACAGCTATTAAGTTCCATGTCCGGCTGGTCGGCCAGTGTTATATTACCAACAGTGGGTACGACCGATGCCTTCACAAAGGAGCTCTATTCATGTGTATTTTGGCATGTGTTGTCCAGACCATACCTGGCTAATGTTAAGAGATAGAGGGCAGCAGCATGCTTGATAGCTAATTCTCAGATAAACACCCACCCAGAAATTGTACACACTCTGGAGATGGGCCTCTGCCCCAACTCTCCGCCTCCCCCACCCCGGCCCTTTAAGAACTTAGGAACAGGAGTAGGCCATTCAGCCCCTCGAGCCCGCTCTGCCAGTCAATGAGATCATGGCTGATCTGCGACATAACTCCATATACCTTAATACTTTTGGTTAACAAAAAGCTATCAATCTCAGATTTAAAATTAACAATTGATCCAGCATCAATTGCCATTTGCGAAAGCGAGTTCTAAATTTCTACCACACTGTGGGCCCAAGTTTCCACATGATTCGCGCCTGATTTTTAGGAACAACTGGTGGAGAACGGACTATTTTAGAAATCGCAATTCTCCACATTTTTTTTTCTGCAGTTCTAGTCAGGTAGAACAGTTCGAGTTTAGAACAGAATTTTTTCTTCAAAAGGGGGCGTGTCCGGCCACTGACGCCTGATTTGAAAGTTTCCACAGTGAAAATGTACTCCAAACTAAAGTAGAATGGAGCCAGTGAAGATTTTTGTAGAACTGAAAAAACCTGTTATACACATTAAAAAATCAGATGCAGGTTACAAATTAGGCGTCCAGAACGAGGGGGGAGGGGGGGAAGGGAACTCATTAAATTCGACAATAAATCCTTATTTATACTTCTACAAATAAATCCAACCTGAATAAACATTTATAAGCCAAGAAAAGATTAAATAAACCATCTTCCTACCTGTGTGAAAGTGCTTCAGCCAGGGAGAATTCTGCAGCCGTTCGTGCCGCTGAGCGGGAAGGGGAGGGAGAGGGAGAGGGAGAGGGAGAGGGAGAAGAGAGAGAGAGGGAGAGGGGAGGGGAGGGGGAGGGGGGAGGGAGGGGGAGGGAGGGAGGGAGGGAGGGGCAGAGGGTCGGGGAACAGGAGCGCGGGTCAGGGGGGGGAGGAGGGGGAGCGGGTCGCGGGTCGGGGGGGGGAGGAGAGGGAGCGGGTCTCGGGTCGGGGGGGGGAGCGGGTCTTGGGTCGGGGGGGAGCGGGTGTCGGGTCGGGTCGGTGCGGGGGAGCGGGTGTCGGGTCGGGGGGGGGGGAGCGGGTGTCGGGTCGGGGGGGGGGCGGGAGCGGGTGTCGGGTCGGGGTGGGGGGGGGAAAGCAGGTGTCGGGTCGGGTCTGGTCGGCGGGGGGCGGGGGGGGGGAGCGGGTGTCGGGTCTTGTCGGGGACGGGGAGCAGGAGCTGGCCGTGGGAGTAGCCTCATTCACGCAGCCCCAGTGAGGCCATTGGGCCAGGGCTAGGGGCTGCGTGCTTCGGGCCCCTCCCACACAGTTCCACGCCTGGAGCTACTGCACTTGCGTGCCGACTGTAGCGCGCATGTGCAGAGGTCCCGGCACTGTTTTCAGCGCCGGGACCTGGCTCCGCCCCCCCACAGCTCGTGCTGGCTGCGCCGAGGGCCAGAGGACCTGTAAGTAGGTGGAGAATATCGAGGATTTTTCTAGGCGCCGTTTTAGGCGCGAAAAACGGGCGCCCAGCTCGGAGGGGCGCCCGTTTTTTTTCTTGTGGAAACTTGGGCCCATTGTGTGTAGAAGTGTTTCCTAATTTCACTCCTGAAAGGTCTGACTCTAATCCCAAACAGCGGAAATGGTTAATCTGTTCATACCCTATCTGTTCCCCTTAATATCTTGAAAACTTCAATCAGATCACCCCTTCTAAATTCTGGAGAATACAAATCTAATTTGTGTAATCTCTCCTCGTAACTTAACTCTTGCTCTTCTCGATCATGGTCTTTTCTCTCCCTTCGTTATGTATGCTTACTCAAAGCATTAAAAAAAAATCAAAAATAAGTTTACAATACTCCCAGGAAACCCTATGGGCCTTTTGGGTACTAATAACACATGCTTTGTACAGGACTAAAGTTATACTATACTGGGTGAAACATGCATCCCACTAGTTATGGTTTCACTGTTCTTGCATCAGTGTGCTTGAGAATCACATATCCAATCTGACTCCTGCGTCAATGCACGCTCAAAGCCAGAGCAACAGCACTATGTTACCATAGCGACAGCACAATGGTAGCCTGCGGCTACCCAATACCCATTTCATGTTGGGCCTATACAGCCGGCAGCGAAAGGATCTTTTTCTTTCATTGATTGTTGCTTCATTCAAATTCCAAAGGTGAAAGCACAGAGTTCGAAGACACTTAGGCCCATAAAACAAATTGGAATTTTAAACACAATCACCTTCCTCACTGACAGTAGAATCAGCAGGTTGTGAACTTAAGCCCCACTCCAGAACTGCTGCATTGTTGGAGGGATCATATTTTGGGTAAGGTATTAAACCAAGGCCCTGTTTACCTATTCAGGTGAATATGAAAGGTCCCATAGTAAGATGAGCAGGGAGTTCTCCTGGGGTTCTAACCAACATTCCTCCCACAATCTAAAACAAACAATCTGGTCCTTTATCTCATTGCTGTTTGTGAGACCTTGCTATGCACAAATTGCCTGCTGCATTAATCTACTCAAGAACAGTGACTACACTTCAAAAGCAATCCATTCATTGTAATGAGCTCTCGTTATCCTGAGGACATGATAAGACATTATATAAATCTACTGCTGGGAATGCTCACACAATCATATCTCCAAGTTTAAAGTCAATAACCATTGCTAAAAATTAATTTTACCAACAGCTGTCCTGCGTATCTAGATCTGTGTCATTGTTGGAGTTTCATTTGAACACTGTTGTGCTCATAAATTGTGGGGATGACTTTAGAGTGCTGGACACAAAGTCCCCACTCCCCTAAAAATGCTGCATCTGCGCCAAAGTAAAAACCTATTCTTGGCAAGACTGTTCCCCGGCCCCTCCCGGCCCCAGACTTACCCTGCTTGGCAGACAGTCGTGAGATGACAGGAGATTAGAAGAACAGATAAAAGAAAGTGCCAGTTGGGAGGAGTGATGTACGATTCCAATAAATCTGCTTAACTTGGAGACGTAGTGACTCCCTCTTCAGTACCTCATGTGTGCCTGAATCACCTTTCAATGCCAGAACACTCCAAAAATTAATGCAGCCAGACTCTGTTGTTGGGACCAAGACATGGTACAAGAGAAACAATCTAATTACAAGCAGAAGTTATGCTTCAACATAACAAGCAGCTATTTAATGGATCACTGAGTTTAGATCCACTGTGTGGCATTTATCTTTGTGGGTCAGCTCTCCCTAGAGAGTTGTTTTAGCACAACATAAAATGTTCCTCAATAAACAATTGGTTCCTGTTCCACTTTCTGTGCTGTCAGAGAACATTCTAATACGTCAGGAGCATGCAGAAGTTTGGTCTCTGTGCAGTCCATTCTAATCTCTTTGGTTTCCCTAAAGTCACAGAGTGATCTACTGAATGGGAGACAGTGCTCCATCATTATAAACTGCATTCAAATGGGCCAACCAAAATTACTGTGGTATAAAAGGGTTCCTTTATAAAGAAGGAAATTGTTTTGCACATTGGAGTGTTACTCTGATGAAAATGTGATGCTTCATTTTCAGACATGAGCTGAACAAAACCTTTATGAATAATGTCAATTATTTTTATGAGTACATTCAAGTCTTCAATTTGAGAGGTTACACAATTTTCTTTCTATTCGCTCATTCTTGGGATGTGGGCATCGCTAGCAAGGCCGACATTTATTTCCCATCCCTAGTTGCTGGTTTTTGATCCAACTTTGTGTCTTGCAAGGCACAAAGGGCAGTTAATAGTCAGCCACATTGGTGTGGGCCTGGAGCCACATACCGGCCAGACTGGGTAAAGACAGCAGATTTCCTTCCCTAAAGGACATTAGTGAATCAGTTGGGTTTTTACGACAACCCGACAGCTTCTTGGTCACTTTTACTGATACTGGCTTTTTACACAGAATTCAATTTCCCAAATGGCCACGGTGGGATTTGAACTTTTGTTCCCTGGATTATTAGTTGAGTAATATACCCAGTACATTATCGCACCCCTCACTTGGTAATAATGATGAACTGATCAAAGTAGGATCTGTATATATTGATCAACCCACTAATAAGGTAACTGAACAAGGCCTTGTTTTGTTGCAGTAGGCTACATCTCAAGGGACCAGCGCATTAAGCAATGTGCAGATTCCTTTCAACATCTCGCCAATCAGAAAAATCTCTTATTTAGAACTTTCTGAAGAGGAAAAATGGTTTATATGAATATCCTCACAAAGCAATAAACAATGTTTAAATTCCTGGTGGCCACAAGTGAATTTGGCTGAGAGCCTGTGGTCTTCAAAGATATTGAAACCTGCGCAATTGGCCGAGCCCAACCAGCTGAAACTAAGTAAATTTATAGGCAGCTTGCCAGTAGGTCCATAGTACTTCAGATCTCGGGCCTTGAGAAATTATAGGGACATCCTGAGGCTCAGGAACATTTTCATCTCCCAATGTTGGGAGTCAAGTCAAGAATCTGTCCACTTCTTTTTGGAAGGCTTCACCAAGCCCATATTTGATGTTAACCCCATTCCATAAATTAGCAGCTCAGAAAATATATCTGTGGGTAAATTTAGCTAGTTCATCTTTAGAAGAACACTGAATATCGAGAGGTTTTGGGCACCGCACCGAAGAAAGGATATGTTGGCCTTGGAAGGAGTGCAGTGCAGATTCACCAGAAGGTTTCTAGGGCTCCAAGGGTTAGATTATGAGGAGCGATTACATAGAGTAGGCTTGCATCCCCTGGAATATAGATGGTTACCCACAAATTGATATGGGTGAGTTTTTTTTAAAGAATCTGAAAGGAACTAATAGGGTAGATCAAGAGAAACTTTTTCCACTGGTGGACAAGTTTAGGACAAGGGGACATAATCTTAAAATCAAAGCCAGGCCATTCAGGAGAGAAGTTAGGAAACATTTCTTCACGCAAAGGATGGTAAAAGTGTGGAATTCTCTTCCACAAAAAACAGAAGAATGTTAGCTGAATGAATCATTTTAAATCTGAGACTGATAGATTTTTGCTAGGATATTAAGGGATACGGTGCCAAGGCGGGTGGATGGAGTTCAGAAAAAGATCAGCCATGATCTCATTGAATGGCAGAACAGGCTCGAATGGGGCTGAATGGGCTAGTCCTGTTCCTATGTTCCTATGAGAGGTCGTTGACCTGAATTGTTAACTCTGTTTCTCTCTCCACAGATGCTGCCTGACCTGCTGAGTGTTTCCAGCATTCTCTGTTTTAATTTCAAAGAGTCAATGTTTATTGTCCAATGGTTTAACTGTTTTATGGATCTGTGGATTCAAAGTTTGAAAAGTTTTGCACAAAGCAGTGAATGTGGAGAAAGCCACAAGAAAGGTTTAGCAAGATATGTCGAACTGCAGTGAGCATCTGCTGAGTTACTAGACTGTGAAACTACCAGATGCTGGAGAGGAGGGCGTTCCAGAAGCCATTAACTTTTAAAGGTACACCCATTATCCTCACCTTCCGTCAGTTATTCCAGGAATCTTTCACAGAGAAACCGCTGCCTTGATCGTATGGCCAGATTTGACATCAACATGAACTGCATTGTCTTTTAATTGGGGAAATTCTGAGGCAACAGTGCCAGACTCTGAATTCCACAGTATCTTCTGCTTCAATTTACACCAAGTAACAGGCCTGCCACACTTCAGGACAAAATGTACAGCATTGTTTGTGTAATAAATTAGACAGTGCTTTGAAAAGGGTAACATATAACCCCCACCTTTATTCCCTGCTCTAAAGATTTAAATGCTTTAATCTATATAGCTCCTCGACGTAACCTTATTTGTAGATCACACCGGTTTCTCCAATTGCCATTCAGTTCCCATGCAGAAGGAGCTTTTGTCCCTCTGCATATTGGCGATTGTAATGTATTTGCTTCATGGGTTCTTTGCTTAAGAATTCATAGCTACTAAGAACTAGTTGGTTTATTAGCAATAGGTTTAACAATCACACTACACATTACCAGTCCATCCACCAGGCTCACAACGACCTGCCTCATTGTGGATCTCCTGAACCCAACTGGCTGGGATTTTATTGAGTCTTGTGAACATCACGTGACTGGCTAAGCCACTCCCAACTCAACAGCTCAGCAACTATTTTGTAGAAAACAAAATAAACATTATATCAAGTGCCCCTGATTAAAAGGGGGAAGACACTCCAAACACTTTTCAAGTGCCCTTTTTTTTTTAAGGGCACTAAAAAACACAAATTTTACAAGTGCCCCCTGGCTAAAAGGGGGGAGGGGCACTAAAACCCAGCAATAAGACAAATTAAACTTTAAACCCTAATAATCAAATTAAAATTTGGTTGCCGGGAGTGATGATGCATTCAGTCCCTCTGGCGCCCACCTCTCACGGAAGGTCGCGAGCATACCGGTGGACACCGCGCGCTCCATCTCCAGGGACACCCTGGCTCGCATGTAAGCGCGGAAGAGAGGCAGGTAGACAACAGCTCAACAAACCTATGAGCATACTCACAGGTGTATACATTATATGGCGAGAAAGCAGGAATGGGGTACTGAAGTTGCATGTTCAGCCATGAACTCATTGAATGGCGGTGCAGGCTCGAAGGGCCGAATGGCCTACTCCTGCACCTATTTTCTATTACAGTGTTGGGCTAAGCACATGAATTAGGCCAAAGTGGGCTGGTGTGAATAACGTATTTTTTTTCTATTATCTTCTTAATTTGGCTTGGCATCCATACCCAGTACAACTGACACAGGAGAGATAATTTTTTTTAGTAATTAAAGCAGATGAATTGTAGCCTTATTTGCAATGCTGTGGTCTGTATGGCCAGAATCTTACCAGCCATGAGACTGTGAGTCAAAATGGCCGTGATTGACAGTGGGGTGGAAGTCTGCTTTAAACTCGCCTCCATGTGAATTTCCAAAGTCCCGCTGGCTTTGACTACAGTTTGCAGACCCGGCCCTAAGCAACATGTCAAGCAATTGTGCTAGTTAACCAGCTGCTTAATGCTATTTAAGCAGCTTGCTAATGTCCCTTGGGTATCACATCAGGTAAGTGTGTCGGGTTCTCAACAACTCTGCATTGGTTCAATTTCCAATCAAAGGAGCTGGAGCCTTCAGGATATGGGATACATTTTTCAGCTTTATGCAGGTTTGAAACATTTGCAGTGAACTCTCTATCCAGTGTCACCTCCTTGAAGCAACCTCTCTCACCATTGACAGATTGCATTCGTCATTTCAACTTCACCTGCCATCTATTCCATCGGCATCAGTGCCCTTGAAAAAAAATCTCACCTTGGTCCTCAGGATCCCACCACATTCAGCCCCAACATCAGCAGCACCAGGCACAACAGCAGCACCAACAACACGACCAACCTTCTCCGTAATCACCTGAAGCTGCACAGGACACAGGGCATCAGCACCCGACCACATTGCTGTCCGGGATGGTCTCAACCATGGCCAGATTTACTTCACTTGACACTGTACACCCTGGCTGCCACATGATGCGCCAGGTTGGCACCACCCCACACCAGCATCATAAAGCATCCCTACAATGTCCAAGCCATTCCTTTCACACTCAACAACATTGGGGGGTACCGTTATGTCTCACCATTCAATGCAACTTACTAAGCCACTTCCAAATCTGTCTAAGAATTCAAAATGTTGAAAATATAGATTTCAATGTTTGACAACACATTAGCAAAAACTTTACATCAGCATTGCTGATAATACCAAAGTGCCTACCCTTGTGTGTTGCTAGTTGATATGATTGGACAAGGATGAGGGTGAGTGTCAGGGGTGGCTAGTGAGATGGGGATGTGATAATGCAGACAGAGAGAGAAGGATGGGTGGAGGTACAAGGTAAGTTGGTGTGAGTAAAGATGTGTAGGAGTAGGATAGGGAAGGCAGAGTGATGGGGATGTGATGAATGGCACAGCAGGATGAGATTTGAGTGCGGCTTTGTAGTAATATTTCGTGATCTACTGAGATCATGGAGAGGTTGTGCCACTGCAGCCAGGTCCTCTAACAGCACCCTTGCTTGTGTCCTCCTGTGCAATGTGCAACAAGACTGTGCTGATTTCCATGGGAGGACTATTCCGTCCATTGGAGGGGAAGAAATCCTCCCTGCGTGCTGTGACTCCCTCCATAAGCATCTGGAGGGATGATGGGAAAGCCTGGGTGCAGCCGTGCCCCTCTGTGCAGTGTTTGTCAGTGTTTGCAGCACCGCAATGCTGTAGAACACTGACAGCACAATTTTCAAAATGCATGTGCGCATGGTCCCTTTAAGGAAACCGGCTGGTGACGCGTCATCACATGATGTCATCAGACCTGCTTCCTTTTAATTGGCCGGGAACCTTGAGGGGCGAGCTTCACAAGCCCAATCATTGTAAAATCATGTCAGAGGCCCGGATCAACACAGCTGCGGGATCGGGACCTGCCGAGGTTGGCCCAATATGTGGCTTCCTTAATGAGACATATCGAAGACAGTGTGAAAGAACACTTAGGACTCACCATCACCAATTTTCTTTATGGAAATGAGTAATCCCTGGGATCTTAACAGAGCCTTCAGAATGACTCTTGAATGCCGTGGCAGCTGGTAACTATTAGGAGCTAATTCACATATGCATGTTATTGTTTCTATTTTCCACCCGTGCGAGTTGTTATGTCACTAGGAAATGAAAAAAATACAGCTCAATCAGCAAAGCCCCCCCAGTTCAGCTTATTATTTTTTGTGGCACGAAAAACTTGTTCACTAGTCTGGTTGCAGGAAGTGACTGCACTCCAATATACAGACAAATCAGCTGTCACCTGGTTCCCTGGCTGTAGATTTTCTTTCTCTATTATAAAGAAAAGAACAAATTGCATTCATATAACGCCTTTCACGATCTCAGGATGTGCCAAAGTGCTTCATGGCTAAAGAAGTATTTTTAAAGTGTAGTCGTTGTTGTAATGTAGGAAATGCAGCTGCATATTTGCACACAGCAACAGCCACAAACAGCAATGAGATAATCTGTTTTTATTGATGTCATTTGGGGGATAAATATTGGTTGAGACACCGGGGAGAACGTCCCTGCTCTTCTTCGAAATAGGATCTTTTACGTCCACCTGAGGGGGCAGACAGGACCTCAGTTTAACGTCTCATCCGAATGATGTCGCCTCCGTAAGTGCAGCACTCACTCAGTACTGCGCTGGAGTATCAGCCTTGGTTTTTGTACTCAAGTCTCTGGAGTGGGACTTGAAGCCACCTGTGAGAGTACCAATGGTTCGAAGTCAGACATTTGCCACTGGCCACCACTTAGTTCCAGAGGATGTACCATTATACTAAATGTCAGTAAGAGTTGAAGAGTTGAAGACATATGAAGAAAGACTGGATCGACTAGGCTTATATTCACTGGAATTTAGAAGAATGAGAGGGGATCTCATAGAAACATATAAAATTCTGACGGGATTGAACAGGTTAGATGCAGGAAGAATGTTCCCGATGTTGGGGAAGTCCAGAACCAGGAGTCACAGTCTAAGGGTAAGGGGTAAGCCAGTTAGGACCGAGATGAGGAGAAACTTCTTCACTCAGAGAATTGTGAACCTGTGGAATTCTCTACCACAGAAAGTTGTTGAGGCCAGTTTGTTAGATTATATTCAAAAGGGAGTTAGGTGTGGCCCTTACGGCTAAAGGGATCAAGGGGTATGGAGAGAAAGCAGGAATGGGGTACTGAAGTTGCATGATCAGCCATGATCATATTGAATGGTGGTGCAGGCTCGAAAGGCCGAATGGCCTACTCCTGCACCTATTTTCTATGTTTCTATGAAACCTCAGCACAGCTCACCATCTCTCATTTTACAACTTACTCTGGAAACATTTTCCATAAGTCTTTTGTTTTCTCTATTTCACAAATCAGCTTGTGCAAACTTGCTAAGTAAGTCTGTGCAATGGAAAGTACAGCCCATACAATATTTCAAACGTGTGTGATCCTAAAACTATGCACAATAAAATATATTGGCATTCGTAGACCTTTGGTTTCAGTGCCAGTAATTTTAGGACAAAATTTAAACAGTCTGCTCCAGGCACACAACATAAATGGGTTATTCCAATTTGTTTTCAGAAGGTCAAGTGTTGACTGTTGTGGAATATTTGCTGCCACTTTGATGTTACAATGCAGATCAGCAACAATATAATGCAATGTCAGCCATGAATCGCGAGAGACATCACTGGGACATGAGAGAGGCTCAGCTGCTGACTTTGATGTCCCTTTTTTTAAAATCTGTCTTTACGCTTGCTGCCTAATCAAAAAAAAAACTGAAGAAATTTGTTAGGTTTGCTTTATCGCACTCTTTTAGTGACACTAATTGGTAGCATCAAGGTTAGGAAAGTTGGCTTTGCTTCCTTTGAAGGGAAAATCTTCAAGGTGACTTTAACAAAGTTAAGATCGGTACGGAGATTGACAAAGTTGAACAAGAAAAATGTTTCCTTCTTTGAATCTTTCGGCACGCGACATGGCAAGTTAAAACTGAGGAAATTAGGAGTAAAACAGAAGTCAGGGAGAACTTTTTCACCCAACGGGTAATTGCCTTACATTAGGAATAAGTTAAAAACAAAGTTTATTGAAATGAAATGGGTGAGAGAGAGAGGAACTAAGGAATATGGCAAAAGGCAAATAAGTGGAGTTGAGATCTGTTGTGAAGTGATAGGCATGTTGAGCTTAATGATCATTTCCAGGTGATAAAAATGAAGACATTGTAATGAATCAGATCAAACCCCGTCACCATACTTTGGCTGACCCAAAGCTGAACCCAACCTCTAGAATTTGACAGTATTGAAATGAACACAATATCCTGTGATACTTTGCTAGTGGCCGGTAACAATATTCACTTTTTAGTGAAGGCACTTTCATTGCCTCTCAGTAGAGGACTTGCCCAAGTGTCAACTGTGGCTCAGTGGGGAGCACACTCGCCTCGGAGTCAGAAGGTTGTGGGTTCATGTCGCACTCCAGGGACATGAGCACAACAATCTAGGCTGACACTTCAGTGCAGTGCTACACGGCCGGAGGTGCCATCTTTCGGATGTTAAACCAAGGCCCTGTTTGCTCTCTCAGGTGGATGTAATCGATCCCATTATTTCAAAGAAGAGCAGGGGAGTTATCCCCGGTGTCCTGGCCAATACGTATCCCTCAATCAACATAAGAAAAACAGTTTATCTGGTCATTATCATATTACTGTTTGTGGGAACTTGCTGTGTGCAAATTGGCTGCCGCATTACAACAGCGACTACACTTCAAAAAGTACTTCATTGGCTGTAAAGCGCTTTGAGACATCCGGTGGTCGTGAAAGGCATTATATAAATCTAAGTCTTTATTTCTTTCTCTCTAATATCACTGGTAAAGGACTCTGCTCCCAATTGATGTCATTAACCAGTGATCCACAGCTCAATAAATAAGGGAATAAGGAAGGGAATGGTGTTTTAGTGAAAGGTTTCTGGAATTGCAATTTCCAGATGTGCTCACTAAAAGCATTTGTCATCATCTGGTATTAAAGGGACATCAGCCCCCCATTCAAGGATTTTAGCCCCTTGAACCAGCGACTCTGAAATCTCGCCTTCTCCATTTTATGTTAGAACTTGCAAAATATTGACAGCACTGAAGAAGCCAAATTTATTACAGTACAACCGTCATTTTTTTTTTTACATTGTCTCTTGCTCCAATTTATTATTTTAGTTTCAATCAGCTATGCAATGACATAAACAAATGATTGACGAGATGATCAGGTTCCCCTCAGTTTAGAAACAATGTGGTTTAGAAACAACGGTAAAAAAGGAGATCCCCGTCTCCAATGACTCAGTTGTTAAATGCAATGGTAAGTGTTGAGGTCACCAATTCAAACTCCACCACGCTACATTACACAACTTCTCCTCACTACTGTCCTTCAGGGACACTGTGTGCCCGGAGCTACTTGTGACTATAATCCACCAGACACGGTTACTCGGAATGCCTTCTCAAGTAACCTAGCAAAAGCCACCCAGTTAAACAAAGCATCCTTACTGAAGAAGCAGACCCATTATCACCTCATCAGGGCTACTAATTAAGGTCTTATCATAGCCCATATACTGATAACAAATTTTGAAAAGCCCTGCGTCCTCAGCAGTGGAGGGGATGAAAATTGGGGCAAAGAAAAAGAAAAAAAACAAGATAAAAATCTATATGGTGAGACACTTTAACAACACCTACCCTTTAAACGATCCAGCTGTGAAATAGATTTTATGGGCCCAAGTTTCGGCCTCAGTTGCTCCTGAGTTTTTGGAGCATCTGGTGTAGAACGGAGTATCTTAGAAATTCAAATTCTCGGCATTTAGTTTGCTCCAGTTCTAGTCAGTTAGAACAGTTTCACTTTGGAACAGAATTTTTTTTTCAAAAGGGGGCGTGTCCGGCCACTTAAGCCTGTTTTCAAAGTTTCGGCAGTGAAAACTTACTCCAAACTAACTTAGAATGGAGTAAGTGAAGATTTTTGTACACTCGAAAAAATCTTGTCGACACTTTAGAAAATCAGGCGTAGGTTACAAATCAGGCATAGGGAATGGGGGGGTGGGGGGGTGTTTAAAGGGAAGTTTACAAACATTAAACACTTCAGTTTTACAAATAAAGAGCCATTATCAATAATAAATGATAAAAACATCAATAAATCAATCAAAAAAAGTTAATAAGAAATAATTTTTAAAAAAAAAATCAATAAATAAAACATTTTCTACTTACCGACTGCAGCACTGGGAGCCCTCTAACAGCGTGCTGGGATGCCCCCCACAGTGTGTCTCTGTCAGTGTCTCTATCTCTCTGTCTGTATGTGTGTGTCTCTCACTCTCTGTCTGTCAGTGTCTGTGTTTCTGACAGCGAGGGGAGGGGGAGGAGGGGGGTAGAGGGAGAGAGGGGGGGCAGGGGGAGGGGAGGGAGGGAGGCAGAGGGGGAGGGAGGGAGAAGAAGGGGGAAGGATGGGGAGAGAAGAGGGGGGGAGGAGAAGGGGGGAGGAGAAGGGGAAAGAGAAAAGGGGGGGGAAGGAGAAAGAGGGGAAGGAGAAAGGGGGGGAAAGGAGAAGTGGGGGGGAAAGGAGAAGTGGGGGGAAAAGGAGAAGTGGGGGGAAAAGGAGAAGTGGGGGGAAAAGGAGAAGTGGGGGGGGAAAAGGAGAAGGGGGAGGGAGCCTGAATGGACCGGGCCCGGCCGGGCCCAAGACTTCGGGCAGGGCCCGTCCCCAGCACCAGATTTACAGGTAGGTGGCGTTGGGTTGGGTCGGGTCTGGGGTCGGGTCGGGGGGAGCGCGGGTCGGGTCGGGGGGGCGGAGGAGGGAGGGAGCGCGGGTCGGGTCCAGTCCAGGGGGGTCGGGTCGGGTCGGGTCCAGTCCGGGGGCGGTGGGGGGGGGTGGGGAGGAAGCGGGAGTCGGGTCAGGTCGGGAGGAAGCAGGAGCTGGCCGTGGGAGGCAGCCTTATGCACGAAGCCCCAGTGAGGCCATTCGGCCAGGGCTAGGGGTTGCGTGCTTCGGGCCCCTCCCACACAGTTTTGGGCGCCTGGAGCTACTGCACATGCGCGCCCACTGTAGCGCGCATGTCCAGAGGTCCCGGCACTGTTTTCAGCGCAGGGACCTAGCTCCGCCCCCCACAGCTCGTGCTGCGCCGCGCCTGGCTCCAGAGGACTAGCAGGGAGCCGGAGAATCTGTAAGTTTTTTTTAGGCGTACTTTGTGGCGCGAAAAACGGGCGTCCAGATCGGGGCTGCGCCATTCTAGGCGCAGCCCGAAACTTGGGCCCATAGTCACCATTCTAAACATTTGTACATTTGCAATTCATCCAAGTGGCCAAACTGTCGAGTTACAAGAGAAATATCATCTCATTAGAAGTGAATCTGTTTGGAACCATTTTAGAAACAAAGTCACAGCCAAAGTATTCAATGATAATGATTGTCATTAGTAATTACAATTTTAAAAATTGCAGATTTACGTTTGAATCTGGCCGTCGGCTGTGAGCGAAAAGTTTTCCCTGTGAGTAACTTATTTTCTCAGGAAGTTTTGTTTTGTGAACCTATCCAGTAACTGAACTATGACTAACAAAGGAATTTTCCCTATGGCTTGTTTGATATTTTATAAATCCAACTGGTCTAGATATAAATCCAGCCCCAGCAATTCACTGAATCGTTTGAGAAAAACAAGACTCAAGGGCATCCTCAGGTTAAAGCTTGACCCATAAAAGTACAGAAATAAAGGGCTAGAAATTGTGTAAGCGCAAAAGTATCGCCGGGCGGTAAAGATTTGATTCTGCCGGGAACCTTTGCTTTAGCGTTCCAAGAGAGCTATTACTTCCCTTAGAGCGTGAAAGGGAGTGAGAGGGACAGTATCGACAGAGTGCTGAGCTTTGTGTGGGGCAGCGCTGCCGATCACACAGGCTCCTTCCCTTCCTTATAGGGAAGGGACAATGCTGCATTGAAGGAATCTTTAGGATGTGTCTGGTGGGGGACGGCACCTGCGCTATGTCCACAGCAGCCCCAAACACTCCGAGAGTATGCTGGGCTGAGAAATTGCATGGTCCAAAAAAAGCAAAATACACCACACTGGGGACATAATTCAATTTTGCCCCATCTGACCACCACTGTCTTTAAGTATCGCTCCCCAAGTGGTCGGCCGAGGTGACAACTCCTCCTGCAGCTGCCACTGTTGACGCCCAGTGATGCTGCAGGGGGCGGGAGCGAATATTGCATCCGGGGCGGTAACAGGGCGCTATGCACAGGATGACTTCACAATCTCTGGGGTGCCAGCACAAACCCACCAGGGAAGTTCGCGGGTGTCGGCGATTGCACTGCACCCAGTCGGTAAGCCCTTAGCGCCCCATTACTGCTCCCAGAGGCACTAATGGGAGGTGCAAAGCAGCCCAATTTCGGATTTAAAAGGCATTTTTGCTTTTGCTGGGCAAGAGTCTGTCTCCAATCAGAGAGACCACAGATAAGATGTAGTGAGGTGTAATGAGTGGCTGAACTTGTGAACTGTCCATGTCAAACTACAAGAGGTCACTGACTTACTCGGATACTTAGAAACATAGAAATTTACAGCGCAGAAGGAGGCTATTTTGGCACATCGTGTCCGCACCGGTCAACAAAGAGCCACACGGCCCTCAGTCAGCAGCCCTGAAGGTTACATATAAACAATGAACAATGGCGGACAGGTAAAGAGCATCTGGCCCAACTAGTCCACCCCCACAACTGCGATACTCCATGTATTGCAATATTTTACACTCCACCCCACCCAGAGCCATGTGATCACCTGGGAGAGGCAAAAAAAAGTTAAAAACCCAGGCCAATTGGGGAAAGAAATCTGTGAAGATTCCTCTCCGACCCATCCAGGTGATCAAAACTAGTTCAGGAGATCATTCTGGCCGTATTAGATTCCCTGAAGTACTTATCATCATATCTGCGCTAGCCAATAAGAGGTTATCCAGTTTAATCCCAATTACCAACTCTTGGTCCCTAACCCTGCAAGTTACGGCACTTCAAATGCCCATCCAAGCACCTTTTAAATGTGGTGAGAGTTTCTGCATCCACCACCCTCCCAGACAGTGAGTTCCAGACAACCACAACCCTCTGCATGAAGAAGCTTCCCCTCAAATTCCCCCTAAACCTTCCACCAACCACCTTAAACCTATGCCCCCTTGTAATTGACCCATCTACCAAGGGAAATAAGGCCCCTGCTATCCACTATATCCAGGCCTCTCAAAATGTTATACACCTCAATGAGGTCTCCTCTCAGCCTTCTCCACTCCAAGGAGAACAAACCCAGCCTATCCAATCTGTCCTCATAGCTAAGATTCTCCAGTCCAGGCAGCATCCTCGTAAATCTCCTCCGTACTCTCTCCAGTACAATCATGTCCTTCCTATAATACGGTGACCAGAACTGCACACAGTATCCCAGCTGTGACCTAACCTGTGTATTATACAATTTAAACATAACCCTCCCAGCTCTTGTATTCTATGCCTAAGCCAATAAAGGCAAGCATTTCATATGCCTTCTTAAACACCTGGCCTGCTACTTTCAGGGATCTGTGGACAAGCAATCCAAGGTCCCTTTGTTCATCTGCACTTCTAAGTGGCCTACCGTTTAATATGTATACCCTTTCCTTATTAGCCCTCTCCAAGTGCATTACCTTACACTTCTCCGAATTAAATTCCATTTGCCACTGTTCTGCCCACCTGACCAGTAGATTGATATCCCCCTGCAGTCCATGACTTTCCTCTTAATTATCAACCACACAGCCCAATTTTAGTTTCATCTGCAAACTTTTTAATCATACTCCCTATATTCAAATCATGATAATTGATATATACCACAAAAAGCAAGGGACCCAGTACTGAGCCCTGCAGAACCCCACTGGAAATATTCCTTTCAGTCGCAAAAACACCCATCAACCATTACTCTTTGCTTCCTGCCTCTGAACCAATTTTGGATCCAACTTGCCACTTTGTCCTGGATCCCATGGACTTTTACCTTCATGACCAGTCTGCCGTGTGAGACCTTATCAAAATCTTTGCTAAAGTCCATATACAACACATCATACACACTATCCTCATCGACCCTCCTGGTTACCTCCTCGAAAAATTCAATCAGGTTAGTCAAACACGATCTTCCCTTAACAAATCCGTGCTGATTAATCCTTGCCTTTCTAAATGTAGATTTATCCTGTCCTTCAGGAATTTTTCCAATAATTTCCCCACCACTGAAATTAGGCTGGCAGGCCTGTAATTACTCAGCCTATCCCTTTCTCCCTTCTTAAACAAGGGAACCACATTAGCAGTCCTTCAGTCCTCAGGCACTATGTCTGAATCCAAAGAGGACTGGAAAATAATGGTCAAGGCCTCTGCTATTTCCTTTTTTGCTTCGCTCAACAGCCTGGGATGCATTTCATCTGGGCCTGGGGACTTATCCACTTTCAAAGCCACTAAGCCCTTTACTATCTCCTCTCACTATGTTTATTTCATCCAGAATTTCACACTCCTCCTCGATAGCAGTATTTGCATTGTCCCTTTCCTTTGTGAAAACGGACGAAAAGTATTCATTAAGAACCATACCAACATCTTCCGCCTCCACATACAGATTACCCTCATGGTCTCTAATAGGCCAGACCCTTTCTTTGGTTATCCTCTTGCTCTCAATATATTTATAGAACATCTTTGGGTTTTCCTTGATTTTACTTGCCAAGAATTTTTCATGCTCTCTCTTAGCGTTCCTAATATCCTTTTTAATTTTACTTCTGAACTTTCTATATTCCTCCAGAGATTCTACAGTATTTAGCCATTGGTATATGACATAAACTTCCCTTTTTGTCTTTATTCTCCCCTGTAAGTCCCCAGACATCCAGGGGGCTCTAGAATTGTTATCCCACCCTTTTTCTTTAAGGGCACATGTTTGGCCTGAGCCTTCCGGATCTCCTCCTTGAATGCCTCCCACTTTTCCGACACTGATTTATCTTCAAGTAGCTGTTTCTAGCCCTCTGCGGCCAAATCACTTTTCAAATTAGCAAAGTTAGCTTTCCTCAATTTGGGATTTTTATTCCTGGTATATCCTTGTCCTTATCTATAACTACCTTAAATCTGACTGAATTATGGTCATTGGCACCCGAGTACTCTCCCACTGATACCTCTTCCACCTGCCCAGCTTCATTCCCCAAAACTAAATCCAAAACTGCCCCCTCCCATGTTGGCTTTGTTACATACTGACTAAAAAAGTTCTCTTAAATGCATTTTAAGAATTCCGCATCGTCTATACCTTTCATACTATATTTGTCCCAATCAATATTAGGATAGTTGCAATCCCTTACTATTAATGCCCTATGGTTTTTGGACTTCACAGAAATTTGCCTACATATTTGCTCTTCTATCTCCCTCCCACTGTTTGGGACTCTATAATACATGCTCAGCAGTGTGATCGCCTCTTTTTTATTTTTCAGTTCGACCCATATGGCCTCATTTGATGATCCCTCTAACATATCATCCCTCCTCACCGCTGTAATAATTTCTTCTATCAATACTGTGACTCCTCACCCCGTTTTTACCCCCCTCTCTGTCCTGTCTAAAAATCCTATACCCAGGAATATTGAGCTGCCAAACCTGCCCCTCTTTCAGCCATGTCTCTGTAATGGCTATAATGTCATGCTCTCAAGTGTCTACCTGTGCTCTCAGCTCATCTGCCTTATTTGCTATACTCCTTGCATTGAAGTATATACCATTTAGCACAGGAAGACGACCTTGATTACCATTTACTAACCCTTGTTTCCTCAGTCTTACAGATTTCACTTTCTACATTCTTGCTTTCCAATTTCAGCTTCCCTATTGAACTTGTTCTCAGGTTCCACTGCCAGATGTGGAATTTGTAACATCTGCAGTAAAAACAGGATGCTGTATAAAGAAAACCCTCTTAGGAGGGCTCCATTGTTTTATTCTTTCTGGACTGTTTTCAAATACAAAATGATTTACTACTTTACGCAGCTACTTTTATGATTACCATTTTAAATCTATTTTGGTTAATTTTATTCAGCAATTTGCAACATCTTAAAAATACATTGTAAAATACGTTGAGGATAGTTCTAGGTTTCAGAATGACAGATAGGATGGTGAAATGGGCAGAAGCATGGCAGGTGGAGTTCAATGCGGAAAAGTGTGAAGCACTTTGGGAGGACTAACATGGAAAGATAGTATACAATTTGGCACAATTTTGAAAAGTGTAGATGAACCTTGCTGTCCATGTACACAAATCAAGTTGATAAGGTGGTTAAAAATATATCTGGGTTACTTTTAAAACTTTATAAATTACTGGTTGGCCCCCGCTGGAGTATTGTGGACAATTCTGGGCACCACATTACAGGAACGATGTATAGGCCTTAGAAAGGGTACAAAGGAGGTTTACCAGGATGTTACCAGGGATGAGGGATGTCAGTTATGAGGAGAGGTTGGAAAAGCTAGGACTGTTCTTGGAATAGAGAAGGTTAAGAGGTGACCCAATAGAGGTTTTCTCGATGATGAAAGGTTTAGATGGAGTAGATAGAGAAAATCAAATCCCTCTGGCGAGTGGCAAAAGTTCTAGAGGGGAGATGAGAAGAATTTTTTTTCACTCAGAGTTGCCAGGATCTGGAATGCTCCACCTGAACAGGTGGGAGCTGATTCTGTTGTAGAGCCACCTAGTGGACTACTGGTGTAATAAAGTATTTGCTCTGCAAAGGTCTTATCTGGAAGTCATGTGCTGTTGTGTGTATAAGCTGTGTCTCAAGTCATCACAGATTGGCGACGGTAATGCGATTTTCGGATTCCCGAGCTAAAATTTTTATTGGAGGATAATCCCGTCAACCAATGGAGAGATTGTTAGAGGTTCTACATTTTTGCAGTAAAGCTTAAAAATTCAAGGTAAATTTTGAACACTAGTGGCTGAACTGTTGACATTGTCAGAGTCCAGATGGTCGCGTCTATGGGAATGATAGAGCACTTGCATGAGTTCCATCGTGACAGAGAGTCTCTCGGAGTGTAGTGGCTAGAAATGTTTTTCATCGCGAATAGTATCTTTGAAGTCCCCGATTATGTAAACCGTAACCTGGCAGTTTTAGAAAGGAAACGGGCTACTTTCTTGACTGAAGCAGGCCCCGAGGTGTATGAAACCCTGAAAAATGTGCTTGTTCCCACCAAGCTGGAGGACATGCCACTGAAGGAGATTCCAGGGCTACAGTCCTGACCCCCTGGAAATTGCTGAAAGTTAGCGTTTGGAACATGTGATCAATTAAATGATGAGGGCATCAGTGAGTACATTGTAGCTTTAAAAAAGCTATCCATTCATTGTCATTTTGGAAACTTTCAGGACCGAGCATTGCGTGACCACTTTGTTTGTGGATTGAAAAATGAGCGAATCAGAAGTAAATTATTGACAATCTCTAACTTGACTTTTGATTTAGCTTGGTAGACAGCTATGTTGATGGATATGGCCGACCAATACTCCTAGAATTTTGCATCATTTCCAATCATCAGACAACCAGGATGCAGGCTATAAGTAAAAGGCAGTTGGGTCCCAAGGCCTCGGCAACTGGCCAAAGTAATAATGCATTGAAAACTGGGCATCTTGCAAAGGCGTTCCAGCAGAAGATTAAAGACTGGCAACACTAGAATTATAAATCGCCAGACACTACATATCGTTGAAGAGAAGCAACAGGACGAGGTGGTTCTGGAGATACGTGTCATGAGGAGCACAAGGGTATCTAACAGTGATTTGCGAAGTATCATCATCCAAGTAGATGTCGCAGGAACCAGGATACCCATGGAAATCAACATTGGTGCATCCGTGAGCATAGTATCGGAATCACTATATCGCGACAAGTTGCATGATTATCGACTAGAGAGATCGAAGATAGAGCTGAGAGGCTACTCCGGAGAGCAAATCCCCATTATAGGAAATGTCACCATACTAGTGAAATACATCGATCAGTATCAGAGCTTGCCTCTCAAAGGAATGGCAGGAGACAAGCCTGCCTTGATAGACAGAAATTGGTTGGGATCACTGAAGCTGGATTGGAATGAGATTTTTCGTGCAGCAGCGAAATTTGCATCAAAAGCTGATGTCAACAAGCAGTATTCGAAACAGGCAGTCTGATCCAAGACTTCAAGGCAAGTGCCAGAGTGCAGAAAGACGCAAGGTCTTTTGAATTACGGAAAGTTCCTCCCAAGCTTGGCTACAGTGTTACATCCACTGAATGAACTGTTGAGTAAACAGGTCCCTTGGAAATGGTCAAAAGTGCAACACAGCATTCAAAGAGTGTAAAAGCCAATTAGTAGAGAATGCCATGTTAGTTTGCATCTGAGGAGATCAAGCTAACATGTGATGCCTCTCCGTACAGAGTTGGGACAATGATCACTCATGTACTAGATAGTGGGGAGGAAAGACCAATTGCTTTTGCTTCATGCACTCTCAGTGCCAGTGAGCGGAATTATGTGCAAATCAAAAGGGAAGCTATGGCATTGATTTTTGGGGTCAAGATGTTTCACAAATATTTGTTTGGTCGTAAGTTTACCATATTTACTGACCATAAGTCTCTGACAGCAACTATTTTAAGTTGAAACCATAAATCAAATGCCCGCTTATTAAAAGGGGCACTAAAACTGACAAATTAAACAAATTAAACTTTTAACCGTAAACTTAAATCAAATTTAAATTTGGTTGCCGGGGGTGGTGATGCACTCCAGTCCCTCCGGCGCCCACCTCTCGCGGAAGGCACCCGACAGCAATCCTCAATCCAAAGTCCCCAGTTCCAAACTTAGCTGTAGCCCGAATGTACAGATGGGCTTTGATTTTGTCAGCATATACGTATGATGATCAGCTGATCACTGTAACACTTATGCGATGTCTAGGTTGCCATCCCCATCACAAGTTACACCCAATAGTGAAGAGGTGTTCTATTTCTCATACATTGATGAGCTGCTAGTCACATTAGAAAAGATTGGTAGGGCAACCAAACATGACCCAGTTATGTCAAAGATGTATGATTACACAGCAACTGGATGGCCAAACTAGGCATCAGAGGAAGCTATTCATTCATTCATCATTTGTAGGAATGAATTGTCAGTGGATAAAGATTGTATTATGTGGGGTGCAAGAGTGGTTATCCCAAGTAGGTTTAGGTCTACACTGTTAGGAGATCTTCATGATCAGCACCTGGGAAATGTGCTTGACCAAGAGTTTTGCACACAGTTATTTCTGATGGCCAGGTTTAGATAAAGAGATAGAATGTACAACATGTCAATTGGTGAACAAGAAACCACCATCAGTACCATAACAGCAATAGAAATAGCCTCCCAGGGTGTGGCAAAGGTTACATGTAGATTTTGCTGAGCGAGAAGGACAGCAATTGTTCAAAGTGAAAAATTCAAAGTGGGCAGAGGTATTTCCAATGCGGATACTAACATGTAAAACACTACACAATTTGCGAAGATTCTTTTCTTCGTATGGCCTTCCGGAAGAAAGTGTGTCTGATAATGGGCTGCAATTTTATTCAGAAGAGTTTTCACAGTTCACAAGCAGAAAAGGTGTGAAACGTATGAAAGTTTCACTGTATCACCCTGCTTCAAATGGTGCAGCAGAGCACACAGTACAAATTGTCAAACATGCCCTCATCAAGCAAATGTTGGTTCCAAATCCAAAGAACTGTCAGTTGTCATTGGATCACAAACTAGCAAATTTTCTGATTATTTATCGGAATACTCCTCATACCACTAGTGGTAGAAAACCAGCAGCATTGTTTCTCAAATGATAGCCATGAACCAGGTTCTCGTTGTTTGTGCCAAGTTTGATACAGTCAGTAGAAGAGAAACAATCAAGGCAGAAAGAGTATCATGATAAAGGTAGAGTAGAAGAAAGAAGTGTGAAGTTGAATCAGAAGGTTAGAGTGAAGAACCATTACCATAAATGGTTAAAGTGGTTACCAGGAAAAATAAAGAAGATGTGTGGCCCTCGCACATATTTGGTCCAGACGTTTGATCATGGGAAGTTTAGGTTTGTTCACATTGATCATATCTTACCTACAGACGTGGAAGGAGTTGAAAGTTCGGATGATTCAATTTATTTTGATGAGTCAGATAGTATTGTTACAAATAGAGTACCAGTAGCAAATCCTATATCAGATGTACCAGAAACAAGTCCAAGAGAAAGTCAGAATTTAAGTCCGAGTCCATGTCAGGCAGACAAACAGTCTGAACGTGTAGAGAGTCCAAATGTAGATCAAGGTCAGCCCTTGGAGAAAAACTCTCCTCAGGCTCAACCTGGAATGAGTCCAAGTCTGACAACAAAATCAGAACGTTCTGTTCAAGAACGAAGGTATCCTCTTCAAAACAGAAAACCAGTGGTTAAGTTTAATCTGTAAAAAGAGAAAATAAATTAATCTCTTTTATTTGCGTGACAGAATTCTATAGCAGAATTTGAAAACATAAAATGGGTTCCATTGAGAAATGTATACAAAGAGTTGTGTACACCATGCAAGTCATGTACAATGATTATTTGCTATGATTAACTTCTTCAATAAGGAGGGAGAAGTGTTGCAGAGCCACCTAGTGGACTACTGCTGTAATAATAATAAAGCCATGTTATCTGCACAGTTCTTATCAAGAAGTTATGCTGTGCTGTTGTGTGTATAAGCTGTGTTCCAAGATATCACAGATTCCATAAATCATTTTAAAAGGGAGTTGGACAGGTACTTGAGGATGAGGTGCCTTGCTCCCTGCATGGAAGCAGCTGGTAGCTGGTAGAAGAGCTCGCATCCAGCCGGCCCAACCCAATGACACATTCCAGGTCCCTTTGGCCAGCCGGCCTGGCCCAATGACGCACTCCAGGTCCCTTCAGCCAGAGGGCCCAGCCCAACGACGCACTCCAGGTCTCTTCGGCCAGAGGGCCTGACCCAATGACAAACTCCAGGTCCCTTTGGCCATCCGGCCCGGCCCAACGACGCATTCTGGGTCCCTTCAGCCAGCCAGCCCGGCCCAACGATGGGCTGTGCCTGCCCTAGGTCGTTAGCAGTGAACACTGACTGGGCTGTAGACTACTGACTTACATTTTAGACTTTTATTCAACTTTTAATCAACTTTTTAAATAATTTAGGAACATTTTTAAACTTTTAAACAACTTGGAAAATTTTTCTTTTGAAACCTCCGGAGAAACTTTTAAATAACTTTGGAAAACTTTGGAAGAAACTTTTAAAACATCCCTCGGAACTCCAGCGGATAACTGACCTTCTTAATGCCTGCCCCCAACCAAGCCTTGGGCCACCTACCATCAAGGGTGCTACTTGGCGCCGACATCTCACCGTAGGCAATTAGGCTCATACAGCAGTGCCTGGTCTCCAGTCGTCTTGGACCCCCTTGTCACTGGGCCAAGACCTAGCTCGGTCAAGCCCGTGTGGTTGCCACTGTGCTGCGGCCACCCCACGTTAAAAGAACTCACGCACAGGCATCTTCCACTTCATTAACATTAAGTTCGGGACCTGGAACGTCAGGACCCTCATGGACAACTCCAACAGCGAAAGGCTGGAACGCTGCACCACCATAGTCGCCCAGGAACTTAGACGCTTTGATATCGACATCGCCGGCCTAAGCGAGACCCGGCGGACAGGGGAAGGCCAGCTCAAGGAACAAGGTGGAAGTTACCCCTTTTTCTAGAAAGGAAAACCAGAGGAAGAACGCCGCCTTCATGGAGTCGACTTTGCCATCAAAAATGAGCTGGTCGATCACCTCAATTCCTGCGGGATTAATGAACAGCGCATGACTCTCTGACTCATGCATTCCTGGAACCAATGCGCCACAGTCATCAGTGCATACGCCCCAACACTCGATGCAATGGATGAGATCAAAGAGGGTTTTTATTCCAACCTCGAAACATCCCTGTCCCACGACCCCGCGGGCGACAAATTGATCCTCCTAGATGACTTCAACGCCAGGGTCGGCAAAGACACAGCCCTCTGAGGAGGCATAACTGGCAGAGAGGAGGTAGGGAAAGCCAACTCCAGCGGTACCCTACTCCTGACAAAATGTCTAGAACATGAACTCCTCATCACCAACACCCTGTTCCACCAGAGGAACAAATACAAGGCATCATGGCAACACCCTCGCTCCAAACACTGGCACCTGCTCGTCTATGTCATCGTCTGAGCCAGAGATCGCAAGGATGTGCGCATCATCCATGCCTTGACAGGAGTTGACAACTGCTGGACGGACCACCACCTAATCCGATCCATCATCGTCATTAACATAGCCCCAAAGCAGAGGGGACAGCAGAAGCAGTGCCGCAAAAAAGTCAATGCCGGGGCACTTAAAGACCCAGTTTAGATAATCCTATACAGCCAGCGCCTCACAGCTAAGCTGGCATGCCTTGATGACCCTGAGATGCTGAATGCCCACAGCGCTTGGTCTGCCCTCCAGGCCTCCATAACCAGTGTTTGTGAAGAGACATTTGGTCACTCAACCAGAAAATACCAGGAGTGGTTTGAGGAAATTGATCAGGAGATCCAAGAACTAATAGATTGAAAGTGCAGAGCATTTCTGAACCTCAAGCAACAACCCAATTCGGGAGCAGCAAAGCAACATTACAGACGGCTCAAGGCTGAGGTCCAACAAAAAGCCCAGGACCTAAATTATAGGTGGTGGATGGAGAAAGCAGAGGATTTACAACAACTGGCTGACAACCATGATGTGCAAGGATTTTTCATCGCAGTCAAGGCTACCTACGGTCTAAACTCCCAAGGCCCCACCCCACTGCTGGCCAAGAATGGGGAAACACTCATCAAGGACACCGAGGCTGTCAGGGCCCGCTGGAAGGAGCACTTCGAAGATCTCCTCAATCGAGACTCTGCCTTTGACTCGAGCATTCCCGACTCCATCCCACAGCATGCAACCCACCACCACCTCAGTGAAACATCAACATTGCATGGGGTAGGAAAAGCCATAAAATAGCTCAAAAACAACAAGGCTACGGGAGCGGAAGGAATCCCTGCTGAGGCGCTAAAGTATGGCGAAGAGGTGCTGTTGGTGCGGAAAAATGACCTCATCTCTCTCATCTGGAGGGAGGAGAGCATGCTGGGAGATCTCAGATGCAGTGATCGTGCCCATCTTTAAAAAAGGGGACAAGTCCGTCTGCGGAATCTCCCCATCATCAGCCACTGGGAAAGTTGTCGCTAGAGTTCTCTGCAACCGTCTTCTCCCTGTGGCCGAGGAGCTCTTCCTGGAGTCGCAGTGCGGATTTCGTCCCCTACGGGGCACAACGGACATGATCTTTGCAGCGTGACAGCTGCAGGAAAAATGCAGTGAGCAGCGCTAGCCCTTATACATGGCCTTCTTCGACCTTACAAAGGCCTTTGACACCGTCAACCACCAGGGTCTATGGAGCGTCCTTCTCCGTTTCGGATGTCCCAAAAATTTGTCAACATCTTTCGCCTGTACCATGACGACATGCAGGCCGTGATCCTTACCAACGGATCTATTACGGACCCAATCCGTGACCGGACCGGGGTCAAACAGGGCTGCTTCATCTCTCCAACCCTCTTCTCAATCTTCCTCGCTGCCATGCTCCACCTCACTGTCAACAAGCTCCCCGCTGGAGTGGAACTAAACTACAGAACCAGAAGGAAGCTGTTTAACCTACGCCGCCTCCAGGCCAGGTCCAAGATCACCCCAGCCTCTGTCGTTGAGCTGCTGTACGTGGACGATGTTCTGAGGCTGAACTCCTGGGTATAATCGATGTATTTACTGAGGCATATGAAAGCATGGGCCTTACGCTAAACATCCGTAAGATCCTCCACCAGCCTGTCCTCGCCGCACAGCACTGCCCCCCCCCGGTCATCAAGATCCACAGCGTGGCCCTCGACAACGTGGACCATTTCCCATACCTCAGGAGCCTCTTGTCAACAAAAGCAGACATTGATGCGGAGATTCAACACCGCCTCCAGTGCGCCAGTGCAGCCTTCCGCTGGCTGAGGAAAAGAGTGTTCGAAGACCAGGCCCTCAAGTCTACCACCAAGCTTATGGTCTATAGGGCTGTAGTAATACCCACCCTCCTGCATGTCTCTGAGGCGTGGATGATGTACAGAAGACACCCTAAGTCGCTGGAGATATATCAACAATGTCTCCGCAAGATCCTGCAAATTCTCTGGGAGGATAGGTGCACCGACATCAGTGTCCTCATCCAGGCTAACATCCCCAGCATTGAAGCACTGACTACATTTGATCAGCTTCGCTGGACAGGCCACATAGTTCGCATGCCAGACACGAGACTCCCAAAGCAAGCACTCTACTCGGAGCTCCTTCATGATAAAAGAGCCAAAGGAGGACAGTGGCAACTTTACAAGGACACCCTCAAAGCCTCACTGATAAAGTGCGACACCACCACTGACACCTGGGAGACCCTGGCCAAAGACCGCCCTAAGTGGAGAAAGTGCATCCGGGAGGACATTGAGCACTTCAAGTCTCAACGCCGAGAGCGTGCAGAGGTCAAGGCAGCGGGAGGAGCGCACGGCAAACCAGTCCCACCCACCCCTTCCCTCAACGACTGTCTGTCCCACCTGTGACAGAGTCTGTGGCTCTTGTATTGGACTGTTCAGCCACCAAAGAACTCACTTCAGGAGTGGAAGCAAGCCCTCCTTGATTCCGAGGGACTGCCTATGATGTGATGATCGATGAGGATGAGGAACTCACAGGGTTATGGACAAAAAACGGGGATTTGGGGCTAAGCACGACTGCTCTTACAAAGATCCAGCACAGGCACAACAGGCCAAATGGCCTCCTTCTGTGCTGTAAGTTTCTATGATTCTATGAAAATAGCAAAAACCAGCACAGCAATTATAGAAGATCAGGGAACTGACATCCAATTCAGAGCTGACTGAAGAAGTTATATATTATGCTGCATCATTCTGTGTACAAAAGGCAAGATAAAAAAGGAAGGAAAGAAGGGAGAGAAGGAAGCAAAGATAAATAAAGGGAAAGGAAGTAAGGAGGAAAAGATGGAAAGAAGGAATAAAAAGGAAAACTAGGGAAGCAAAAGAACAAGACACCAGACCAAGTCCGTCTGCAACTTACAATCACCTCTTCCATACGGTGTCAAGTTTCTTCAATAGTTTATCAATTATTATATGCTCTCGGTCGTCCCCTTCAAGTATTTCTTAACTCACGTTCCAACATGCTTTTATCCCAAGGTAAATTGCTACTTTTACTTTCGAACCAGAAAATGGGATATTGGTGCCCATGGGATGGAAGGTTTAATTCTCATTTTGTCTCGGTTGAATTGAAAAATTAAACAATAATGCAACCATCCAAATCAGATCTTTTTACACAAAAAATCAAATCACAGCCTAAATAACGTCTCAGTTGGATCATTTATTGCTTTGCAATTTTAAAACAAAAAGGAGAAATAAACATTCCACCCCATGGGCACCAATATCCCATTTTCAGGGTTGAATGTAAAAGAAGCTATTTACCTTAAATTAAATATATGGTGAATGCAAGTTAAGGATAATAAAAAAAAAACATTCTAGCTGAGATTGATAACTCTCAAAGGCTTATGTTTTCAAAAATGGCAGATACCAATTTCTGGATTGTCAGTTTGGAGTAAATAATGAAGGTTTTTTTTCTCAGTTCCATGACCTAAATGTTCTTGTGAACACAGCCAATTCTCATGTGATAACACATCAGGTAGCATGATTGGAGCGTGGGCAAGTTCAGCGGGAGTGGCGAAGTCTGGGCGAGAGATTTTAGAGCAATGTGATCGGAGCCCAGGAGACGTGAGGGCCCAGGGGCAGCACGGGCCAGCCCACACTACTATATGTGTGCGCATTAGGTCCGTGCAGCAGAGCTGGTCTCCACTCGTCTTGGTTAATCCATGCCACTGGACCAAGACCTAGCTCTGTCAAGCCGGTGTGGTGGCTGGGAGGAGGACCTGCTCAAGTTTTAACCATTTTCTGGTGAATGTCTTCTTCTTAGGCAGTCCCTCATATCGAGGATGACTTGCTTCCACACCAAAAAGGGATGAGCTCACAGGTGTTTCAATGAAGGACCTAATATTCCAGGTCCAGAACTATTTAGTGTAGGGTGGAAGATGCCTATGCGTGGATTTTTTAAAAAAAATGTGTGGTGGCCATTGCACACCAGCCACCACACGGGCTTGACAGAGCTGGATCTTGGTCCAGTGGCATGGATTAACCAAGACGAGTGGAGACCAGCTCTGCTGCACGGACCTAATGCGCACACATATAGTAGTGTGGGCTGGCCCGTGCTGCCCTGAGCCCTCGCCTCTACTGGGCTCCGATCACATTGCTCTAAAATCTCTCGCCCAGACTTCGCCACTCCCGCTGAACTTGCTCACACTCCAATCATGCTACCCACATTACAACAGTGGCTGTATTTAACTGAGGCAGTGGTGATGCCAGAAGTCCTATTTCCTGTAATTACCACCTCTCTTACACACAGCAGGAATCATGCCCAGAATCATGGTGTTGCAAAAAAGGTGGAAGTAATTTAAAGAGCTAAACACAACTATTTTAAAGTTTTGCACAATCCTTATATCTGTAGTCATTTAGATTTTTTTGTTTTGTCTTTTGTTGGCTCTTGCCAATGACTTTACCATCTGCCCTTCTGCCATTTGCTATGGGACTGCCTCACTCTCTTCAGATAGTGTATAAAATGGGCTTTACCTTTGCTTTCGGAAAAAGAGGGAGGAGAAGGAATGGAACGAGCCTAGGCTGGTGAGGTTGTACCAGCGACATTGGTGCCTATCCTCCAGAACCCCTACACCTGAGGAGGCACTCCTACTGTTCCTTACCCAAGGAACAGCAGCAACCTGCAGATGATGGATAACCTTTTCCTGGTTACAAGGCACACATTTGCTATGTCGATACAGGAAATCTTCTCTACCCTGCGACGTTTGGCCACTACATAAACATTCATGTGTACCATCTATCCATTCACACCATGAACCTGCCATCATCTGCAGAACCTTGTGGTACTTCAAAAAAAATTAATTGGCTGTAAAGCACTTTGGGACGTCGTGAGGCGCTCTATAAATGCAAGTCCTTTCTTTATCTTTTTACAAACTACAACACATCCAACTGACCTCATCCATTCCTAATGCTGCAAATCCCTACTGTGCTTTTTGAATCATATCCTTTCAGCAATGGGCTTCTTAGTTCAATTAACTTTCCTGGCTCTGTGTGGATTGAGAGTTCTAGATCAAACCTCAGCAACAGGTCCATTAAAAAGATTTTTAGATAAAATGGTTCAGTTCAAATTGTCTCATATGCAAAATGATGTCAAATCTCCGAGTCACAATCCATCCATACTTGTTTTTGCATTCCCTCCTCTTCCACACCACAGTGCTTTCCTTTCTCCCTTGCCATGTCGGCAGTTTTTCTGCTGTGGGCCTATGCCGACTGGGAACTGGGTTGATATCATCTAAATATATTTCATGTGGGATCTTTATAGCCAATGGTGCGCGAGAGAGCGCGAGAGGACACTTCCATCCCATCAGTCGAGCTTGCACATCCCAGAGCTCAAAGGGCAAGCCTTGTGCCCAGTGAAATAGCCAGCTGGTTTCCCCATTCTTTGCTCTCTGACACATGCCCAGACCTGGAGTACCAGCCTCCTGATCAACAACAGTGACAGATGTGAAACGGAGCTAACCACATCTGCCACTGTTCCACGAGCAGCCCGAGGGGAAAGTTTTGGCAAATGGACAGCTGCTTGGCCTCTCGTACTGAAAATTTGGGAAGCTGCAATTTAATCCTGCTGGAAGTGGGGGGGGGGGGGTTCAACGCGCTACAGGCAGATTGTTAGGGATAGAATTGGAGTATTCGACAGTTGATGTGATGAAGGGTTATAACTGACATGTTAGTCTGACATTTCTCTTTACAATTGCTGACTGACCTGCGCATTTCCAGCATTTTCTGTTTCTCTTCAATGTTAAATTCTCTCATGCAGAGAAATGTACGAGAGCAGAAGGATAGCGTGCGTGAGAGTCCATACCTCAGAATTCTTTTGTGTTGCTGTCAGGAAAGAAAGACAATATGCAAAACTGTCTAGAGATAAACCTATTTCCAGGGATCCATCTGACTAAGTCAGGTCCTCGCAGTAACATCTTTGCCTGCACTCAGAATTTAATTGCTTCAAACATTAGCTCACATTTTTGAAATGTTAATGCATGCGAGTTTGCAGAATGGAGAGAAGGAAAAGCTCTTGGAGGACAACTTTTCTAGTGCTGGTCTGTCTCTCCTAGTACCCTAGACGTGCAAGGTTGCAACATCATGTATTGGTTCATTGCTGCTCCTGTTCCCAGGCGATGTCTTCGTCTAGTAGGTTCTCCTCTAATGTACATCACCAGGTTACGCTTAAGCGGTGCCTGGTACAATATTTTGGAGTAATGAATACTGAACATATGGCCTAACAAGTTAGCTAAGACAGCTGCTTTGCTCTTTATCGATCTTGTTTGCAGCGTTATCTGCTCAGCTCATTGAGTATCTTGTGACGATTTCTTGAGGGGTGGAGGGGGGGGGGGGGAAGATTGTTTATGTATGACAAAATTGCAAGCCAATTTTTGAAGAATGGGTGTGAAAGAGATCAGGATACCTCAAACGAAAAATGCAGTGTGTTATTTTTAGTACGACTTCAGATATATAGAAGCGTGGATTTGAAAATTAGTTTTGTTTAGCTGTGGCAGAGACAAAAGAGCAGGGTTTCCAATCAGTCAAAGTCACAAATCCTAGAGCCCCCCCCATCTCTGTAATCTCCTCCAGCCCCACAACCCTCCCGAGATGTCTGCGCTCCTCAAATTCTGCCCTCTTGAGCATCCCTGATTATAATCGCTCAACCATTGGTGCTGTGCCTTCTGTTACCTAGGCCCCAAGCTCTGGAACTCCCTGTCAAAACCTCTCCTCCTCTCTACTTCACTTTCTTCCTTCAAGACATTCCTTAAAACATGCCTCTTTGACCCTCACCTGTGCTAACTTCTATTTATGCGGCTCGGTATCAAATTTGTATCTCATAATACTCCTGTGAAGAGCCTTGTTATGTTTCACCACAGTAAAGGTGCTATATAAATACAAGTTGTTGTTGTTGTATAAATTGCTTGTACCACATGTGCTACGGGTTGAGCCCAAGATCACCTCAAAATAGTCTGGAGGGAAAGGTCATAAAATTAATAAGAATAACTTTTATTTACATAGCGTCTTTAACATAGTAAAACATCCCAAGGAGCCTCACAATTGGTAAGAGTTAGGATTAACTTCGCTCATCAGACATTTTACCTCAGAGTTCTTTTACGTTGGCTTCAGAGAAGAAAAAACAATATGCAAAACTGTCTGGAGATAAAACAATTATTTCAAGGGGGCCATCTGACCAAGCCAGTTCCCTGCAATGTTAACACTCCCCGCATCAGAAATGACCTCAGGCTAATTTTAACCCCCAGCAGATTTCGAGTAGATGGAAGGCTGAGTGAGTGCAAAACACTCTCGCAGGCCTAAGTTTGAGGCCCGGGGTATTTTAAGTCCTGCCATTGGTCAGTTGCCCACCCTAAACGGGTGGAAGGCGGCTGCGGGTGAGGGTGGAAGCTCACGTAGCCAGAGTCTGCTCACCGGTACCAAAGGAAGGCTCACTGGCAAGCAGGTAGGCCGTGGGGAGGGGATTTCAGAATGGTCCCACGAGAGGGAAAGGAAAGGAGTCCAGGGCAGGGAAGGCCATGGGTATCCTTGTAGGGTGGGAAAGTGGAGTTGAGGTAGAAGATCAACCATGATCTTACTGAATGGCGGAGCTGGCCCGAGGGGCCGTATGGCCTACTCCTGCTCCTATTTGCTATGTCCTTATGTTCCTAAGTTCATTGAGGTTGATTTTCCCAGATTTGTACCCAGGGTACACCTATTCCCCGGGTGCAAAGGTCAAGAAAAACATCCTGGGATTTTCAGGACATTCCCAAAGGGTGGACTTGAGCCTGCATCTGCAATAAGCCTATTGCTCCCATGTGAGTGAGCTTAGAAAGGATGTGCTCCCACCTTACTTTCCTGCCCTTGTTCAGTAAGGGCACCCAGTCATAAGGTTGCTTAACGAACCTGACTGTGGGTCTTGTTCCTGTGACGGCTTGAGGTCAGAGGGCATGAGGGAGCTAGGGAGTCTGCAAAGGTAGGTGGCAACGTGCTCCTGCAGCCTCCTGAAGGTTCTAGTTCCCTGGAGCCCATCTAGCTGCTATTTGAAGCAAGCAGCCAGTTCACCAACATCAAGTTTCGCAGCACTGTTAATGACGAGGCCCACCAAATCTGGGGCACTCTGTGGCCTAGACAGGCAGAGCACACTTCAGGTGTGCGTTATTTGTCCAGTGGCAGCGCAAAAGAAGATAATTGGTTTAAGGGATATGGAAACATAGTGGTTATGCTACTGGAATAGTAATCCAGAGGCCTGGAATAATGATCTAATGATCCGGAGATATGAGTTCAAATCCCACCAAGTCAGCTGGGGAATTTAAATCCGGTTAATTAAATAAATCTGTAATAAAAAGCTAGTGTCAGTAATGGTGACCTTTGTCGTAAAAACCCATCTGGTTCACGAATGCCCTTTAGGGAAGGAAATCCGCTGTCCTTACCTGGTCTGGCCTACATGTGACTCCAGACCCACACCAATGTACTTGACTCTTAACTGCCTTCTGCAGTTCAAGGCGGCCACTCACCACCACCTTCTGAAGGGCAATAAATGCTGCCTTCACCAGCAACGCCCATATCCCATGAACAAATAAAAACCAGAGGAGAGATGAGGAGAATATTTTTAACGCAGCAAGTTATGATGATCTGGAATGCGCTGCCTTATAGGGTGGTGGAAGCCTAGTCACTCGTAACTTTCAAAAAGGAATTGGATATATACTTGAAAAAGAAAAATAATTGCAAGGCTGTGGGGAAAGTAGGCATGCAGGTACAGCAGGCAGTCAAGAAAGCAAATGGCATGTTGGCCTTCATAGCGAGAGGATTTGAGTATAGGAGCAGGGAGGTCTTACTGCAGTTTTCCAGGGCCTTGGTGAGGCCACACCTTGAATATTGTGTACAGTTTTGGTCTCCTAATCTGAGGAAGGACATTCTTGCTATTGAGGGAGTGCAGCGAAGGTTCACCAGACTGATTCACGGGATGGCAGGACTGACATATAAGAAAGAACTGGATCGACTAGGCTTATATTTACTGGAATTTAGAAGAATGAGAGGGGATCCCATAGAAGCATATAAAATTCTGACGGGATTGGACAGGTTAGATGCAGGAAGAATGTTCCCGATACTGGGGAAGTCCAGAACCAGGGGTCACAGTTTAAGGATAAGGGGTAAGCCATTTAGGACCAAGATGAGGAGAAACTTTTTCACCCAGAGAATTGTGAACCTGTGGAATTCTCTACCACAGAAAGTTGTTGAGTCCAGTTCGTTAGATATATTCAAAAGGGAGTTAGATGTGGCCCTTACTGCTAAAGGGATCCGGGGGTATGGAGAGAAGGCAGAGTGGAGTACTGAAGTTGCATGATCAGCCATGATCATATTGAATGGTGGTGCAGACTCGAAGGGCTGAATGGCCTTCTCCTGCACCTATTTTCTATGTTTCTATGAAAGAGCAGGGAGTGGGACTAATTGGGTAACTCTTTCAAAGAGGCGGCTCGGGCATAATGAGCCGAATGCCCTCCTTCTGTGCTGTATGATTCTATGAATAGGTGGAGACAAGAAAATTGACCTCATTATCTCCAATGCTTGAACCATCAAGAAAGTTTCTCTCTAGTCGAAGTTGAAATAATCTGTTGTTTTAGCCCTTGGCAGATGCAAGAGCCCAGGTGATGTGTGTCAGATTGCTAATTATTATGTCCTGCCAGTATTTGTATAATGTCTTTGATCTTATTTTGTTGAAAACTCTCTTTGGAATCTTAGAGAATTTACAAGAGCTGGGAACTTTCCCCGAGGACCTCAGTTGCCTGATTCGACTGCCTGTTTCCACACAGAGTGGTGAGTAGGGGTTCCATGGAGATCAATTAAAAGATTCTGGAAAGAACAACAAAGATTTGGGGCTCTTGCTTTTGAAACAGTTTGAGTATGGAGTAATATTGACCTGCTAGTCCCTTACTTTTATTTCAGCTTCAGGTAATTGTCTCTTTTGTAAATGTCCGGTATTTTAGTCTGAACACAACAGTCTGACAAGGTGACATTTACTGCTTTTTTGGGAGGATGGCAGAATAAGGTGGGCATCGTGCACTTTTCTGACAGCATTACTATGGTAAAAGGGTAAATGCCAGTTCACCGGCACTCTATCTTATTCACATCGCGCACAAGACCACATGTTACAACAACAACTTGCATTTAATATGGCTGTGTTAACATTGGGGGAAAAAAACCCAATGCACTTCATGGAGGCACAAAGGATGAACATCGAATGGCCAAAAGAGCTGGGTTTTAAGGATGGTCTTAAAGGAGGAGAGTGAGGTGGAGAGGTCGAAGGGTTTAGAAGGGATTAGAAGGGATTGCCAGAGTTTGGGGACTAGGCGGCTGAAGGCAATGGTGGGTTGCTGCTGGGCGGGCCACATTCTCCGCATGCCTGACACGAGACTCCCAAAGCGGGCGCTCTGCTTGGAGCTCCTACACGGCAAGCGAGCCCAGGGTGGGCGGGGGAAACGTTTCAAGGACACCCTCAAAGCTTCCTTGCTGAGTTGCAACGTCCCCACCGACATCTGGGAGTCTCTGGCCAAAGACAACACCAAATGGAAGAAGTGCTTGGTTTCTGCATCGGCGAGCACATGCAGAAACCAAGCACAGGCAGCGGAAAAAGCGTTGGCAAACCAGTCCTACCCACTCTTTCCTTCAACGACTGTCTGTCCCACCTGTGACAGAGACTGTAATTCCCATATTGGACTGCTCTGTCACCTAAGGACTCATTTTTAGAGTGGAAGCAAGTCTTCCTCAATTTCGAGGGACTGCCTATGATGACAGGAGTGGAGGGGGGGAAATGTAAGAGGACAGTGTTAGAGGGTCAGACAGTGGAGGTGGTTACAGATAAGGAGGGGCGAGGCCATTAAGGGCTTTTAAACACAAGGATGAGAATTTTTAATTAGGCAACTATGAACCAATGTAAGAAAGACCTGCATTTTAGCACCTTACTCAACCTCAAGGCGTCACAAAATGCTTTACATAAGAAATATAAACAGAAGTAGGCCATTTGGCCCCTCGAGCCTGCTCTGCCATTCAATAAGATCATGGCTGATCTCATCTTCGCCTCAGCTCCACTTCCCTGCCCGCTCCCCATAACCCTTTACTCCCTTATCGTTCAAAAATCTGTCTATCTCCATCTTCAATACAATCAATGACCCAGCCTCCACAGCTCTCTGGGGTAGAGAATTCCAAAGATTCACAGCCCTGAGAGAAGAAATTCCTCCTCATTTCCGTTTTACGTACTTTACAGTCAATAAAGTACTTTTGAAGTGCAGTCACTGTTGTAATGTAAGGAAACATGGCAGTCAATTTACACACTACAAGGTTCTACAAACTGCAATGAGATCATTTGTTTTTTTAATGATACTGGTTGAGGGATAAATATTGGCCAGGAAACTAGAGATAACTCCCCTGCTCTTCTTCAAATAGTACCATCGGATCTATTACATCCACCTGAGTGCGCAGACAGGGCCTCGGCTTAACATCTCATCTGAAGGACAACATCTCCAGCAATGCAGTACCTGGGCAAGTGTCCGCTTGGATTATGTGCTCAAGTCTCTCGAGGGGGACTTGAAACCACAGCTTGCTGACTCAGAGGTGAAAGTGCTACCAGTGAGCCATCGCTGACACCTATAGGTCAGTGAGCACATGGATGATATGTGAGTAAATCTTGGTTTGGGCTAGGACATGGGCAGCAGAGATTTGGATGAGCTGAAATTTACCAGCCAGGAGAGCATTGGCACAGTCAAGTCTGGATGAGGCATTCAGCAGCAGATGGGCTGAGATAAAGGGAGAACGGGGTTGATATTACAGTGGTGAAAGTCAGCAGGCTTCAGTTCACAGGAGTTGCAGGTCTACTTATTGCTGTGCCTTTTTACTGTGAACTTGACTTTAAAGTGTGAGAGAGAACCCGAACTGTAACAATGGATTTCTGATAATGTTACACACACAATGCAGAGGACATCAGCCACCTCGGTGTCAGAAGTGTTACAATCCTTCCCGAGCCTTCGTCATTAGCCAGGTTTTAGCGCCATCGAATAGGGTGAGCAAAACACTGTTATTGTTCAGTCTGACCTTTGTTTTGAGAGAGTGTAGTGTTTCTCCAAATGTTATCTCGTTTGTTAAAGGCACCAATTGCTTTGCCAACTTTAGCTGATAGCTCTTCCAATATTAGCACTACTGCATTTTATACTTCCACGATAGTGGAAGAGGCTGATGCTCTGTAGTGTCTCTCCCCTCAGCTTGGTGTCATCATCACTGTCATCCATTCCAACCTCCGCGGTATTTGTTTCGGTCTGAGATTTTTTACTTTGACTTACTACTTGGTTTTGCTAATGATGCCCTTTTTTCTTTTGTTTTTGCCAACAGTGCCAAAGCAAGTGTGAAATATAGACTTCCAAGTGTTTTCGGCTTCACTTTCAGCCTCTGCACTTTGACCCAGGCATTTTCAGTCCATATAACAGGGCTGAGGAAACTGCGCTGCCCACACAGACTTTATCTTGTACCACACTGTTGTTGTATCCTCCCTCTCATACAACTTTCCCTTACACAGGAGAGTTTTTTTGCGATGTTCAATGGGGAAATCCACAACACAGTGCAAAATCTGCCAGTATGCAAGCCGAACAATTCTATCAAAGGTCTTTCAAAATCACTGCAGTTAATGATTAACCAGGCGCCTAAATATATTCCGCTACGATATTGTCAAGTACAAAGATTTGATCCTAGCCTGATCTTCCATTTCTAAAGTCAGCCATCCTAATCCTGTTCAACATCATCATCATAGGCAGTCCCTCGAAGTGAGGATGTCTTGCTTCCACGCCAAAAAGGGCTGAGTTCACAGGTGTTTCAATGAAGGACCTAATATTCCAGATCCAGAACTACATTGTGAAGGGTGGAAGATGCCTGTGCGTGGATTTTTTTAACGTGTGGTGGCCGTTGCACACCAGCCACCACATGGGCTTGACAGAGCTCGGTCTTGGTCCAGTGGCAAGGATTACCCAAGACTAACTGGAGACCAGCTCTGCTGCACAGACCGAGCCCACACACATATCGCAGTGTGGGCTGGCCCGTGTTGCCCCTGGGCCCTTACCTCTTCTGGGCCCCAGATTCACACTTCTCTTGGGCCCCGGTCACTTCCCTCTCCGGACTCGTGCCACTCCTTCGCCCCCTCCTGCTGTGCTTGCCCGCACTGCAATCAGCGGCCTGGCTTCGTAGCCGTTGCCCTCCTGCAGCAGCATGCCGTTCAGCAGCATGATGTTAAATACCTTTCCATGGACGTGTAGTGCATTCAGTCCATAATACCATGTAACAGGTCTCCCATCTTTTATTGGACTTCTCCTCCAGACCATGCAATTCTTTTCTTGTACATATACATTATTTGAGAACTCACCATTATAACCCCACATTCTATTTAAGCTGTTACTTTGTAAGCTCGTAAATGACTCTCCGATCATCTTTATGGCTTCCCTGGTGTTTTTAAATTCACGTGGCCCCATTTATACCTTGGGTCCTATCATGTTTTTTCTAGAATATTTAGTTTTACTTGTGGTTGAGGTCTGCTGAGGGATGAACCCGTCCTGAACAGATTGAACAGTTCCAGAGAAGCGCCGTTTTCAATTGCAACATATTTAAAAATAAAAGTCTAGCAGCTTCATCAAACCGTAAACAATGAAAGGTTCCATTTCACACTTTGTTCAGAAGTCCCCTTCAGAGAAAGGGGAGGGAGAGAGAATCATTATGCCGCAAGAAAGTACAATTACAGCTCACATTAAGAGAATTTTCCCAACTGTGTTTTCCCAGCTCTTTGTTTTGACATCCGAATGGAAGTCAATAGTTACAAATGGATTTGTTAATGTTATGATAAAGGCACTAGAGAATGGCTACACCATCACTACCATCTCTGTCTGAGCCTCTCCTGCCTCGAGGTTATTCATGTACCCTTGTCAGGAGTGCATCTGAATACCATGTACCACACAATTAAAGTTCCCAGCAGTATGAATTGATAGCAAACACAGACGTCACATTCCAAGAAATGTCCAAGCCCATCGAACAGATAAACATCCCAATGTTCTCCTGTCACTGTGCTACATCAAAACAGGGGAACAGAGCTTTTTGTGAATCAGGAGGAACACAGAACTGAAATGATCGGTACGCCAGCAAAACTGTAAATCAGGACTGCAAAACTACACGAATAAAAAGCCCTATCCATACTTTTTAAACCTGTGGTGCACAACCTAGTAAAGGAACATATTCCGCTCACAACTTCCAGCCCATTCAGAACAGGGATGCAATCATCGTTTCAAAGGGGAAGTCAGAACTGTTTAAAACTGCTACAGTAAGAAACTAAAGCAAGGGTTGATATGTAATTCTTCACTCTCACAGCCCTGACTCAGAGCAAGTGCCAGGCCCAACACCAAGTTTGTTGCAACAAATAGTTAGCCACTGTTTTACTTTGACATGATCTGTAACATTAGAGATCCTAGGCCACATTTCCTACAGTTTAGTGGCAGTAGTTGTGCACTTCCAGTAGACAGCACCAAGCATGTGTCCGTGTTTACCAATGCTCCAAGGATTACTCGTGCTTGTTAAGATCTCGTTTAAGGCCAATCCTAAGGGGAAAATTTTTTTGCAGAGTTACACAGGGTGGCAGAAAATCAAAGAGTTTACTCCAGATCAGGGCTCACATCAATGATCTTACAAGTCGGAATATTTCAGGCCTGTTACAGTTCACAGCCAATTAAATTTGTGTCTATGGGGAGCACAAACTCCCTTCCTGAGCAATACAAAGCCAGAAGCAACTGTCCTTCTATTTGTAGATGTGATGACAGATGTTACCAGAACTGGCAATTTAAAAAAGATAAATAATAGGCAAGAAAATTCAGTTAATTCTTTGCCATTCGTTTTTACACTTAACTCTGGCTGGTGCTGAATTGTTTTCAAGTTTTTTTTCATGGGAAAGGTAAGAGAAGTTTGTGCCCTTTTTATTGCGGGTGGGGTGGGGAGGGGACAAGGGACCAGAGAAATGGTCGCTAATGAGATGGAGTGTGTGAAACTGGTCTTTGGAGATACCACAAAACAAGCGATAACAAAATCAGTAGTCCCTTTCCCACTCTGCCGACCTTCTCCATTGAAATCAATGGTGCTGTGTAAGTGTGAGTTTCTTCTTTCTACATGCTTGAATGGTTTGCTATATAGGAAAAATTCCCAGCTGGAAGCCTTGTCCAACAGGAGCATATATCATAAAATGACACACACAGCCCATCATCGTCCATCCACACCTGCGTCTTCCTGATTTGGACAGAAGATTTTGAGGTGGGTGCATGCAAGCAATTTCCTTGTATATGCTTCCGGTGGTTCCTGATATGCGAGAAAGAAAGAACATGGATTTATATAGCGCCTTTCACGATCTCAGGACGTCCCAAAATACTTTGCAGCCAAGGAAGTACTTTTTTCTGAAATGTAGTCACTGTAGTAATGTAGGAAAAGTGGCAGCCAATTTGCACACAGTAAGCTCCCACAAACAGCAATGTGATAATAACCAGATAATATGTTTTAGTAATGTTGGTTGAGGGATAAATATTAGTCAGAACATCGGAAAGAACACCCCTGATCTTCTTCAAAATAGTGCCATGTGATCTTTTATGTCCACCTAAGAGGACAAATGGGGCCTCGTTTACTGTCTCATCCAAAAGACACCACCTTTAGTGGTGCTGCACTGCAGTATCAGCTTAGATGTTATGTTGTAGTCTCCGGTATGGTACTTGAACCCACTGCCATGTATGTAACAACACTACAATACTGTAATGTACGTAAGAAATGTACACCGTGACCACAGGGGGTGAACTTGTGGGAAACACTCCTCACCTGGTCATCCAGGTAGAGAAAGGGAGGTCCCATGCAGGGTCATCACTTCTTGGTCCTGTGAATAAAGGTTCAGGTCATGGAGTGACCTTGTCCATAGAATGTGCCTCATGTGGATTTGTGGTATTGTGTAAGGACTTTACATTGACGACGAGAAACAGGAATCAACGACCCACGAGACTGGCCAGCGGCAGCACAGATGAACGGTACTGTGTTGGTGAGGACTGGGACGATTTCATTGAGAGGCTCCAGCAGAGTTTTGTCATGAAGGACTGGCTGGGAGATGCAGCGGCCGACAAGCGAAGGGCTCATCTCCTGACCAGCTGTGGGCCTAAGACTTATGCACTCATGAAAGACCTGCTAGCACCCGAGAAGCCGGCGAACAAAACCTTTGAAGAGCTCAGCAAACTAATCGGTGAGCATCTCAAACCGGCGAGCAGCTTACACATGGCCGACACAGATTCTATACTCACTGACGTTGGAAAGGACAGAGCATACCGGATTTCGTTGTGGACCTCCAGCGCTTGGCCAGCCTCTAAGTTCACAGATGCCTGCGGGGGGGAGAGGCTAAGGGATTTCTTTATTGAGGACATTGGTCATGCTGGGATTTTCAGAAAGCTAATTGAGACCAAGGACTTGACCTTGGAAGCAGCGGCGTTGATGGCTCAGACTTTTATGGTGGGGGAGGAGGAAACAAAGTTAATATACGCACACAATTCTGCCTCCAACGTGGCAATGGATCAGGGAGTCAATATCATAAACGCGACAGAGCCCCGCAGACAGGCAAGGGCAGTTCGACCCAGGCAGCAATAGACCCAAGAGTAAGTCTCCAACTGGGACAATGGCAGGCTGAACAGACATTTATGCCCCCCCCAGTGGACAATGCGGCCCGGGATGGGGCCATTGACACCCACTAACAGGGTGCTCAAGGGCTGTCAAAAGGACAATCAGCGAGGAATGCCTTGTAACAGCTCTTTTGTTCACAACAATGGGAATCTCAGTTCATGCTGGAGGTGTGGGGGCCGACATAGAAACATAGAAAAATAGGTGCAGGAGTAGGCCATTTGGCCCTTCGAGCCTGCACCACCATTCAATATGATCATGGCTGATCATTCAACTCAGTACCCCTTTCCGCTTTCTCTCCATACCTTTAGCCATAAGGGCCACATCTAACTCCGGCAGGGAACTCCACAGGTTAACAACTCTGAGTGAAGAAGTTTCTCCTCATCTCAGTCCTAAATGGCCTACCCATTATCCTAAGACTGTGTCCCCTGGTTCTGGACTTCCCCAACATCGGGAACATTCTTCCCGCATCTAACCTGTACCGTCCCGTCAGAATCTTATACGTTTCTATGAGATCCCTTCTCATCCTTCTAAACTCCAGTGTATAAAGGCCCAGTTGATCCAGTCTCTCCTCATATGTCAGTCCAGCCATCTCGGGAATCAGTCTGGTGAACCTTCGCTGCACTCCCTCAATAGCAAGAATGTCCATCCTCAGATTAGGAGACCAAAACTGAACACAATATTCCAGGTGGGGCCTCACCAAGGCACTGTACAACTGCAGTAAAACCTCCCTGCTCCTATACTCAAATCCCCTCGCAATGAAGGCCAACATGCCATTTGCCTTCTTCACCGCCTGCTGTACCTACATGCCAACTTTCAATGACTGATGAACCATGACACCCAGGTCTCGTTGCACTATCCCTTTTCCTAATCTGCCGCCATTTAGATAATATTCTGCCTTCGTGTTTTTGCCACCAAAGCGGATGACCTTACATTTATCCACATTATATTGCATCTGCCATGCATTTGCCCACTCACCTAACCTGTCCAAATCACCCTGCAGCCTCTTAGCATCCGCCTCACAGCTCACACCGACACCCAGTTTAGTGTCATCTGCAAACCTGGAGCTATTACACTCAATTCCTTCATCCAAATCATTAATGTATATTGTGAAGAGCTGGGGTCCCAGCACTGAGCCCTGCGGTACTCCACTAGTTACTGCCTCCCATTCCGAAAATAACCCGTTTATCCCGACTCTCTGCTTCCTGCCTGCCAACTAATTCTCTATCCACGTCAGTACATTACCCCCAATACCATGTGCTTTAATTTTGCACACCAATCTCTTATGTGGTACCTTGTCAAAGACCTTTTGAAAGTCCAAATACACCACATCCACTGGTTCTCCTTTGTCCACTCTACTAGTTACATCCTCAAAAAATTCCAGAAGATTTGTCAAGCATGATTTCCCTTTCATAAATCCATGCTGACTTGGACCGATCCTGTCACCGCTTTCCAAATGCGCTGCTATTTCATCCTTAATAACAGATTCCAACATTTTCCCCACTACTGATGGCAGGTTAATCAGTCTATAATTACTCGTTTTCTCTCTCCCTCCTTTTTTAAACAGTGATGTTACATTATAGCTACCCTCCAGTCCATAGGAACTGATTCAGAGTCGATAGACTGTTGGAAAATGATTACCAATGCATCCACTATTTCTAGGGCCACCTCCTTAAATACTCTGGGATGCAGACAATCAGGCCCTCGGGATTTATCGGCCTACAATCCCATCAATTTCCCAAACACAATTTCCCGCCTAATAAGGATATCCTTCAGTTCTTCCTTCTCACTAGAGCCTTGATCCCCTAGTACCTCTGGAAGGTCAGTTGTGTCTTCTTTCATGAAGACAGAACCAAAGTATTTGTTCAATTGGTCTGCCATTTCTTTGTTCCCCATTATTAATTCACCTGAATCTGACTGCAAGGGACCTATGTTTGTTTTCACTAATCTTTTTCTCTTCACATATCTATAGAAGCTTTTGCAGTCAGTTTTTATGTTCCCGGCAAGCTTCCTTTCATACTCTATTTCCCCCCTCCTTATTAAACCCTTTGTCCTCCTCTGGTGAATTCTAAATTTCTCCCAGTCCTCAGGTTTACTACTTTTTCTGGCCAATTTATATGCCTCTTCCTTGGATCTAGCACTATCCTTAATTTCCCTTGCTTGGGACGGTTGAGCCACCTTCCCCGTTTTATTTTTACTCCAGACAGGGATGTACAACTGTTGAAGTTCATCCATGTGATCTATAAATGTTTGCCATTGCCTATCCACTGTCAACCCTTTAAGTATCATTTGCCAGTCTATTCTAGCCAATTCACACCTCATGCCATCGAAGTTAGCTTTCCTTAAGTTTAGGACCCTAGTTTCTGAATTAACTGTTCATTCTCAATCTTAATAAAGAATTCTATCATATTATGGTCACTCTTCCCCAAGGGGCCTTGCACAATAATATTGCTAATTAGTCACTTCGCATTACACATCACCCAATCTCAGATGGCCAGCTCTCTAGTCGGTTCCTCCACATATTGGTCAAGAAAACCATCCCTAATACACTCCAGGAAATCCTCCTCTACCGCATTGCTACCAGTTTGGTTAACCCAATCTATATGTAAATTAAAGTCACCCTTGATAACTGCTGTACCTTTATTGCACACATCCCTTATTTCTTGTTTTATGCTTTCCCCAACCTCACTACTACTATTTGGTGGCCTGTACACAATTCCCACCAGCATTTTCTGCCCTTTGATATTCCGCAGTTCCACCCATACTGATTCCACATCATCCAAGCCAATGTCCCTCCTTACTATTGCATTAATTTCTTCTTTGACCAGCAATGTCACCCCAACTCGTTTTCCTCTCTGTCTATTCTTCCTAAATGCTGAATGCCCCTGGATGTTGAGTTCCCAGCCTTGGTCACCCTGGAGCCATGTCTTTGTGATGCCAATTACATTTTATCCATTAACTGCTATCTGTGCAGTTAATTCGTCCATCTTATTCCGAATTCTCCTCGCATTGAGGCACAGAGCCTTCAGGCTTGTCTTTTTAACACACCTTGCCCCTTTAGAATTTTGCTGTAAAGTGGCCCTTTTTGTTTTTTGCCTTGGGATTCTCTGCCCTCCACTTTTACTCTTCTCCTTTCTATCTTTTGCCTCTGTTTCCCTTTTATTTCCCTCTGCCTCTCTGCATAGGTTCCCATCCCCCTGCCATATTAGTTTAACTCCTCCCCAATAGCACTAGCAAACACTCCCCCTAGGACATTGGTTCCGGTCCTGCCCAGGTGTAGACCGTCCGGTTTGTACTGGTCCCACCTCCCCCAGAACCGGTTCCAATGCTCCAGGAATTTGAATCCCTCCCTTCTGCACCACTCCTCAAGCCACGTATTCATCTGAGCTATCCTGCGATTCCTACTCTGACTAGCACGTGGCACTGGTAGCAATCCTGAGATTACTACTTTTGAGGTCCTACTTTTTAAATTGAGCTCCTAGCTCCCTAAATTTGTCTCGTAGGACCTCATCCCGTTTTTACCTATGTGTACCACGACAACTGGCTGTTCACCCTCCCTTTTCAGAATGTCCTGCACCAGGGAGGCAACATACCATCCTGGAGTCTCGGTCGTGGCCGCAGAAACGCCTATCTATTCCCCTTACAATTGAATCCCCTATCACTATAGCTCTCCTACTCTTTTTCCTGCCCTCCTGTGCAGCAGAGCCAGCCACGGTGCCATGAACTCGGCTGCTGCTGCCCTCCCCTGATGAGTCATCCCCCTCAACAGTACTCAAAGCAGTGCATCTGTTTTGCAGGCGGATGACCGCAGGGGACCCCTGCACTACCTTTCTTACAATGCTTTTCCTGCTGGTCACCCATTTACTATCTGGCTGAGTACCCTTTACCTGTGGTGTGACCAACTCGCTAAACGTGCTATTCATGTCATTCTCAGCATCGTGGATGCTCCAGAGTTAATCCTCCCGCAGCTCCAGTGCCACAATGTGGTCCGTCATGCTGCCAGGACTTGCAGGTTTCAACAGTTCGTCTGCAGAAATTATAACCTCAGTGGCCATTTTGCCAGAATGTGCAGAAAGCCTGTAACCAGGCCAAAATATGAGGCGGATGAACCAGATGAGGGCTCTGCGAGGCAGGACGACACTTGGGGCAAATCAATGGACGCTGAAGTTCAGCGGGTTCATGTGGCAAACATTCACAGCTCATATACCAAAATGCCACCTATGATGATGAAAGTCCTATTAAATGGCATCCCTGTACGCATGGAGCTGGACAAGGGGGCCAGCCAGTCACTCATGAGTGTTCAACAATTCAAAAAGCTGTGGCCACTCAAAGCCAGCAGACCCAAACTAGAACGCATTGAGACGCAATTACGGACGTACACCCAAGAAATCATTGCAGTGCTAGGCAGTGCAATGTTGGCGGTCACACACAATGGATCAGTGAACCGGCTGCCGCTCTGGATTGTCCCGGGCAATGGTCCCGCACTGTTGGGGAGGAGCTGGTTAGCTGAGATGAACTGGAAATGCAGGGGGGGGGATGTGCACGCCATGTCATCTGTGGAGCGAAGTTCATGCTCACACCAGGTCCTACAGCAATTTGAGTCATTATTTCAACCTGGCGTCGGGACTTTCAAAGGTACCAAAGTAGTGATACGCATCACCATGGACGCCAGACCAGTGCACCACAAATCCAGAGCTGTGCCGCATGTGATGCGGGAGAAAATTGAGAGCGAGTTGGACCTCACTTCAGCCTACATGACCCAAGAACTGGCCGATGAATCTAAACTACTGACCACCATCACCACGCACAAGGGACTATTTGTTTACAACAGGTGTCTGTTTGGCATTCGATCAGCGGCCGCGATTTTTCAAAGAAACATGGAAAGCCTGCTCAAATCCACTCCCGGAACAATCGTATTTCAGGACGACATCCTCATCACCAGTCATGACACCGAGGAACAGCTCCACAACCGGGAGGAGGTGCTACGCCGACTGGACCGGGTAGGCCTGCGACTCAAGAAGTCTGTTTTGGCTCCAGAGGTTGAGTTTCTGGGCAGGAAGGTTGCTGCAGACGGGATTCGGCCAACCAAATCCAAAACGGAGGCGATTCGACGAGCGCCCAGGCCCTGCAACACATCGGAGTTGCGTTCATTTCTGAGACTCTTGAACTATTTCGGGAACTTTCTACCGAACTTAAGCACATTGTTGGAGCCGCTACACATGCTCCTGTGTAAGGGTTGCGATTGGTTTTGTGGGGGACTGTCAGGAACGGACTTTCAATCGGGCGCAGAACCTACTTTGTTCAAATAAGTTGCTGACCCTGTACGACCCCCGTAAGAAATTGGTTCTGAAATGTGATGCATCGTCCTATGGGGTTGGGTGTGTGTTGCAGCAGGGTAATGCTGAGGGTCAACTACAACCTGTGGCTTATGTCTCCAGGTCGCTCGCTCAAGCTGAACGGGGATATGGGATGGTTGAGAAGGAAGCACTCGCATGTGTCTATGGGGTGCAAAAGATGCATCAGTACCTTTTTGGCAGGAGGTTCGAATTAGAAACAGACCACAAGCCGTTAACATCCCTGCTGTCAGACAGCAAGGCTGTCAATGCCAATGCGTCAGCTCGCATACAGCGATAGGCTCTCACGCTCGCTGCATATGACTACACCATACAGCACCGGCCCGGCACCGAAAACTGCGCTGACGCGCTCAGCAGGCTTCCACTGGCCACCAGAGGGGGCAGCGGAGCAAAGCGCTGAGATGGTCATGGCTGTCGATGCCTTTGACAGTGCAGGCTCCCCCATCACAGCCTGCCAGATCAAAATCTGGACCAACAGAGATCCCCTCCTATCTTTGATTAAGAAATGTGTCCTGACTGGGGATTGGGTGCCCGCAGACGGAGCATGCCCCGAGGAGGTCAGAGCGTTTCACAGACGGATGGATGAGCTCTCCATCCAAGCCGACTGGCTACTATAGGGCAGCCGGGTAGTCATGCCCCAGAGGGGCAGGAAAACATTCATCAGGGAACTCCACAGCGAGCACCCAGACATCGTGCTGATGAAGGCCATTGCCCGGTCACATGTGGTGGCTGGGAATTGATTCAGACCTGGAACACTGTGTTCGCAGGTGCACGACGTGTGCCCAGCTAGGTAATGCCCCCATGGAGGCCCCGCTCAGCCCGTGGCCCTGGCCCATCAGGCCATGGGGGCCCGTTCATGGGAAAGATGTTTCTCATTGTGGTTGATGCATACTCGAAATGGATCAAGTGCATCATTTTGAATTCGTGCTTGACATACACTACCGTGGAGAGTCTGCCCGCGGTCTTTGCGACCCATGGTTTGCCAGACATCCTTGTTAGTGATAATGGCCCATGTTTCACAAACTACGAATTCCGGGAGTTCATGTCGGGTAATGGTATTAACCATGTCAGGACAGCACCGTTCAAGCCGGCCTCTAATGGCCAGGCGGAATGTGCGGGCCAAATCATAAAACAAGGCATGCTCCAGATTCAAGGACCCTCCCTTCAATGCTGCCTATCGCGCCTCCTGCTGGCCTATAGGTCCCGACCGCACTCGCTCACGGGGGTCCAGCCCGCGGAGCTACTCATGAAATGAACGCTCAAAACTCGGCTGTCCCTCATTCATCCAGTCCTGTCCGACATTGATGAGGGCAAACGCGAGTCCCAAAACGAGTACCATGACCGAAATTCAAGGGGGAGATGTATAGAAATTGATGACCCCGTATTTGTTCTCAATCACACTTTGGGGCCCAAATGCCTTGAGGGTACTGTAATAGACAAACTGGGGAATAGGGTATTGTGGTTAAACTTAACAAAGGGCAGATATGCCGCAAGCATCTGGACCGAGTAAAAAAAAGGTTCAGCATGGACACTGAGGAACCTGAAGAAGACCATGAGATGGTATTCACACCACCGCCAGTGAACGAGCAACAAGAACATTCAGCAGCATGCACAGTCCCTGCGGTCAGCCCGGACAAGCCGGAATCACCACAGGTGGCAGACACGCATACCAAGGCTCAACAACCAGAGCCCCAACTGCGATGCTCCACAAGAAAGCGCAGACCACCCGAGAGACTTAACCTATGAACCCAATAAAATGTTGAGGGGGAGGTGATGTCATGTATGTAACCTTTATGTAACAACACTACAAAAATGTAATGTATGTATGAAATGCACACCTTGACCACAGGGGTGAACTTGTGGGAGACACTCCTCACCTGGTCATCCTGGTATATAAAGGGAGGTCCCACACAGGGTCATCACTTCTTGGTCCTGAGAATAAAGGTTCAGCTCATGGAGTGACCTTGTCCATAGAATGTGCCTCGTGTGGATTTGTGGTATTGTGTAAGAACTTTACACCCACAACCTTTGGACTCAGAGAGTGCCACCACTGAGCATGGCTGATACCTGCAAGTCAAACAATCGCTGGATCACACCATTGGAAATATTACCCTTCTGTGTCTCTTCTGATGCTTTTGATTCATCCCCTCAGAAGGATGGGACAATACCAGCAGCAGTGACTGACCTGCGACCACCAGTACTTCACCAGAGTCCTGTACAAAATGCTCGCTAAGGTTTGGAAGCTCACAGTTGAGAATTGTACAGCTAGACACAGTTCTGGTGAAGCCAATAATGTGGCTCGAGCATCAAACTACTGGCCCCCGTGAACAAATGGGCTGAACGCAATAGATCAGTCAAGGTCAAGGTATTTGCTTAAATTATTGGGGCTCTGGGTCATCAAGACCACATTAATCAGCACCTACAGCATAGAAAAGAGAGGTACTAGGCACAGAGCAGAGGATGCAAAGAAATACATTTATATAGCATCTTTCACGTCCGAAAGCACATTACAGCCAATGAAGTACTTTTGAAGTGTAGTAACTGTTGTAATTCAGGAAATTCAGCAGCCAAGTTGCATACAACAAGGTCCCATAAACAGCAATGAAATAAATGACTGGTTAATCTGCATTTTGGGCATTGGTTGAGGGAGAAATATTGGCCAAGACACTGAGGAGAACTCCCTTGCTTTTCTTCAAATTATGCCATGGGATCTTTTACATGCACCCAAGGGAGCAGACGGGGCCTCAGTTTAACGTCTCATCTGACAGTGCTTCACTTCCTCAAGAATAAGGAAGTGTCGGATAGACAATGTCAAGAGTGGCTTGTCACAGAAAGGGATACAGATGACGAAGATGGTCAGACTAGATCAGAACCGACAACAGCGGAGCAAATCCATTCACTGCTGAACTGATGGACGGGAGTTATTTAGTAGTAGCTGTGATAGGATTGGTCAAACTAACAGGAACTCCATTTAACATGCTGTACCGCTTTTACAGTAGTACATAGATGCTGGATTCATTCTCAACATGACCAAAACCCACCTCTGCCATATAAATTCAGTGAATTACACATTCCAAATTGATGGCAGAGCAGCTCAAGAGTTGGTCTCCAAGGTTAATTATTGTGCAACCAGTGGGGTGGGGCGGGGGGAGGGGACCTCTTATTGGAAACTGGAGCACGTGTTGCGCTGCACATCTCAACCATGCAAAGTCGGAGAATGGCAGATGTGGGCACATTTCAGTATAAAACGACAGTGGATCCGTGACCCAATCTCGCTGTGTCAACGCGCAGATTCCATTCGCGGGTGGCCATCACATCCCCTCCCCCACCCCACATTAGTTCCCTGCGTCTCCTGCCAACTGCTGTCAATGGCAACTTAGACATTTCCGAAGAAAAAATATATTTTGCAATGGTCCTCTCACACACACATACACACACTGCTGGGCCCCACATGAACTGATCTGCATATTTATATAAAATAACTGTTTATATTGAGCACAGTTATGCTCGCAAAACTACCCGGCAGTACAAAACAGGCCAGTTCTACTGAGTTCACTTTTTGAATAGTGAGGCAACACAAAATCAGATGGAAAATAAGCTCCAAGATTAACTAGAGTTGTTCCAACTGCTACAGTACATTGCCCATATTTCCCCACTGGGTATGATGTTCTTGCCACACATTTCTGCTTGTTCAGTGTTCGGACTGAAGAGCACCACCTCTAAAGCACACTAGTATTCAAAACAAGGATTGCCACCAACCATGCAAAATGCCTGAAGTAGGAAACGTAGGCCTCATTGCAATAAATGATAGCAGCGGATAAGTTATGCATTTGCATCAAGTCCTAATCTATAAGCATAACTTCCCCACTAACTTGTTAATTGGGGGAGGAGAGAATTCCATCCTGTATCTCTGACACATGCTGGACTCCAACATTAGCAATAGCACAGATCTCGATAAACACTCTGCCAGAGTATTTATAGTACTTTTCATCTGACTGCAGACTGATGTGACTGACTCAGATATATGAACATGTTTGTAGTTAGTATTATGACAAAGCTTTTGTGAGTACACAAGGCAGTGCAGCTTATTCTACACACAGGACACAATGGGGTAGATCTTCATCGTCACCAGCTGAAATATAATCTGGCTGGCTGGATCACAGAGTCTTTGTAGAACCTGCCTGATTTTCATTCTATTGAAATCAACAATGAAGACGAACGTCTATTCACCAAGTCTGGCTTTCTGTTCCATGTTATAATGGAGAAGTATTGCAGTGAAAATGCCATTTCTCTCAAGACAGTCTGCACGACACAAGGAGGGTGATTAGAACTTTGATCAAAGCAAACTTGCCCAGAAGGCGAGCAGGGGAGGGGGGGGGGGTGTTGCACGGGTGAAGGAAAGTGGGGGTTGATCAGGTCAATCTGCCAATAACCTACCCTTCGCTATATTCAAGGGAGAGAGAGAGAGAGAGACAGATTTTTGAACTACGGGGGAGTCAAGGGTTATGGGGAACAGGCAGGGAAGTGGAGTTGAGGCCAAGATCAGATCAGCCATGATCTTATTGAATGGTGGAGCAAGCTTGAGGGGTCAAATGGCCTACTCATGCTCCTATTTTTTATGTATGTTCTTTGGCACAGCTAGTTGTCGAGATACATGAGTTCTTATTGCATTTATACAAAGCAGCATATTCCCAACAATTTAAATCAATTGGACCTCAGTGGTTAGAAGTTGGAAATAATTTTAATGTTAACACAGGGGGGGGTTATACTAGAACTAAAAGTATCTTCCTAAGCATGAAAGATGAAAACTTTCAATGCTGGCATTTAATTTTACTCTGTCGGGATACATTTGCCCTACAACTTCAGCATTGTGTGACGCAGTCTTGGCTTTCCACCAACACTAAACTCGAGTACTGTACATGGAGTCCAGGAAGTCTCACTCTCCGTCACTCCGTTCCGCAGTTAGCCACTCACTCTGGTTTCAGGCTTGATTTACACTGTGACTGCAGTGTCAGTGCGAACAAACTCATTTCACACCAACGCCGGGTGATAAGTTAAATGTATTGGAATTGATGGTATTGTGATCTGTCGAGATCGATTTAAACTATTGCATGCATTAATGATTTAGTCAACATGCGAGGGAAGTAGCAGGAGTCCCATCCGCCCACTGTCTGGAGGGGTTAGGTGAGTGATGGCACTGTAAAAAGTGAAGTATGCTTTGTAGTTATATTGACTTTTATGGTTTTCAGTCTTCTTGTTTTACAAGTAGTGCGAAGATCTTAAGCTCTTTGGGTTCATTTTCAAAAAACAGCACTGTAGTTTTTGAATTGTAGCAATTGTTACGTCAATCATAAGGCAATTAAGCACCAGCACTATGGGGTCAAGTTTCGGGCCGCGCCTAGAACGGCGCAGCCCTGACCTGGATGCCCGTTTTTCGCGCCTAAAAGTGCGACAGAAAAATACCTCTTAATTCTCCGGCTCCTTGCTAGGTCCCTAGGAGCTCGGCGCGGCACGCATACAGCACTGGGGGGGGGCGGAGCCACAGAGTCACGCCGATTCTGCAAGTGGAGGGGGGTGGGGCTAAGTTAAATGAGGCAACATCGTGCTGGCAGCCCTGCGTGTGCGCGTTGGAGCGCGCAGTAGCCCAGAAACATTGGCACTCGGCCATTTTTAAAAGGGACTTAAAGAAAAGTGTTGATTTGTCTCGTGGACCCCTGGAAAGGCTTGGGATTGAATTTTGGTGATTTTTTTTGTGTCTGAAGGAGTGCTTTTAGCAGCACTGTTGAATAAATCACCTGGTGTTGACAATGCAGCACCCATTCTGCAAATTTAAGTTTCAAACTGTCTATGGCTGCCTCTCCCTGTCCCTGGCCGAATGGCCTCAGTTATCCTCGCAGCTCGAAGGCTGCTTGCTGTGTCTTCGGCCGCCATCAGCCACTGCCGCCGCCCCTGTCTCCTACATGGAAGGAAGGCCTGTCTGAAGCACCACAGCTCGAAGGCTGCTGCTGCTTCACAAAGGTAGGAATATTCAATATTTTGTCTTTGCTTTGTTTATAATTTTTTAGTCAGGATGGCTCTTTATTTGTATAAGTAAGACAGTTGAATGCTTGTAGAATTTAATTAGTTCCCTTCCCCCCCCCTCATTCCCTATGCCTGATTTGTAAAGTGTCGGCAAGGTTTTTCTGAGCGTATAAAAATCTACACTTACTCCATTCTAAGTTAGTTTGGAGTAAGTTTTCGCTGCCTAAACTTTCAAAACAGGCGTAAGTGGCCGGACAAGCCCCCTTTTGAAAAAAAAATCTGTTCCAAAATGAAACTGTTCTAACTGACTAGAACTGGAGCAAACTAAATGCCGAGAATTGCAATTTCTAAGATTCTCCATTCTAAACCAGTTGCTCCAAAAAAATAGGAGCAACTCAGGCCGAAACTTGACCAGAGTTCCTGCCCTGCTGCAGTTCAACCAACTGTTTGTCTCGTTCGTGCTTCAAACCTGCTTTCTTGCACAAATGTTTGTGGATTTTCGATTTTAAGCACAAGAAGATAATTATCCAAGTACTTGAGATGAATGTTCTTCTTCAAATAGCCTTTGTTTATTAAAACATTAGATTTATTCATCCTACATGCATCCTGTAATTAGGTCAAGGCACTCGGTTAAAAATACATTGCCTGACATAGGGCTGCTGCACAATGCTTCAACATTCATCAGTCAGGTTCTCTTTACCCTGGTATTTTTCTTTTAGTTCTGCGAAGCTTTCTCCCACCAACATGATTGCTCTTTGGGCCAAGGGGGAGGGGGGGGGGATAGGCAATAGGGGATACTTCTTGGGCCACAAGCAATCCTGATGGTTCTTTTTTTCTCCCGCTCCCTTCCTCAAGATATAGCGCTCTGATATGGCACAGCGTAGCAAGCCTTCAAAAGGGAGCTGGGCAAGTTCCTGCAAATGGAAGACATCAAGTGATAGAAGGTAGGCGAGTTGACGGGGATGGTGGTAACAGTCACCCTGGTCTCCTGGGGCCTACATAGAGGGGATCAGAGAGGAATTTCCCCAGAGGTTTTTTCTTAAATTTACCTCAGGATTTTGCGCCACTCCCCTGGGATAACATGACTCTGGCAGGTGGAACGAGAGTTTAATGGCGTGAGCGAGTCGCACCCTGAGGGATGGGATAGGCTTGATGGACCAGCTGGTCTTTTCACCTCCTGTTTTTCTGCATGTTCAAAACTAGAAAGGGCATAATCTTCGAGGGCAGGTGAATTCTAAAGCCAGCTGAGGCAGAGATTTGAATTGGGATCCCTTAATTGGCAGTCCAATGTTTGCCTATTGTGGTTATCAGGGCACCCTAATCTGCATGACTCAACAACAACAATAAGGCATGGCAGTGTTAACTTTGGAAAAACAGAAACCGCAGAAAACACAAGCATAAACTTTGTTATTTAGCATCGTACCAGGCAAAATAAACAAGCATGGACTGAACTGCTTCGCACCGACTCAAAAACAGTCAATAAAGGTCCCATCTGTTCTGTGCCTATGCAGCAGGAAGATTCTGTTTAGAATGATGAAAGACATCCATGCACAACCACACTGGGCCCACAGTGTGACCTGGAAAATAAACCAAGGAGCTTGATGTCTTCCACATTTCATCTCTGCAGCCTTCAAAAGGCAAAGCTAGTGCACATGTGGTAGACATTACTGCATGTGAAACCAGGCCCTCGCCACAACCCAACGCACTCAACACGGCCTACTCTAAATGTAAACACTTGCGAGCAAGTGGCCCTCTGTTGGTAATGAATGCGCTGCTGTACCAGGCCTGCGCTCCTCACCGGAGTACGCAAGCGTGCAACCATCTGCACAGCCCTCAAAAGCAAGGGACTGCATTTCTTCAGGTGCACTCGTACCTCAAATGAGGTTTATGAAAATGAGTCAACAACGATAACTCACGTGAAATTGTTTTTTTCCAACACTGATAACTCCACTGCTGCCTTTAACTTGTTTGCCATAATTAAAATTGCAGTAATTTTAGAGCCAGTTGTTCAGAGTAGGTGAAATTTAACAAACCAATTACTGCTCGCAAGAATATTGGAATCTAGATTAAAAGCACTTTCATCGGTGTTTACCCATTCCACACATTCTCGTACATGTTCAATGATGGAAAATGATTACTGATGGTGCACCGAAAACTTCAATGTGGGCAATTATTACAGAGCTTATATCTTTTAAGTAAAAGAAAAAAACTTGCCTTTATATAAGCAACTTTCATGAGCTTTACGACGTCCCAAAGTACTTTACAGCCACTAATGGACTTTTGACGTGTAATTATTGTTGTAATGTAGGAAACGCAGCAGCCAATTTGCACACAGCAAGCTCCCACAAACAGCAATGTGATAATGACCAGATATTCTGTCTTTCAGCGATATTGGTTGAGGGATAAATATTGATCACTAGCGCAGGGTGAACTCTTCGAAATTGTGCCCTGGGATCTTTTACGTCCACCTGAGAGAGAACACGGGATCTTAGTTTAACATCTTATCCAAAAGACAGCACCTCTGCCAGAGTAGCGCTCCCAGAGTACAGCAATGAAGTGTCAGTCTAGAAATTGTGCTCGAGTCTCTGAAGTGATACTTGAACCCACACCCTTCTGTCACATGAGAAGAGGGAACTTGCTTTACAAATGAGCATCGATGCACCAAATGGTATTTGGCTCCTCTCTCTGCTTATGCTCCTATATTCTTAGACTTGGACTGCCTGCAACAATTAGTAATGGTATGTGTCCTGTAACCGTTCTTAAAACATTAAGGATCAGTAGACATGTTATAGTCTCAAAATAGTTTGTGCTTCAGATATTTAATAGCAGTCTTGCTGGGCAGAATTGCTGTACAAATGCTTCAGGTCTGAATTGCACATGGACACAATAAGGCTTCCTGGGGCAATGGTTGTAAAGCACAAGAACATGGTAACATCAGTAAGTGTAATGATGTCTCAGCTTCAAAGGGAGTATGTCGACATGAAAGCTTTGGCAATTTTAAAAAAGTAATTCACACATAATTAGATGTGAATTTTGTTGAAGGAGATTGTAATGCATTTGCTTCATGGGTTCTTTGCTTGAGAATTCATAGCAACATATTGCTATTAAGAACTAATTGGTTTATTAGCAAAAGGTTTAACAATCGCACTGCACATTACCAGTTCATCCAGCAGGCTCACAGCCACCTGCCTCATCGTGGATCCCCTGAACCCAACTGCCTGGGGTTTTATTGAGTCTTGTGAACATCACGTGACTGGCTGAGCCACTCCCAACTCAACAGCTCTACAAACCTGAGAGCATACTCACAGGTACATATATTACAGAGATCATTGCATGAATTTGATCAGTGGCAGTTGATGGAGTGTATTTGCTGGCTGATATTTGGTGTGTTTGTTTTATAATGCATCTTTTATTTTTCAGACTTTGCCAAGTTTGCGATGACCAGGTCACATTTGGGGAAAAGTAAGAAAAGAAGTGAATCTCTGAGACAGACTGCCCCTTCCATGTGTTCTAATTGTCCTGTAGAGAGCAATCAGTTCATTTGTGGCATGGACAGTAACAGGGCACTAGTGAATGCACAGAACCACAATCCTATGGAATCACAGGCAGATGAAGAGTATATTGAGGGAGCAAGCATGAGGTGGGTCAAGCATACAAGTAGGGTTAGCATACTCAATCCCCAGTACAAACTGAGTCTGGTCCAGATAGTTCTTACCCTTAATACATCTCCCATTTCTACAAGTAGGCATTTACATGGAAAGACTTTGCGTGAAGAGAGTCAGAGTGCGCTATAACAATATGGTGTGAGCCAGCATGCAGTGTGCAAAGCATAAATGTAAATTTCAATTTCCTCCCACTGCCCAATATATAGAATCTTTATGAACCAACTGATCTAATTGCTCAATAGGAAATGACTCCTTTTCTTGGAAAGCTTGCGGTCAGGAAATGTGACTAAAATTATCTACAAAATCACTCTAATGCAGGAAGCATTGCAAGTGAGGCAGTGTGCAAATACAAGAGGTGCTGTGAAGATATGTTGTGCAACAGGCCCATTAGTTTAGAAATAGAGAGCGTGGGATATCCAGCGGAGTACAAATCCCAGCCTGAATTTAAATTTGCACCGCCTTCAAGGGGTAAGCCTCAGTCAGGCCATTAACTGGAACACCAAGCAACAGCTGAATCTTCCAACTCATAACCGGGAGGAGGAGGAGGAGATGGTGAGTTGAAACCAGACAGGTCTACCTGACCAGATGTACATTAGTCCTACTTCCCCATTGGATGGCCACAGACCAGTGTAGGCAAGTCCTCAGCTCAAGACTGATATCTTCCCAGCAGAACAAGCCACAAGCAAATACAGCAGTAGTGGAGGAGGAGATATCGTTTAACGAAATAAGTGGGATGCCCGAAATGAAGTTTCAATGTGATGTCAGAGTATTGCCTTGTGAATCTGGCCAGGAATATGTTGCTTGCAGTTGGAAACTAAACTAGTTAAATTGAAAACCCCATCATCGTTTCTCTAGTCAGCTAATTCATAGCTTGGGACGAAAGTTAGGCTTCAATATATTGGTCAAACTTTACCCCCCCCCCATCCAGAAAATAAGACAATTAACATGAGCAGGATCAGCCCTGTGTCTTTTCCTTCTTTTTTAATCTTCAGCAAAAGATGTAATTATGAAAATGATTTTCCAGGTTTTGGAATTATGGAAAGCTCCAGATTGAAAGTTCCAGTCAACGTGTGGTTTAACTCCAGGACTCGGCTTTGAAGCCAGAACGATGAGATGAAAATCACCAGGTTCTACACAAATTAAGTTTCCACAGACTGAATCTACTGTCTATTCGGCAGGAATCTAAGGCACATAATTCACCACTAAGCTGACAATCTAACTCAGCCAAGCTTCAAAGGGCAGCTTTGGCAGTAGAAGGCATCATTTTGAACGGAACGGAACGGGGGGGGGGGGGGGCAGTTATAGTGTACTGTTGAGGCAGAGTAGAAAGAGCTTTGGTCTATATCATTGGCCAATTCTACACCTGACCTACTTACTTCTGAGCCCTATTGCTCCTCCTGTAAAATGCCTTTGGATATTTTGTTATGCAAAAGGCCCGACACAATTGTGCTAACATAGGGTTCAAATAGCAGGCAATATGTTCTGTTCTCCAACACGGATGTTCCTTAGCTCAGTGTGTATTAAATTATGCTTGTTTTCAAAGAACTTGACACTTTAGGTTTGGGAGGTTTCATTCCCAGTAAAGAGACGTGTAAAATACTCGACAATGGATTCCCACACATTACATTTGGTGATGTAACCATACAGCCAATGACATGCGTGCTCTCAGGTGGGGCAGAAATTTTCTTGCTTGCAGTGCAGGTTTTGTTATTTTTCCTGCAGGTTCTTTATCGACATTTTGTATGTTTTTCTGCACGCTTTTACAGGTGAAAACCGGATGATTAAAGCACAGCAACAACACAACTTCTACATTGCTATAAAATAATAAGCATTGTTTGTTAAAAGTGGAACCCAATCAATCCGCAGCCTTGCGTGGCAAGGGTTTGGATTTTGCCATCACTCGGTGGCCATTTTGGAATTACACGGTGAGCAACAGGAGGACAAAGCGCGGCGGATTTGGTGTTTTGCCATTATTCTTCCAATGTGTAGCTGTGATAGACTTTCCTCCTAATAAATGCAGGAGTTCCAGCAGATATGGAAGAACTTGTCAAAGTAATTACACGAATACCGTGAGAAGTAAGTTATGAAATGTTTTGTGTGATTCTTTCACAGGGTAGGCCACATCTCATTAACAATGGATGAAGCATTTCAAAACCTTATAATTTTGTTACAAAATTAATTCAGTCAGTCCTGCGTGTGTTTGTATTTCCGATAATGATACCTCTCTTTATATTGCAATGACACATCTAGGGGACGAAACTGTGTCTCCCGCTAGCACCTTCGGGAGGAGAGGAACAATGACGGGGCACTAAGGGCTTACCGACTGGGCGCGGCAAAATCGCCGATACCCGCAAACTTCCTCAGCAGGTTTGCGCTGGCGCTAAAAACTTACCGCCTTGATCTCTTGCTTCCCGGAGATGGTGATGTTATCCAGTGCGCAGCGTCCTGTTATCGTCCAGATGTCAAATTCGCTTCCGCTCCCTGCAGCATTGCTGGGTGTCAACAACGGCAGCTGCAGGAGGCGCTGTCACCCTCGGCCGGCCGCTTGGGGAACAGTAATTAAAGGCATCGGTGGCCAGGTAGGCTGAAATTTATATTCCCAGTGTGTTGCAATTTGCTTTTGTTGTACCCCGTGCTTGCTCAGCCCTGCACTCTGAGTGCTCGGGGCTGCTGAGGACGTGTCGCAGGTGCCGTGGCCCAACACAGTCTTGGGCTTCATTGATCGCAGCATTGGCCCTTCCCTTTAAGGGAGGGAAGAAGCCGGTACAGACGGCAGCACTGCACTGAACATTGCTCAGCGTTCTGCCGACACCACCCTTTCATTCCCTTTAGCGCTTTAAGGGAAGTGGATAGCGCTTGAGTTAGCGCTCCACTTCCCTCTTGGAGCGCTAAAGTGGAAGTTCCCGACAGAATCAAATGCTTAGCGCCCGGTGATACCTTTGCGCTCCGCAAAGGCCATCACCTCAAATGGAGCGCTACGCAATTTCTAACCCCCATTTTTCTTTTAATTCAGTTGTAATTCTTGAAATGCTTTGTCACAGGGAGTGGCTGAGGCAGGGGCCACTGCGTCTTTTACAGTAGAAGTTGGGTAAATATTTGAAGTGAAGAAAGATACGGGCCTACGAGGTGAGAAAGAGGCAGTGGGATTAGTTTCAGATTACACCAGCAAAGACATGATGGGCTCAACTGCCTACTTCTGTGTTGCAAATGTCTCAATAACAGTTAATTTCCCTCCTATTGCAGACGTAACCCCTTTGTATGAAAAAAAGAGCGGAGGAGATGTCTTGCTGTTCAGTTAGGCAGGAAATGTCCCACGGCACTATTTGAAGAGTGGGGAGCTCTCCCAGTGTCCTGGCCAACATTCCTCCCTCAACAACCAACAAGTTATCTGGTCACGCGTTGGATTTGCTGTTCACAGGACCTCGCCCTATACAGATTGGCTGCTGCTTTTGCCTACGGTGTCAGCTGTGGCTCAGTGGGTAGCACACTCGCCTCTGCGTCAGAAGGTCGTGGATTCAAGTCCCACTCCAGGAACTTGAACACAAATAAATCTAGACTGAAACTCCAGTGTGGTACTGAAGGAGCGCTGCACTGTCGGAGGTGCTGTCTTTTGGATGAATCTGCCCTCTCAGGTGGACGTAAAAGATCCCATGGCACTATTTTGAAGAAGAGCAGGAGAGTTATCCCCAGTGTCCTGGCCAATATTTATCCCTCAATCAACATAACAAAAAAGATTATCTGGTCATTATCACATTGCTGTTTGTGGGAATTTGCTGTGCGCATAATGGCTGCTGCATTTCCCACATTATAACAGTGACTACACTCCAAAAAGCACTTCATTGACTGTAAAGCACTTTGAGACGTCCGGTGGTAGTGAAAGGCGCTATATAAATACAAGTCTTTCTTTCTTTACATCACAACAGTGACTGCACATCAAAAAAGTAATTAATTAGACATGAAGCACTTTAGGATATCCTGAGGGTGTGGTAAAGCACTTTATAAAAGCATGTGTCTTTCTTACTTCACCAATACATGGAGAGGAGCATGTTTAAGCATTTGCTGGGTAACATTCCCCATGTATTTCTGTTACAGTTCCTAGAACTGGCACCAGCTCTCCCTGTAACAGCCAGTAACCTAAAAAAAAAGCATTTGCTAATCGAATGACTTCCTCACATACAACACTTCCACTAAAGCCTCTGTTCAAAAACAACAACAACATTCCAGCACAACTGAAACCTCTTTACTCCTTTAATAATAACTCTTTCACAAACTCCTCACAAACAGAATCCCTAGTCTAGCATTCTAAACCATGCAGACAAGCCCAGATTGGGACATGGCCCTCATTCATGTCTCGCCCTCGACAATACTGCACAAGAACAACGCATACAATAGTGTTGTTAATGGAGAGTGCCTCCGTTATTTAAGACTTCAGACACATTGAGGGACAACAGGCAAAAGTGACAGGCACAAATAACAGCTAATTTGCATTGCAGTATAGAGATACATTTTTTGTCTTTAGGAAACAACATTACAAGGACACCCTCAAAGCCTCCCTGATAAAGTGCAACAACCCCACTGACACCTGGGAGACCTTAGCCAAAGACCATCCTAAGTGGAGGAAGCGCATCCAGGAGGGCGCTGAGCACCTCGAGTCTCATCGCCGAGACCCTGCAGAAATCAAGTTCAGGCAGCAGAAAGAACATGCGGCAAACCAGTCCCACCCACCCCTTCCCTCAACGACTATTTGCCCCACCTGTGACAGAGACTGTGGTTCTCGTTGGACTGTTCAGCCACCTAAGAACTCGTTAAGAGTGGAAGCAAATCTTCCTCGATTCCGAGGGACTGCCTATGATGATGACGACTAATAAGTGGAGAGAAGCATATTTTATCAGAGTTGCGAGGTCAAAACACTACCATACAAGTTTCCCAGAAAATACATGGTCTTAGACAGGGCACTTTTAGTTCATATACCTTCAGTTAATCAATATATTGCAGCCCAATACTCGAGCTGCACTGTTGCCTGAGGGACTATTATTTACTGTGAACCCATGAAGTAAGGAGGCAATCAAGGGGGAGGAAACCTCTCCTTATTTTGTGAGCTACTTGCTCAAAGGCAAAGTGGACTTCTGACTCCCTGATTGCCTAGTCCCACATCATTTTCATGTTGACAGTGCATGGAGTGCAAATCCAGTGAGGTGTCAAACCTGGGGTAGAGTTCTCAGAGTATAGAGTTCTTCCTTCCAACTCCCACCCCCAAACCGTGGCAGTTTATTAACTCACTCAAACCTAATTTTAAATAAAGAGATAGCAAGCATTCTCCCCATAGTGTTAGTCGCGGATCAGTGATAGCACCCTCGCATCGGAGTCCAAAGGTTCTGGGTTCAAGTCCCGCTCCAGAGACTTGAGCACAAAATCTGGGCTAATAATCCAGTGCAGTGCTGAGAGAGTGTTGCACTGTCAGAGGTGCCATCTTTCAGATGAGTTGCAAAATTCAGGCCCCGTCTGCCCTCTCAGATGGATGCAAAAGATCCTATGGCACTATGTTGAAGAAGAGCAGCAAGTGAGTGCTCCCTGGTGTCCTGGCCAATATTTCTCACTAAACCAAATGATCTGGGCGTTATCACATTGCTGTTTATGGTATCTTGCTGTGCGCAAATTGGCTGCTGTGTTTTGTAATTACAGCAGTGACTACACTCCAAAAGGTACTTAATTGGCTGTAAAGTGCTTTCGGACATCTCGAGGTCATGAAAGGCGATACATAAATACAAGTCTTTCTTTCTCTCTTCTCCAAATGTTTGCATTTTGAGCCAGTGAGAGATGGCTCTTGCCACCTCTGTAGCCAGGCCGTTCAGGACTGGTGCTCCCAGGCAGGAGCCGGCAATGCGACCAGTTGGGCCTGGTCTCCAACTAGAAGCTGCAAAGTGAAAGAACCCTCTTGCGGTTCAGTCAGTGAGAAAACTGTTGCTTTTTAATTTTGAAATCTGGCTCCACTTTAACTGGATCAGCAATAACAAATAAGTGCTTTCTTCGTTAACAGCAACGATTGTCAAAAAACATTGAGTTAATGTTGAAAAATTGTAAAACATTACACAAAATTCTTTATAAATAGTACTCAATCTTTTTGGAACTTTTCTCTTCCACTGACTACAAAATGGGTTGTTAAAATCTCCTCACTTCTCCCAGTGAAGAAGTTTTTTTCTTCCCAGTGAAAATATCAAAAGCATAAGTTGCGTATTCAAAGTAAAAGCAATCTTTTGGACTGCTTTGCCACAGGGAGTAGTTGAGGCAGATGCGATTGCAGCTTTTAAGGGAAGAGTTAGAACATAGGAACAGGAGGAAGCTATTGAGCCCCTCGAGCCTACCCCACTGTTCAATGAAATCATGGTTGATCTGCATCTCGACTCCATTTACCCGCCTTTGCTCCATATCTCTGGGTTCCCTTACCCAACACAAATCTATCAATCTCATGAAAGCTCCAATTGCCTCAACATCCACAGCCTTTGAGGGAGAGATTTCCAGTTTTCTACCACCCTTTGTGTGTGAGAAGATGCTTCCTGATTTTCTCCTGAATGGTCCAGCGGTAATTTTAAAATGATTGCTCCTTGTTCTTGATTCCCCCACCAGAGTAAATAGTTTCACTGTAACTGCCCTTTAAACATTTTAAATACCTCGATCAGATCAGCCCTCAAATCTTCTATGCTCAAAGCACTAGATGGCAACTTTACACAACCCGTCCACATAATTTAATCCTCTCAGCCCCATTTGAAGCAAAGAAAATGACAGGGCTATGAGGAGAGCACGGGGGTAGAGGGATTAGTTCTGCATTGCTCTAGCAAAGAGACAACACAGAGAGCATGGTCCAAATGACCTACTTCCTTCTGTATTGTATACTTCTACAGGAAAGCTGGAAAGGTAACAGGATCTGACTGGCAATGAGTGAAGGTTGGAGCTTCGGGCCTGTCTAAGCGAAGCTCACTTCTGCTGACGTTTGCTTCACACCAGGGAGCAAGCTGGCCATTGCAAGATGAGCCATTTTTTTTTGCTCCAGATCATGCATCATGACAGCTGCAAAGTACACATTCCAGCCATGGTGTTTCTAGGCTCCCTCCGTAGAACAGGTTCCACTTCTGGTGAAGAAAACCCAGTGTTCACCTGTGTGCCTAAATTACAGCAATATAAAAACAAATATGCAAGGCATCATTGTAAATGGCCTTTATTTGATGCAAAGGTCTTTACAACCTTTGCTGGAAAGATTGAGCGTTTGTTATAAAACTTGAAACAAAAGCTGGGATTGGCCTTGACATTGCATTTCATTACCAAAGCTTTTTACGGTCTAAGTTGTGAGTTGTACTTTCTGTTCAAGTTAATTGCCTTTTAAGTATGCATTGTTTGCACTTTGATCGCAAAAAGGGTGACCTCATTCTCCTTCACACTTTTACATGGCAAAAAGACAATCTCACAGCTAAATGCTTTGTCCCTTCCATTTTTGCCAGTACTCTGAAAAATGTACAGGACGGGTTGTGCAGTAGGTTTTATTCTGTTTTTTTTAAATTGGAATTATTGGCAGTGGCAAGTCGGCATTGCTGGCTGGCTTGAAGGATACAGGTGACCACCTCCCCTTGACATTCAATGGCATTACCATCGTCAAGCCCCCCACAATCAACATCCTGGGGGTCACCATTGACCAGAAACTTAACTGGACCAGCCACATAAATACTGTGGCTACAAGAGCAGGTCAGAGGCTGGGTATTCTGCGGCGAGTCCCCAAAGTCTCTCCACCATCTGCAAGGCACTAGTCAGGAGTGTGATGGAATACTCTCCACTTGCCTGGATGAGTCATCATCATCATCATCATCGGTAGTCCCTCAAAATCGAGGAAAACTTGCTTCCATTCCAGAAGTGTGTTCTCAGGTGACAGTACAGTCCAATACGGCAATTACAGTCTCTATCACAGGTGGGACAGACAGTGGTTGAAGGAAAGGGGGGGTGGGGGGGGAGTGGGGAGTCTGGTTTGCCGCACATTCCTTCCACTGTCTGCGTTGGTTTCTGCATGCTCTCAACGATGAGACTCGAGGTGCTCAACGCTCTCCCGGATGCTCTTCCTCCACTTAGGGTGGTCTTTGGCCAGGGATTCTCAGGTGCCAGTGGGATGTTGCACTTTATCAAGGAGGCTTTGAGGGTGTCCTTGAAACATTTCCTCTGCCCACCTGGGGTTCGCTTGCTGTGTAGGAATTCAGAGTAGAGCGCTTGCTTTGGGAGTCTCGTGTCGGGCATGCGAACAATGTGGCCCGCCCAACGGAGCTGATCGAATGTGGTCAGTGCTTCGATGCTGGGGATGTTGGCCTGATCGAGAACACTGACATTGGTGTGCCTATCCTCCCAGTGGATTTGCAGGATCTTGCGGAGGCAGCACTGGTGGTACTAGCGAATGAGTGCAGCTCTTACAACACTCAAGAAGCTCGACACCATCCAGGACAAAGTAGCTTGATTGGCACCTTGAGCATTCACTCCCTCCACCACCGGCACACCATGTCTACAGTGTGTACCATCTACAAGATGCACAGGAGCAACTCGCCAAGACTTCATCGACAGCATCTCCCAAACCCATGGCCTGTACCATCTAGAAGGACAAGGGCAGCAAGCGCATGGGAACACCATCACCTCCACATTCCCCTCCAAGTCACACTCGATAATGACTTGGAAATATCTCACTGTTCCTTCATCGTCGCTAGGTCAAAATTGTGGAACTCCCTACCCAACAGCACTGTAGGAGTGAGAACCTTCCCTACACGGACTGCAGCGGTTCACGAAGGCGACTCACCACCACCTTCTCGAGGGCAACTAGGGATGGGCAATAAATGCCAGCCTTGCCAGCGATGCCCACATCCCGTGAATGAACAATGGGAGCAGGTCACCTGCCAATCTACTTGTCCAGGGGCACATTCCCTCCCACCCCCCACCCCCACCCACATCTCAGGCACTCCTGGCATGGAGCTGTTCTCACAGGAAATGCAAATCAGGCTCTCAGCCCTTGATTGTGTTTGCAATGGTGCAAGGAAAAGCCAACCAAAGGAGGAGATATTAGGAAGGGTGACCAAAAGCTTGATCAAACAGATGAGTTTGAAGGTTGGTCTTAAAGGAGAAGAGGCAGAGAGGAGGAGGAAGGATTTAGGAAGGGCATTCCAGACTGTGGGGCTTAAGTGGCTCATGACACGGCCACTAATTGCTAAGGCAAAAGAAAGAAAGAAAGATTTGCATTTATATAGCGTCTTTCATGACCACTAGTCATCCCAAAGTGATTTACAGCCAATTAAGTACTTTTAAAGTGTAGTCACTGTTGTAGCACAAGAGGCCAGAGGGACAGAGAGTTTAGAAGAATGAGAGGTGATCTCATTGAAACATATAAAGTTCTTCGAGAGCTTGACAGGGTAGATGCTGAGAGGCTGCTTCTGTCGGCTAGAGAACTCAGAATAAGGGGTCGGCCATTTAGGACTGAGATGAGGAGAAAATTCCTCACTCAGAGGGTTGTAAATTTTGGAATTCTCTACCCCAGAGGGCTGTGGATGCTCAGTCGCTGAGTATATTCTAGACCGAGATCGATAGATTTCTGGGCACTAAGGGAACCAAGGGATTTGGGCTATGCTCCCTGTAATTTCTTTTGGCCCTGCACAGCCCCTTACACTGAAATGTCGGTAAGCCGGCTGCACGGGTTCCTTGGAGTAGTGCGTGGCCGCGCCCCTTACAGGAAACATTGGATATGGGGACAGGGCAGGAAAGTGGAGTTGCTGTAGAAGTTCAGCCATGATCTTATTGAATGGTGGAGCAGGCTCAAGGGGCAGCATGGCCTACTCCTACTCCAATTTCTTATGTTCTTGCATTGTAGCACTGGGAAAGGTTGGAAGTAAGGAGGGCGGTGCCATGAAGGGGTTTAAACTTGTGAGACACAGGGGGACCGGGCACCAATGTAGTAGGTCAGTGAGGACAAAGATGATGGGCGAGCGAGACTTGGTGTGGGATAGGATACAGGCAGCGGAGTTTTGGATAAGCTGAAGTGGATAGAGGATGGTAGGCTGGTGAGACGATGCCTGACACAGTCAAGTCTGGAGGCGACGAGAGCAAGAAAGAGGGTTTCAGCATCAGCTGCACTGAGGCAACATTAGAGAGGATATGGAGGAAGAAACTCAGCTCAGGGTTAATCCCGATGCCAAGGCTGCAAACAGTCTGCTCCAGCCTGAGGTCGTGGCTGGAAGGGCAGATTTAGATGGAGGGCAAAAGGTATGGAGGTTGTGGCAGGGGCTTCGGCCTTTCGAAAATTGAGGTGGAAGAAACAACAGCGTATCCAAGACGGGATCTGAGCTCATTTGCAAGCAGTAGGGGAAAATCAACCTGAGACACTCCACATTATCTGTAAAATGATTTACCTGGTACCTCCTTGATTAATCTGTCAAACAGATTATGCTGTTCAAAAACAGGATTCGATTTTTGATGCCTGTTTTCATAAAACAAATCCTGTTGGATTTTATTTTGGCACACTTTGTTTTCCATTTCAAGGGGCCTGTTGTGAACTTTTATTTCTTTTTCAATGCAGGAATTTTACTCACAACCTTTTTGCTCAGTCCTGTAAGAAAGCCTTGCACTGTTATTAACCAAACAGAAATGCACTCACTGATAATGCCTTCTTATTGTGCGATGTTTAATGCCATTTGCTATCTTTCGTATCTTGTTGACTAAGCCAATTTGAAAACTAGTTCATGTGGTTAGACAGACCAAGCCCTGTTTCAAGAACTTTTCAAGGGACAGTTTTGTCTTGGGGAGTCTTTGCCATGTTCAGAAACAAAGGACTAGATGGAATCGTAGAAAATACAGTTCGGAAGGCGGCTCTTTGTCCCATTGGGCCTGTTCCCAGTGCTTGCTCCACACCAAGTTATCCGCTATAATCCCATTTTCCTGCAAGCTTTTTATATTCTTCCTTTTAAAGAAATAGTTTGAATTTATATATCACCTTTCACCACCTCAGGATGTCCCAATGTACTGCATACCCAATTATACCGTTGTATCATAACCAAGTTTGGCAGCACATTTGCACACAGCAAGATCCCAAGATCAGAAATGACCAGATAATCTGTTTTGCTGGTATTGATTGTTGGATAAATGTTGGTCATGACAACAGGAGATTTTCCCTGCTCTTCTTTCGAAATGTGCTATGGAATCTTTTACATCCACCTGAGAGGGCAGACTGGGCGTCGGATTATGTCTCAATTGAAAGAAAGCACCTCGACAGTGCAGCAATCCCTCAGTAATTACACAATTCCCATTTATAGAAAGACAGGAACAGGAGGTGATCATTCAGCTCCCACGTCTGTCCTGCCATTCATTTAGATCACGATTAATTTGTACTTCAGCCTCCTTGGCTCCATATCCTTTGACACTCTTACCCAACAAAAATCTATTGATCTCAGTCTTGAAAATTTCTATTGACCCACCATGCACAGCCTTGGTTGGTTGGGGGGGGGGAGGAGAGAGAGAAGGGTTGCAGGTTTCAGCTACCCTTTGTGTAAAAAAGTGGTTCTTGATTTCACTCTCTGATTTTAAGATTATGGCCGCTTTATCTGGATTCTTCCACCAGAGGAAATAGTTTCTCTGTATCTAATTCAGCGAATCCCTTTATCATTTTAAAGACCTTGTTTAGATCACCCCTCAACCTTCTGAACTCAAGAGACTAGAAGCCTAGTTTATTCAACCTGCCCTCATAATTTAATCTTTTAAGCCCCGGGATCATACAGGTGAATCTATGCTGTACCACCTCCAAGACCAATGCATCTTTCCTGAGGTGCAGGGCCCAAAACTGAACTCCAGATGGGGTCTGACCAAGGTTCTGTACAACCGAAGCATCACTTCCTCACTTTTGTGTTTACATGATCTAACACTCTGCGTGGCAGAAAATAAATTTTACTTGTTCTTAGTGATAATTTGCAGTATCTCAGTGTCAGATGTGGCTCAGTGGGTAGCACACTCGTTTCTGAATCAGAAGGTTGTGGGTTCAAGTCCCACTCCAGGGACTTGAGCACAAAAAATATCTGGGCTGACACTCCCAGTGCAGTGCTGAGGGAGTGCTGCACTGTCGGAGGTGCCATCTTTCGGATGAGACTGTCTGCTCTCTCAATTGGAGGTAAAAGATCCCATGGCACTATTTCGAAGAAAAGCAGGGAGTTATCTCTGGTGTGTTGGCCAATATTTATCCCTCAATCAACATAACAAAAAAAAAAAAGAGTTTATCTGGTCATTATCACATTACTGTGTGTGGGAACTTGCTGTGCGCAAGTTGGCTGCTGCGTTTCCTACATTACAACAGTGACTACACTCCAAAAGTACTTCATTGGCTGTAAAGCGCTTTGAGACGTCCAGTGGTCGTGAAAGATGCTCTATAAATCCAAATCCTTCTTTTTTTTTAAATGCCCCATTTTTTACGGGTGATGTGATTGTCACCAATGTGGCTGATGTGCCCAATACGCCCCCATGAATTCTTCTCATAATTGTTTTATTTGAATATAAAAAAACACAATAAGATTTGTGCAGCAGCAGTCGCAGACTCTGCTTCAGTACAAGCCTTTATTGGTGAAATTGGGCAGAACGTCTCGGGTTCTTCCAGGAGCAGGGCCTGCTTGTAAGCTTACCAGCCGATAACGCCCCTTTCTCTTCCGTGCCTAGCGACCCATAAGGACACCCATTTCCTTCCCTGTTTGCACATCCAGCAGATGGGGCTCTGGGTGGTTTCTGTAATGAAGACCCACTTTTTTATGTGGACAGGTCATTAGCCTAACCGGGGATGGGGGACTGGCTAGATACAATAGGGGAGGGGGGGGGGGGGGGGAAAGAGACCGGCTAGATACGGGGGGTGGTGGGGGGAACGGACTGGCTAGATACATTGGGGTGGGGGGCGGGGAGAGGGAGACCGGCTAGATACAGCGGGGGTGGGGGGGGGAAACGGACTGGCTAGATACAATGGGGTGGGGGGGGGGTAGGGGGAGACTGGCTAGATACGACCGGAGGGGGGGGTTGCTGGCTAGATACAATGGGGGGGGGGGGAGAAAGAGGGGGAGACTGGCTAGATACAATGGGGGCGGGGGGGGGGGGAGGGGGAGTCTGGCTAGATACAATGGGGGGGGGGAAAGAGACTGGCTAGATACAATGCGGGTGGGGGGGGGGGAGCTGGGGACTGGCTAGATACAATGGGGCAGTGGGAGAATGGGGGCAGAGATCATCACCCCATTCCCATCAGACACTAGTACCCCACTTGAGGTCAACTCACTATTCAGATACCGGGACTCTCGTCCTCTCTCACCAAGGCAGAGCCCTTCTAGATATATGAGGAAAAGCCAAATGTGCGCGGGGGGTGGGGTTGGGGGGGCGCTGACTACAGGCAAGTCTCATTTAAAGAACTTTCAAGATCATTCAGAGTTGCTGAAGCAAGGCACAAAAAATTGAACGTGGACAAACTTTGTTCAGGACATGGGAGGTTCAGACTGAAAATCGCAAAGACGTTTTTGAAAAACTGTCAGCTGACAATTTCCACATTATGTGTCTTTTTGCTTCTGTGGGTTCTTTTAACCTCGCTTGCCAGATCTGATGTGCCTTTCATCTGTCCACCATATTCAAAGCAACCCTCCTCAGCAGCTGTACAAGCGAGGTTTGTTTAAAGCTTTGAGTTCATATGAGAAGCACAGCAGGCAGTGTCCACATAGGCTGCCAGTAAAGTTGCCAGCAAAAGGTTAAAATAACAAGGACAAACACTGCCATCACCTACGAAGAATCCAGTGCAATAAACAGAACACAGGATCTGACAGCACATGTGTAACTGTTCTTGTAACTGTCCTAAGCACCTCACTGCAAAATCTCAACCTTTCAATGAATACTTAGGTTTGTTTACATGTGTGATTAGTGACTGTGCTGATAAAGTGTGTAATGTACCTGGAATTCCCAGCATTCATTAAAATCACTGGTTTTTACTTTTAGAAACTTGCATGTTTGCTGCACTTTTCCTGGTTGATATTTACCCTTTCACTGCTGGATAATCTCCTGAAGCAAGCACAATAGGGTGGACCGACTTCAATGGAAATAAAATTCGGGAGAGATGTAAAATGGGCTGTCACCTTTGTGGAGGTAACTGATCCTTTCTGGGGCCTTCATTCGGCCCAGACTGGGACCAACATGTCCGCTCGGCAGCTGCGATTCCCGCTGGTCTGTCTGGGTGACTTTGGACAGAATTCCCAGGGAAGCCTGGGAACATCCCGAAACGTGCTGACGGAGAGCTGGCTCAAAGCAACTTGGGACAACTCGGATAAAATTTGTCGGGCACAAACGGGACAGAATCCTGGAGGAACTGGGTTCTGCACCATTTCCTGGTCCCCTGACCCGAGGTACTCAGAGTTTTCACCATAGACCTGATTGGAATTTCAAGGTCTACTTGTTTAAGTACTGCTGTAAGGTGCTTGCATTTGGAAAGTACACTGCAGATTGAACTAATCGCAGTCCTTGAAATTTCACAAGATAATAGGTACAAGTGCATTGGTTTGAAATTCCTCTTTCTGCTGAAATCTCTAACATAACCTAACTCCGATCTTGCCTCAGGTCCTCTGGTGCTGAGAACCTCATCCATGCCTTTGTTACTTCTAGACTTGACTATTCCAATGCACTCCTGGCCAGCCTCCCATCTTCCACCCTACATAAACTTGTGCTCATCCACAACTCTGCTACCCCTACCTAAATCCTTTCCAAGGCTCATTCACTCCTCACCCCCGTGCTTATTAACCCACGCTGGCTCCCGGTCCAACAACATCTCAATTTTAAAATTCTTTTCCTGGTTTTCAAATCGCTCCATGGCCTCGCTCCTCCCTATCTCTAACCTCCTCCAGCCCTACAAGCCTTTGGGATGTCTGCGTTCCTCCAATTCTGGCCTCTTGTAGCTTGCAAGTAACATCGCGATGGCAGAGACAGATGATATCATAGTGTCCCAGTGTAATTATGTCACGTGGGCACCATTTAATGATGTCATAGTGGTAGTGTGTTGTGATGTCATAATGAAGTGGTGTGGTGACATCACAATGACTGTGTAGTCGCTTCATAATGGTCGTGTGAGTTCATCTTTTCTTAAATTATTTTGCCTATCTATTGACCTTGAAGTGGGATTTTAATCGCACCACCATTAGCAGCCGTGCTTTCAGCTGCCTTGGCTCTAAGCTTTGGAATTCCCTCTCTAAACCTCCTTCAGGATGATCCTTGAAACCTACCTCTTGACCAAGCTTTTTGTCACCTATCCTGATATCTCCTTCTGTGACTCGGTGTCAAAAATGATTTTATTGATATCACTCATTTAGCACCTTCGTATTTTTTGCTACATTAAATGTACTATATAAATGCAAGTTGTTGTTTTTGTTGTTGCTATCTAAGCAAAGATATTAAAATTATTTAGCCTCTGCTTAATTAGAAAGAGGGATTTCCAATAAATATTTTAAGCATTCATATCTCTCATATCACAGTGTCAAGGTCAGAGAGAATTTCACACTTCAAGTTCAATAAATAGGCAAAATCATTTAAGAAAAGATGAACTCACACAACCATGATGAAGCAACTACACAGTCATTGTGATGTCACCACATCACTTCATTATGACATCACCACACACTACCACTATGACATCATCAAATGGTGCCCCCGTGGCATCATTACATTGGGACACGATGATATCATGTGTGTTGTGTATCTGTAAAACATGCACTCCCATGTTCCGCCACCAGGGAGCTGATTCCCTGAAGTCCCAAGGGATCCCAGCATCCCTTGGGAGCACTGTATATAAGCCGGCCTCTAAGGCCTGTTCCTCACTCTGGAGTGTCTTATCAAAGACTGAGGTCGCTGTTACTTTAATCTCACTGTGTGCAGCCTCATCTGTGTTAGGAACACAATAACTGGTGACGAGAATGCGACTCCATCGCAAAGATGCAGCAAACTGTGGGCATCCTGGAGAAGTTCTCGGAGGGCGAGGACTGGGAAGCCTTTGTCGAACTGCTAGACCAGTACTTTGTAGCCAACAAGCTGGACGGAGAAGGAAGCGCTGCAAAAAGGAGAGCGGTCGTCCTCAGTCTGTGGGGCACCGACCTACAGCCTCATGAAGAATCTTCTGGCTCCGGTGAAACCCATAGATAAGTCGTATGAGGAGCTGCGTACACTGGTTCGGGAGCATCTTAACCCAAGGGAGAGCATGCTGATGGCGAGGTATCGGTTCTACACGTGCCAGCGATCTGAAGGTCAGGAAGTGGCGAGCTACGTCGCCGAGCTAAGGCGACTTGCAGGACAATGTGAGTTTGATGGCTACCTGGAGCAAATGCTCAGAGACTTTTTTGTACTGGGCATTGGCCACGAGACCATCCTACAAAAACTTTTGACTGTAGAGACACCGACCCTCAGTAAGGCCATTGCGATAGCACAGGCGTTTATGTCCACCAGTGATAACACCAAACAAATCTCTCAGCACACAAGTGCTAGCAATGTTCATCAATTAACTGGAACTGTGTTTGCGAGCAGAAATGTACAGGGCAGAAACCACGAGTCTGCAACTGCCAGCAGGCCTCAGGTGACCCAGATGACTCAGAGTCCGCAACAAAGGATGAATGCAAGGCAATTCACACCTTGTTGGTGTTGTGGAGGCTTCCATTCATCCTATTCATACCGCTTCAAAGGGTATGTTTCCAAGAGCTGTGGAACAATGGGGCACCTCCAACGAGCTTGCAAACGAGCTGCAAGCTCTGCAAAACCCGCTAACCACCACATGGCAGAGGAAGATCGGTCCATGGAGAATCAAAGCAATTTCGAGCTTCGAGGCAGATGCTGAAGTACACGGGGTGCACACATTTGACGAAATGTCCACCTATAATGCTAAACATAAAATTGAATGGCTTACCCGTAGCCATGGAACTGGACACTGGCGCTAGCCAATCCATCATGAATAAAAAGATGTTTGAGAGTCTGTGGTGCAACAAAGCACTCAGACCAGCCCTGAGCCCCATCCACACGAAACTGAGAACGCACACCAAAGAGCTTATCACTGCCCTGGGCAACACCATGGTCAAGGTCACCTACGAGGTGCCACTCTGGATTGTCCTGGGCGATGGCCCCACACTGCTTGGAAGGAGCTGGCTGGGCAAAATCCACTGGAACTGGGATGACATCCGAGCGCTATCACATGTCGATGAGGCCGCATGTACCCAGGTTCTCAACAAATTTCCTTCCCTTTTTGAGCCAGGCATTGGAAACTTTTCCGGGGCGAAGGTTCGGATCCATTTGGTCCCAGAGGCACAACCCAGTCACCACAAGGCACGAGCGGTACCTTACATGATGAGGGAGAGTGTGGAAATCGAGCTGGACAGGCAGCAATGCGGGGGCATCATCGCCCCAGTGGAATTCAGCGAGTGGGCCAGCCCGATTGTTCCAGTACTCAAAAAGTGATGGCACGGTCACGATTTGCGGCGATTATAAAATAACTATTAATCGTTTCTCGCTACAGGACCAATACCCGCTACCTAAGGCAGACGACCTATTTGCGACGCTGGCAGGAGGCAAGACGTTCACCAAGCTCGACCTGACTTCGGCCTACTTCGGCGATGCAGGAGCTGGAGGAGTCTTCAAAGGGCCTCACCTGCATCAACACGCTAAAGGGACTGTTCATCTGCAACAGATGCCCGTTTGGAATTTGGTCAGCTGCAGCGATCTTCCAGAGAAGCATGGAGAGCTTACACAAGTCGATACCACACACGGTGGTCTTTCAGGACGACATATTGGTCACGGGTCGGGACACCGTCGAGCCCCTACGAAACCTGGAGGAGGTCCTCCAGCGACTGGATCGCTGAAGAGGTCGAAAAGCATCTTCATGGCAACAGAAGTGGAATTTTTGGGGAGAAAGATCGCGGCGGACGGCATTCGGCCCACAGACGCCAAGACAGAGGCTATCAGGAATGCGCCCAGGCCACAGAACGTCACGGAGCTGCGGTCGTTCCTGCAACTCCTCAACTATTTTGGTAACTTCCTACCGGGGTTAAGTACCCTTTTAGAGTGTGTTATTGCGCAAAGGTGAGAACTGGGTATGGGGGAAAAAAAACAAGTAATTGCTTTTGAGAAAGCCAGAAACATTTTATGCTCCAACAAGCTACTTGTATTGTATAATCCATGTAAAAGACTTGTGCTAGCATGTGACACGTCGTCATATGGAGTCGGGTGTCTATCACATCAAGCTAACGTTGCCGGGAAGTTGCAACCTGTCGCCTATGCTTCCAGGAGCTTGTCCAAGGCCGAGAGGGCCTACAGCATGATTGAGAAAGTGGCATTAGCGTTTGTGTTCGGGGTAAAGAAAATGCATCAGTACCTGTTTGGCCTCAAATTTGAGCTGGAAACCGATCACAAGCCCCTCACATCCCTGTTCGCTGAAAACAAGGGGATAAATACTAATGCCTCAGCCCGCATACAAAGGTAGGCACTTGCGCTATCAGCTTATAACTATACCATCCGCCACAGACCAGGTACCGAGAACTGTGCGGATGCTCTCAGTCGGCTACCATTGCCCAGCACGGGGGTGGAAATGGCGCAGCCTGCAAACTTGTTGATGGTGGCGCAGCCCGCAGACTTGTTGATGGTCATGGAAGCGTTTGAAAATGATAAATCACCTGTCACAGCCCGCCAAATTTGGACTTGGACCAGCCAAGATCCTCTGCTGTCCCTAGTAAAAAAACTGTGTACTGCATGGGAGCTGGGCCAGCATCCCCATTGAAATACATGAGCTAATCAAGCCATTCCAGCGGCGAAACGATGAACTGTCCATTCAGGCAGACTGCCTGTTGTGGGATAACCGTGTAGTGCTATCAAAAATGGGCAGGGAGACGTTCATCTCGGATCTCCACAGCACATACCCAGGTATAGTAATGATGAAAGTGATAGCCAGATCCCACGTGTGGTGGCCCGGTATCGACTCTGACTTAGAATCCTTTGTACGGCAATGCTGCATATGTGCTCAGTTGAGGACCACGCCCAGAGAGGCATCACTAAGTTTGTGGTCCTGGCCCTCCAGACCATGGTCGAAGATCCATGTCGACTATGCGGGCCTGTTTCTCGGTAAAATGTTCCTGGTTGTGGTGGATGCTTTTTCAAAATGGATTGAATGTGAAATAATGTCGGGAAGCACCGCCACTGCCACCATTGAAAGCCTGAGGGCCATGTTTGCCATCCACGGCCTGCCTGACATACTGGTCAGTGACAACGTGCCATGTTTCACCAGTGCCGAATTGAAAGAATTCATGACCCGCAATGGGGGATCAAACATGTCACCTCGGCCCCGTTTAAACCAGCCTCCAATGGGCAGGCAGAGCGGGCAGTATAAACCAAAAGAGCCTGAAACGAGTCACAGAAGGCTCACCCCAAACCCGCCTATCCCGAGTACTGCTCAGCTACCGCACAAGACCGCACTCGCTCACAGAGGTGCCCTCGGCTGAGCTACTCATGAAAAGGACATTTAAAACCAGACTCTCGCTGGTTCACCCCAACCTGCATGATCAGGTAGCGAGCAGGCGGCAGCAACAAAATGTAAACGATGGTCGCGCCACTGTCAAGGGAAATTGATCTGAATTACCCTGTGTATGCGCTAAACTATGGACATGGTCCCAAGTGGATCGCGGGCACGGTGATAGCTAAAGAAGGGAGTAGGGTGTTTGTAGTCAAACTAGGCAATGGACAAATTTGCAGAAAGCACCTGGACCAAACGAGGCTGCGGTTCACAGACTGCCCTGAGCAACCCACAGCAGACACCACCTTTTTCGAGCCCACAACACACACCCAAAGAATCAATGGCACCACGCCAGACAAGGAAATTGAACCCATCACGTCCAACAGCCCAGCAAGGCCAGGCTCACCTAGCAGCCCTGCAGGGCCAACAACACGCCAGCCCAGCGAGGGCACAGCCAACACACCAGAACAGACTTTTATACCGAGAGTGGTCCACCAGGAAAAGAAAGGCTCCCGACCGCCTCACCTTGTAAATAGTTTTCACTTTGACTTTGGCGGGGGGCAGGGAGTGATGTTGTGTATCTGTAAAGCATGCACTCCCATGTTCCGCCACCAGGGAGCTCATCCCCTGAAGTCCCAAGGGATCCCAGCATCTCTTGGGAGCACTGTATATAAGCCGGTCCCTAAGGCCTGTTCCTCACTCTGGAGTGTCTTATTAAAGACTGAGGTCACTGCTACTTTAACCTCCCTGTGTGCCGCCTCATGTGTGTTAGGAACACAATAATCTGCCTCTGCCATCGCAATGTTACTTGCAATCTACAACAACAACTTTTATTTATATAGTGCCTTTAATATAGCAAAACGTGCCAAGGCGCTTCATAGCAGTGTTTTAAGACAAAATGGATAAATTTGACACCGAGCCACATAAGAAGAAATTACGGCAGATGACCAAAAGCTTGGTTTTAAGGAGCGTCTTAAAGGAGGAAAGGAAGGAAGAGAGGCAGAGAGGTTTAGGGAATGAGTTCTAGAGCTTGGGGCCCAAGCGGCTGAAGGCACAGCCGCCGATGGTTGAGCAGTTATAATCAGGCAGAATTTGAGGAGCGCAGACAGATGGAATCAGAACGTATCTTGAAATAATCAGTGAGAATGACTCCATGTGACATTTTCATAAGTTCTCAAGAGGACCTCATCGAATTTATAAAGAAAACATGGGAATCATGTAAGCTACAAGATAGGCCATTATATATTGGTCATTGGGAGGGAGCTTTCAAAACATTTCTCATATGCGGCATTTGACCAGGTGGCTCTGGTACGGCTTCTTCATAGTAAAGAGCAGGCAAGGTCGGATTGAAAACAGAAACTGCTGGAAACATCAGAGAAAGGAACGCGTGGAAAAAAAAAATCAAACTCTGCTAAATATACTATTTACTTCGCAACTATCATCATGCTATGGACCATTTCACATTACAGTCTCCATTGCTTTTTCCCCCCTGTTCTGCAGGCTCACATTTTGCGAAGCACCATCACAATTATTATTTTATTTACTTAAATTCCTTTATACATTCATAAAGAAGTTTAATTAATATAATTAATTAACTATTCCTTTAATACTGCAACAACGCAGAGATAAAGGCGGCGGGGCCAGACTATAGTGATGCAAGTGTTGCAGAGTGGGACTCTAGCCCGAGGCCGAAGACTCCATCGCACATCTCTGGGATGCGGGGTCACGTGATGTGTGAAGAACTGCTTCCTGACAACGGGTGGTGGAAATCAGGAACTCTCTTCCCCCAAAAGCTGTTGTGACTGGGGGTCAATTTAACATTTCAAAACTGAGATTAATAGATCTTTGTTAGGCAAGGGTATTAAAGGTGAGGGAACCAAGGCGGGTAGATGGAGTTAAGATATCGATCAGCCATGATCTCATTGAATGGCAGAAACGGGCTCCTGTTCCTTTGTTCTGGCTCATATTCTGGGGAAATCTGGGCTTCTGCCATCTCCTAACTCAGAAATTTTGGGACCGATAGGTTTCAAACCTCTATCCCAAAAAATGAACAGAGCTCATTAATATTTCATGCATGTTGCTAGTTTAATATTCTCCCACAAATCTCATACCTGGAAAATGTGGGAAACTTGAAGAGTGGGGGGGCAGGGGGGGGGGGGGACTAGCTGAAGTGCTCTTGCAGAAAGCCGGCACAGGCTCGACGGGCCGAATGGCCTTCTTCCGTGCTGTAACCATTCTATGGGCCCAAGTTTCCACACGATAAAAAACGGGCGCCCCTCCGAGCTGGGCGCCCATTTTTCGCGCCACAAAGTGCGCCTAAAAAAACCCTCCGTATTCTCCACCTCCCTGCAGGTCCTCTGGCCCTCGGTGCGGCGCAGCAGGAGCTGTAGGGGGCGGAGCTAGGACCCTGCGCCGAAAACAGTGCCGGGAGCTCTGCACATGCGCGCTACAGTGGGCACGCAAGTGCAGTAGCTCCAGGCGCCCGAAACTATGTGGGAGGCCCGAAGCACACAGCCCCTAGCCCTGGCCGAATGGCCTCACTAGGGCTGCGTGAATAAGGCTCCTCCCACGGCCAGCTCCTGCTTCCTGCCGACTCCCGCTCCTGACCGGACCGGACCCGACTCGACCCGTCTGCCGCTCCCGCTCCCACCCGACTCGACCCGACTCGACTCGACTCTCGCCCCCGGACTGGATCCGACCTGACCTCCCCCTCCCCTCTCTCCCCCTCCCTCTCTCCCCCGCCGACCCGAACCGAACCTCTCTCGCCGACCCGACCCAACGCCACCTACCTCTGGTGCTGGGGACGGGCCCTGCCCGAAATCTCGGGCCCGGCCCGTTCAGCCTTCGGTCCCGACGGCAAACCGCTTCCTAAAGGCCTGCCTGAAGAACTTTCCCACAGCTAGGAACATGGTTTATTTAATCTTTTCTTTGCTTTTAAATGTTTATTCAGGTTGGATTTATTTGTATAATATTTGTAGAAGTATAACTAAGGATTTATTGTAGAATTTAATGACTTCCCTTCCCCCTTCCCCCCTCGTTCCCTATGCCTAATTTGTAACCTGCGCCTGATTTTTTAATGTGTAGAACAGGTTTTTTCAGTTATCCAAAAATCTTCACTTGCTCCATTCTAAGTAAGTTAGTTTGGAGTACGTTTTCACTGTGGAAACTTTGAAATCAGGCGTCAGTGGCCAGACACGCCCCCTTTTGAAGAAAAAATTCTGTTCCAAAGTCGAACTGTTCTACCTGACTAGAACTGCAGAAAAAAAAATGTGGAGAATTGCGATTTCTAAGATAGTCCGTTCTCCACCGGTTGCTCCTAAAAATCAGGCGCAAATCATGTGGAAACTTGGGCCCTAAGAGTTGTAACCGAGTGCAGTTTTACTAATACAGCTGAAAATGGGTTTACCACAAAAACCAGGTGTCTGGTCCACCACCTGTGAGTAACCTGATTTTGAATCACTGAAAATGACTTTGAAAAGCTACACCGAACCATTTACTAGTTTCGTTAGTCTACACTAGTCAGTTTCTTTGTATATTGAAAATTATTTTGTATACTCAGACTTTTAAAACCTGCCTACTCATGCCTATGCTCTCCAAAAAGCAGATTAATTTGAGGAGCTTTGTTGAATGGTCATAATGGGCTAAAACACGCCATGCTCATTAATTCGATCTGGAGGGCGGGGCCAGTTTTGTGGGTGGGGCCAGTTTCCAGCACGATGTTTTTTAAACCAACGTTAAAGATCATGGAAACCCAATATACACTCAACGTAACTTGCGCATAAAATTCATTTTTTGATGATGCTTTGGCTGATTTCAGGCGAATTACACAAACTAGCGGAAACTCTAGACCGTAGTTTATTCCTTTTATAAAGGCATTGCATTTTTGTAAACCATGTATCGTTTTAGACATCAAATTCACAGCACAGAAACAGGCCATTCAACCCAGCAGGTCCATGCTGGTGTTTATGCTCCACATGAGCATCCTCCCATCTTACTTCATCTCACCCTATAAACATATTTTGTGTTTGCAATTATTACTATTTTTATTGACTAAATATTTATAAAATACACCTAGTGCCGATTTAGCTGTTCGACGCTGTGTTGGTCAAAGGTTTTCTCCCATATCATTCTGCAGTGGTTTCAAGAAACAAATTGGTGTAGGTCTTTGATATACTTTTGGCTTGTTCATCCAATTAGCGCGTAAATCGGAGTCACTAAAGAGTTTGCAGACCAACTACAATCAATCTGAAATGGCCCCCCACACTGCTTCTCAACTTGTCCAGGTGCCAGGCTTGGGAATTCTGCCCCTGAACCACTTTGCCTCTTCACTTCCATATCCTCTAGTGAGACACTCTTCAAAACCCACCTCACCCCACCTAATCGCTCCTTCATTGACTCAACATACATTTTTTGTCTGATTGCTCCTCTGTGAAGCAATTTGGGATGTTATTCTCGGTTTAACAATGCAAGTTATTGTTGTCATCCTGTGTTGGCCTGGCACAGTTTGTAACACTTGTGTCTCTGCATCAGACCCTAACCCTAACATCGTACATTCAAGTCCAGAACTTGAGCTCATATTCTAGGCCGACAGTTCAGTGCAGTACTGAGGGAGTACCGCTTGGTTGGAGGTGCTGTTGTTCAGATGAGACATTAAACCGAGGCCCCGTCCAGTTGTTCTGTAAATACTGTAATCTTGTACTAGTCTTATGGTGAGAGTCTACTGATAGAAAAAAAAGAGTGTTTCATTCAGAAATAATATGCTCTGTTTTTATAGAGTATAACATGGTTGTAAATATAATCTTTTTCTTGTCAATTGCAAAGACTGATGCAAAAAGGGTTTAGAAGAGAATATGTTAGATGGGCATGTGCACATAGTGCAGGAATTGGCTTAGAAAGTTAAGAGTTCAGAAGAAGGTTATTGAAATGTCTGTAACAAAGCTCCACAAATATAATGACAGTCATGCTGAGTGGAATGATGCAAGTTCATACTGTCATCATTGTATGTGTATAGAAAATGATCAACTTCTGCGTAGGAATACCTGCTGACTTGTGACGCACGAGGACAAAGAATGAGTAAGCCGTCAAAGTTCAGAATTCGCTTGCTTTCCTACAGCCTACCATACAATTGTCTACAGCGCCGTAAATATCCAAGTACACATCGACCTCACAAAACCGATGATGGAATTTTACTACAGACTAATGAAAGAAGGCCGAAGGACATACTTCGGATTAGTGCAGTTTTCAGAGACCACTAACGTCCTTGTCATTAGTTGTTTAACTTTCTCTCTCCTTTTTGTATGTAAGAAGCACATTTCCAGTACTATTCCTACACCAGATAAAAAGCAGCGGCCAAACGTTGCACACAATGGGCCCAAGTTTCCACACGATAAAAAACGGGCGCTCCTCCAAGCTGGGCGCCCGTTTTTCGCGCCTAAAACGGCGCCGGAAAAAAAACTCGCAATTCTGGAGCGTTCTGCAGCTCCTTGTCTGTTTGGCGCGGCGCCCAGGGGGGCGGAGCCTACACTCGCGCCGATTTTGTAAGTGGGAGGGGGCGGGTACTATTTAAATTAGTTTTTTTCCTGCCGGCAACGCTGCGCGTGCGCATTGGAGCGTTCGCGCACGCGCAGTGTGAAGGAAACATTGGCACTCGGCCATTTTTGTAGTTCTTTGTAGCTGTTTAATTTTTGAACATTTTTTAATAAAAGCACATTGCCATCAGCACTTGCAGCCTTCTCACTGTCTCCTTCCCCCCTCCCCCGCGGGAAGAACGGGTGCCTCCTCCCCCCCCCGCGGGAAGAACGGGTGCCTCCTCCCCCCCCCGCGGGAAAAAACGGGCGCCTCCTCCCCCCACCCCCCGTGGGAAGAACGGGCGCCTCAGGCTGACTGCAGCATTCTCCGTGCCTGAAGCACTTTCACACAGGTAGGAAGATGGTTTATTTAATCTTTTCTTTGCTTATAAATGTTTATTCAGGTTGGATTTATTTGTATAATATTTGTAGAAGTATAAATAAGGATTTATTGTAGAATTTAATGACTTCCCTTCCTCCCCCTCGTTCTGGACGCCTAATTTGTAACCTGCGCCTGATTTTTTAATGTGTAGAACAGGTTTTTTCAGTTGTACAAAAATCTTCACTTGCTCCATTCTAAGTTAGTTTGGAGTACGTTTTCACTGTGGAAACTTTGAAATCAGGAGTCAGTGGCTGGACACGCCCCCCTTTGAAGAAAAAATTCTGTTCCAAAGTAGAACTGTTCTACCTGACTAGAACTGCAGAAAAAAAAATGTGGAGAATTGCGATTTCTAAGATAGTCCGTTCTCCACCAGTTGCTCCTAAAAATCAGGCGCAAATCATGTGGAAACTTGGGCCCTTAAATACATCCAGAAAAAAAAACAATTATGTTCTGTTACGCTGCCTGATTGCGCTGCTTCATGGAAGGTTTTACGTTGGTGATTCTGCAAATGAGTTTGAGCAGAAACTGGAACTTAACTTCATTTCGGAAAACCAGCGCAATTTCAAGCGTAATTTTCGCCCAGATTGCCGATTGCGCCCAAAGTAGAAACACCTACCCTCATAGGTACAGCAAACAACAGTTGTTATAGGTCTAAACAGATTGCTGTATGGATTCTTTTTTGATTGGTTTTGTAATGCAGCCTTGGTAGGAGGGAAGAGGAAAAAGGATACTGTCCCTGTTATACAAACACAAGGAATAAATCTGTGATGCACAAATCATCTTTTTTAACCAATAAGGACTAGTAATTACCGTACACCCGTGACATTATACCATCATTATTTGCACACGGATGCACCAGTGTCACTCCGCAGGCTGACGACTCACAAGCTGCCTTGATGACCTTCACCGTGCATCCCAGAATCTCATTAACTCATCCCTCTCCCGTATGCTGGCTGCACTTCTCTCAGCACTTGGCCTTTATCTGTTTCTGATGATGATATGCAGGTTATCCTCTATGGCAACAGAAATATCACCAACGATGTCTCCGCAAGATCCTACAAATCCCCCGGGAGGACAGGCGCACCAAACAAATACTTTAGTTCTGTCTTCACGAAGGAAGACACGAATAACCTTCCGGAAATACTAGGGGACTGAGGGTCGAGTGGGAAGGAAGAACTGAAGGAAATCCTTATTAGGTGGGAAATTGTGTTAGAGAAATTGATGGGATTGAAGGCTGATAAATCCCCGGGGCCTGATAGTCTGCATCCCAGAGTACTTAAGGAAGTAGCCCTCGAAATAGTGGATGCATTGGTGATCATTTTCCAACAGTCTATCGACTCTGGATCGGTTCCAATGGACTAGAACATAAGAACATAAGAATTAGGAACAGGAGTAGGCCATCAAGCCCCTCGAGCCTGCTCCGCCATTCAAAAAGCTCATGGCTGATCTGGCCTTGGACTCAGCTCCACTTACCCGCCCGCTCCCCATAACCCTTAATTCCCTTATTGGTTAAAAGTCTATCTATCTGTGATTTGAATACATTCAATGAGCTAGCCTCAACTGCTTCCTTGGGCAGAGAATTCCACAGATTCACAACCCTCTGGGAGAAGAAATTCCTTCTCAATTCGGTTTTAAATTGGCTCCCCCGTATTTTGAAGCTGTGCTCCCTAGTTCTAGTCTCCCCGACCTCTGCCTCTATCTTGTCTATCCCTTTCATGATTTTAAATGTTTCTATAAGATCACCCCTCATCCTTCTGAACTCCAACGAGTAAAGACCCAGTCTACTCAATCTATCATCATAAGGTCACCCCCTCATCTCTGGAATAAGCCTAGTGAATCATTTCTGTACCCTCTCCAAGGCTAGTATATCCTTCCTTAAGTAAGGTGACCAAAACTGTATGCAGTACTCCAGGTGCGGCCTCACCAGTACCCTGTACAGTTGCAGCAGGACCTCCCTGCTTTTGTACTCCATCCCTCTCGCAGTGAAGGCCAACATTCCATTCGCCTTTCTGATTACCTGCTGCACCTGCAAACTAACTTTTTGGGATTCATGCACAAAGACCCCAGGTCCCTCTGCACCTCAGCATGTTGCATGCTGGAGGGTAGCTAATGTAACACCACTTTTTAAGAAAGGAGGGAGAGAAAACGGGTAATTATAGACCGATTAGCCTAACATCAGTAGTGGGGAAAATGTAGGAATCAATTATTAAAGATGAAATAGCAGCACATTTGGAAAGCAGTGATGGGATCGGTCTAAGTCAACATGGATTTATGAAAGGGAAATCCTGCTTGACAAAACTTACAGAATTGTTTGAGGATGTAACTGGTTGAGTGGACAAGGGAGAACCAGTGGATGTGGTGTATTTGGACTTTCAAATGGCTTTTGACAAGGTCAGATGAATAGGTGGCTTGAGCAGTGGTGCAGGAGGGAGGGATTCAAATTCCTGGGGCATTGGAACCGGTTCTGGGGGAGGTGGGACCAGTACAAACCGGACGGTCTACACCTGGGCAGGACCGGAACCAATGTCCTAGGGAGAGTGTTTGCTAGTGCTGTTGGGGAGGAGTTAAACTAATATGGCAGGGGGATGGGAACCTATGCAGGGAGGCAGAGGGAAATAAAAGGGAAACAGAGGCAAAAGATAGAAACGAGAAGAGTAAAAGTGGAGGGCAGAGAAACAAAAAGGGCCACATTATAGCAAAATTCTAAAGGGGAAAAGTGTGTTAAAAAGACAAGCCTGAAGGCTCTGTGCCTCAATGCGAGGAGTATTCGGAATAAGGTGGACAAATTAACTGCACAGATAGCAGTTAACGGGTATAATGTAATTGACATCACGGAGACATGGCTCCAGGGTGACCAAGGCTGGGAACTCAACATCCAGGGGTATTCAGCATTTAGGAATGATAGACAAAAAGGAAAAGGAGTGGGGTGGCATTGCTGGTTAAAGAGGAAATTAATGCAATAGCCTGGATGATGTGGAATCGATATGGGTGGAGCTGCAGAATTCCAAAGGGCAGAAAACGCTAGTGGGAGTTGTGTACAGACCACCAAACAGTAGTAGTGAGGTTGGGGACAGCATCAAACAAGAAATAAGGGATGTGTGCAATAAAGGTTCAGCAGTTATCATGGGCGACGTTAATCTACATATTGATTGGGCTAACCAAATTGGTAGCAATGCGGTGGAGGAGGATTTCCTGGAGTGTATTAGGGATGGTTTTCTAGACCAATATGTCGAAGAACCAATTAGAGAGCTGGCCATCCTAGACTGAGTGATGTGTAATGAGAAGGGACTAATTAGCAATCTTGTTGTGCGAGGCCCCTTGGGGAAGAGTGACCATAATATGATAGAATTCTTTATTAAGATGGAGAGTGACACAGTTAATTCGGAAACAAGGGTCCTGAACTTAAGGAAAGGTAACATCGACGAAATGAGGCGTGAATTGGCTAGAATAGACTGGCAAAGCTTACTTAAAGGGTTTACGGTGGATAAGTAATGGCAAACATTTAAAGATCACATGGATGAACTTCAGCAATTGTAATCCCTGTCTGGAACAAAAATAAAACAAGGAAGGTGGCTCAACCATGGCTAACAAGGGAAATTAAGGATAGTGTTAAAGCCAAGGAATTTAAGGAGCTAGGAGCTAAATTAAAAAGTAGGACCTCAAAAGTAGTAATCTCGGGATTGCTACCAGTGCCACGTGCTAGTCAGAGTAGAAATCGCAGGATAGCACAGATGAATACGTGGCTTGAGCAGTGGTGCAGCAGGGAGGGATTCAAATTCCTGGGGCATTGGAACAGGTTCTGGGGGAGGTGGGACCAGTACAAACCGGACGGCAGGACCGGAACCAATGTCCTAGGGGGAGTGTTTGCTAGTACTGTTGGGGACGAGTTAAACTAATATGGCGGGGGATGGGAACCAATGCAGGGAGACAGAGGGAAACAAAAAGGAAACAAAAACAAAAGACAGAAAGGAGATGAGTAAAAGTGGAGTGCAGAGAAACCCAAGGCAAGAAACAAAAAGGGCCACTGAATATAAAAGGGCTGCAGGAGGGGTCAAAACCAAAAATCATGGTTTAAAAACTAGGATGAAAACACTCTACCTAAACGCATGCAGCATTCGAAATAAAGTAAATGAGTTGACGGCACAAATCATTACAAATGGGTATGATTTGGTGGCCATTACAGAAACATGGTTGCAGGGTGGCCAACACTGGGAATTAAACATACAGGGGTATCTGACGATTCAGAAAGATAGACAAGAAGGGAAAGGAGGTGGGGTAGCTCTGTTAATAAAGGATGATATCAGGGCAGTTGTGAGGGATGATATTGGCTCCAATTAACAAAATGTTGAATCATTGTTGGTGGAGATCAGAGATAGTAAGGGGAAAAAGTCACTGGTCGGCGTAGTTTATAGGCCCCCAAATAATAACTTCACGGTGGGGCAGGCAATAATCAAGGGAATAATGGAGGCATGTGAAAAAGGAACGGCAGTAGTCATGGGGGATTTTAACCTACATATCGATTGGTCAAATCAAATCGCACGGGGTAGCCTGGAGGAGGAATTCATAGAATGCATACGGGATTGTTTCTTAGAACAGTATGTAACAGAACCTACAAGGGAGCAAGCCATCTTAGATCTGGTCCTGTGTAATGAGAGAGGAAAAATAAACGATCTCCGAGTAAAAGATCCTCTCGGAATGAGTGATCACAGTATGGTTGAATTTGTAACACAGATTGAGGGTGAGGAAGTTGTGTCAGAAATGAGCGTACTATGCTTAAACAAAGGGGACTACAGTGGGATGAGGGCAGAGTTGGCTAAAGTAGACTGGAAACACAGACTAAACGGTGGCACAATTGAGGAACAGTGGAGGACTTTTAAGGAGCTCTTTCATAGTGCGCAACAAAAATATATTCCAGTGAAAAAGAAGGGCGGCAAGAGAAGAGATAACCAGCCGTGGATAACCAAGGAAATAAAGGAGAGTATCAAATCAAAGACCAATGCGTATAAGGTGGCCAAGGTTAGTGGGAAACTAGAGGATTGGGAAAATTTTAAGCAACAGCAAAGAATGACTAAAAAAGCAATAAAAAAAGGGAAGATAGATTACGAAGGTAAACTTGCGCAAAACATAAAAACAGATAGTAAAAGCTTTTACAGATATATAAAACTGAAAAGAGTGACTAAAGTAAATGTTGGTCCCTTAGAAGATGAGAAGGGGGATTTAATAATGGGAAATGTGGAAATGGCTGAGACCTTAAACAATTATTTTGCTTCCGTCTTCACAGTGGAAGACACAAAAACCATGCCAAAAATTGCAGGCAACAGGAAGGGAGGACCTTGAGATAATCACTATCATTAGGGGGGGTAGTGCTGGACAGGCTAATGGGACTCAAGGTAGACAAGTCCCCTGGTCCTGATGAAATGGATCCCAGGGTATTAAAAGAGATGGCGGAAGTTATAGCAGATGCATTTGTTATAATCTACCAAAATTCTCTGGATTCTGGGGAGGTACCAGCGGATTGGAAAGCAGCTAATGTAACACCTCTGTTTAAAAAAGGGGGCAGGCAAAAGGCAGGTAACTATAGGCCGGTTAGTTTAACATCTGTAGTGGGGAAAATGCTTGAAACTATCATTAAGGAAGAAATAGCGGGACATCTAGATAGGAATAGTGCAATCAAGCAGACGCAGCATGGATTCATGAAGGGGAATACATGTTTAACTAATTTACTGGAATTCTTTAAGGATATAACGAGCATGGTGGATAGAGGTGTACCGATGGATGTGGTGTATTTAGATTTCTAAAAAGGCATTCGATAAGGTGCCACACAAAAGGTTACTGCAGAAGATAGAAGTACGCGGCGTCAGAGGAAATGTATTAGTATGGATAGAGAATTGGCTGGCGAACAGAAAGCAGAGAGTCGGGATAAATGGGTCCTTTTCGGGTTGGAAATCGGTGGTTAATGGTGTGCCACAGGGATCGGTGCTGGGACCACAACTGTTTACAATATACATAGATGACCTGGAAGAGGGGACAGAGTGTAGTGCAACAAAATTTGCAGATGACACTAAGATTAGTGGGAAAGCGGGTTGTGTAGAGGACACAGAGAGGCTGCAAGGAGATTTGGATAGGTTAAGCGAATGGGCTAAGGTTTGGCAGATGGAATACAATGTCGGAAAGTGTGAGGTCATCCACCTTGGGAAAAAAAACAGTAAAAGGGAATATTATTTGAATGGGGAGAAATTACACCATGCTGAGGTGCAGAGGGACCTGGGGGTCCTTGTGCATGAATCCCAAAAGGTTAGTTTGCAGGTGCAGCAGGTAATCAGGAAGGCGAATGGAATGTTGGCCTTCATTGCGAGAGGGATGGAGTACAAAAGCAGGGAGGTCCTGCTGCAACTGTATAGGGTATTGGTAAGGCCGCACCTGGAGTACTGCGTGCAGTTTTGGTCACCTTACTTAAGGAAGGATATACTAGCTTTGGAAGAGGTACAGAGACGATTCACTAGGCTGATTCCGGAAATGAGGGGGTTATCTTATGATGATAGATTGAGCAGACTGGGTCTTTACTCGTTGGAGTTCAGAAGGATGAGGGGTGATCTTATAGAAACATTTAAAATTATGAAAGGGATATACAAGATAGAGGCAGAGAGGTTGTTTCTACTGGTAGGGGAGACTAAAACTAGGGAGCACAGCCTCAAAATACGGAGGAGCCAATTTAAAACAGAGTTGAGAAGGAATTTCTTCTCCCAGAGGGTTGTGAATCTGTGGAATTCTCTGCCCAAGGAAGCAGTTGAGGCTAGCTTATTGAATGTGTTCAAGTCACAGATAGATAGATTTTTAACCAATAAGGGAATTAAAGGTTACGGGGAGAGGGCGGGTAAGTGGAGCTGAGTCCACGGCCAGATCAGCCATGAGCTTATTGAATGGCGGAGCAGGCTCGAGGGGCTAGATGGCCTACTCCTGTTCCTAATTCTTATGTTCTTATGTTCTTTATGAAGAGGCAAATAATTTGGCTAGAAAAAGCAACAAATGTGAGGACTGGGAGAAATTTAGAATTCAACAGAGGAAGACTAAGGGTTTAATTAAGACGGGGGGAAATAGAGTATGAGAGGAAGCTTGCAGAGAACATGAAAACTGACTGCAAAAGCTTCTATAAATATGTGAAGAAAAAAAGATTAGTGAAGACAAACGTAGATCCCTTGCAGTCGGATTCAGGTGAATTTATAATGGGGAACAAAGAAATGGCAGACCAATTGAACAAATACTTCGGTTCTGTCTTCACGAAGGAGGACACAAATAACCTTCTGATTGTACTAGGGGACAGTAGGTCTAGTGAAAAGGAAGAACTGAAGGATATCCTTGTTAGGTGGGACATTGTGTTCAGGAAATTGATGGGATTGAAGGCCGATAAATCCCCGGGGCCTGATAGTCTGCATCCCAGAGTACTTAAGGAAGTGGCCCTAGAAATAGTGGATGCATTGGTGATCATTTTCCAACTGTCTATAGACTCTGGATCAGTTCCTATGGACTGGAGGGTAGCTAATGTAACACCACTTTTTTTTTTTTAAAAGAGAGAAAGAGAAAACGGGTAATTATAGATTGGTTAGCCTGACATCAGAAGTGAGGAAAATGTTGGAATGAATCATTCAGGATGAAATAGCAGCATATTTGGAAAGCAGTGACAGGATCGGACCAAGTCAGCATGGATTTATGAAAGGGAAATCATGCTTGACGAATCTTCTCGAATTATTTGAGGATGTATCGAGCAGAGTGGACAAGGGAGAACCACTGGATGTGGTGTATTTGGACTTTCAAAACACTTTTGACAAGGTCCCGCACAAGAGATTGGTGTGCAAAATCATAGCGCATGGTATTGGGGGTAATGTACTGACGTGAATAGAGAACTGGTTGGCAGACAGGAAGCAGAGAGTCGGGATAAACGGGTCCTTTTCAGAATGGCAGGCAGTAACTAGTGGAGTGCTGCAGGGCTCAGTGCTGGGACCCCAGCTCTTTACAATATACATTAACAATTTAGATGAAGGAATTGAGTGTAATATCTCCAAGCTTGCGGATGACACTAAACTGGGTGGCAGTGTGAGCTGTGAGGAGGACGCTAAGAGGCTGCAGGGTGACTTGGACAGGTTAGGTGAGTGGGCAAATGCATGGCAGATGCAGTATAATGTGGATAAATGTGAGCTTATCCATTTTGGGGACAAAAACACGAAGGCAGATTATTATCTGGATGGCGGCAGATTAGGAAAAGGGGAGGTGCAACGAGACCTGGGTGTCATGGTTCATCAGTCACTGAAAGTGGGCATGCAGGTACAGCAGGCAGTGAAGAAGGCAAATGGTATGTTGGCTTTCATAGCTAGGGGATTTGAGTATAGGAGCAGGGAGGTCTTACAGCAGTTGTACAGGGCCTTGGCGAGGCCTCACCTGGAATATTGTGTTCAGTTTTGGTCTCCTAATCTGAGGAAGGATGTTCTTGCTATTGAGGGAGTGCAGCGAAGGTTCACCAGACTGATTCCAGGGATGGCTGGACTGTCATATGAGGAGAGACTGGATCAACTGGGCCTTTATTCACTAGAGTTTAGAAGGATGAGAGGGAATCTCAGAAACCTATAAGATTCTGACGGGACTGGACAGATTAGATGCGGAAAGAATGTTCCCGATGTTGGGGAAGTCCAGAACCAGGAGACATAGTCTTAGGATAAGGGGTAGGCCATTTAGGACTGAGATGAGGAGAAACTTTTTCACCCAGAGAGTTGTTAACCTATGGAATTCCCTGCAGAGAGTTGTTGATGCAAGTTCATTGGATATATTCAAGAGTGAGTTAGATATGGCCCTTATGGCTCAGGGGATCAAGGGGTATGGAGAGAAAGCAGGAAAGGGGTACTGAGTGAATGATCAGCCATGATCTTATTGAATGGCCTACTTCTGCACCTATTTTCTATGTAACATCAGAGTCCTCGTCCAGGCCAACATCCCCAGTATTGAAGCACTGACCACACTCGATCAGCTCTGCTGGGCAGGCCACATCGTTCGCATGCCAGACATGAGACTCCCAAAGCAAGTGCTCTACTCGGAACTTCTTCATGGCAAACGAGCCAAAGGTGGGCAGCGGAAATGTCACAAGGACACCCTCAAAGCCTCCCTGATAAAGTGCAACATCCCCACTGACACCTGGGAGTCCCTGCCCAAAGTCCACCCTAATTGGAGGAAGTGCATCCGAGAGGGCGCTGAGCACCTCGAGTCTCATCGCCGAGAGCATGCAGAAATCAAGCGCAGGCAGCGGAAAGAGCGTGCGGCAAACCACTCCCCCACAACCCTTCCCTCAACGACTATCTGTCCCACCTGTGACAGAGTCTGTGGCTCTCGTATTGGACTGTTCAGCCACCAAAGAACTCACTTCAGGAGTGGAAGCAAGTCTTCCTCGATTCCGAGGGACTGCCTATGATGATGATGCTGGTGGCAACAAGAAAGAGGAAAAACTCACCATCAAGCTGTAAGGCGGGAGCCCATATCAAGTGAACTCCTCAGATAATGAGTGCAAATCCATCTACAGCTCTGGTAACTATCTTTGGGAGGAGGAGGACACCTCAAGTCATTACATAAGAACTTAAGAACATAAGAAATAGGAGCAAGAGTCGGCCCCTCGAGACTGCTCCACCATTCAATGAGATCATGGCTGATCATCTACCTTCCTGCACAATCCCCATATCACTTGATTCCCTTAATGTCCAAAAATCTATCGATCACTGTCTTGAATATACTTAACGACTGAGCATCCACAGCCCTCGCGGGTAGAGAATTCCAAAGATTCACCACCCTCTGATTGAAGAAGTTTCTCCTCACCTCAGTCCTAAATGGCTGACCCCTTGTTCCGAGACTGTGACCCCTGGTTCTGGACTCCCCAGTCAGAGGAAATATCCTCCCTGCATCTTATTCTTGATTCACTTTTTTTTTTGCACCGAAGCCCAGAACTTATGTACTAATTCATAGGCAACTGACTCACTGCGATCTTCCATCAGTTCTCAAGGTATGGAAACAGTCTGCGCTTCACTGATATATCTGGTGTCACTGCCCTCTGTGCTTCTGCTGAGCGTGTATTACAGTGCAGTGAGGTAACAAAGAGCCTCCGTGGCGCCCCCTGCTGGGATGATCTACTGAGTCAGTAGGAAATGGACTGGGCTCAAGACAGAATTCAAGTACCAGTGCAAGACGGCACTTAAAACCACATTCTTTCAGCATGCAGCATGCATCTTAATCCCGAAGGTAGCAATGCAATTTTCTTGCAGATTAATTTGGTTCTGTTGAGACATAAGCCTGTAAACTGGGTTTAGAATGCTGAATCCACCTGGGTCCATTAGTGGAACTGGTGTTTATTTTCAATAAATCCGCGTTCAGTAGAAGCAGGACAAAATTTGACGCCGGCTGGATCATGCTAGCCATGGAATATGGGAAGAGCAGATGATGGTGAGACTGAAGTGGATGGACTTGATAAGTGCAATGAGGCAATATGACATTAGCTTTGATTTAGGTCTGGTTGCCATCAGCACCAATTCAAAGTACGTAGAGATGGACATACTCTGCAGCACCACTACTGGTAGGAGAGTGTAATTGCACTGTGACAAGTTTACATAGGCTGTTTCCATTATGAATGTGGACATAGGAATTTAGAATGGAAATATAAAGGTAAGCGCAGAATGTTTGACTTAAAATAGGGTCTGAATTCACCTGAAGACTGCACTCACTCAGTCCTAACTCCCCCTATGCAACACCATGAGAAATGGATGAACAGGTTTCTAAGCTTAGACCTACGTACTGGGACTCCGTCCCTAAACCTCTCCGCCTCTCTTTCCTCCTTTAAGACGCTCCTTAAAACCCATCTCTTTGACCAAGCTTTTGGTCACCTGCCGTAATTTCTTCTTATGTGGCTCGGTGTCAATTTTCTTTGGTCTTATAACACTCCTGTGAAGTGCCTTGGGACAGTTTACTGCGTTAAAGGCGCTGTACAAATACAATTTGTTGTTGTTTTTATCGTATTTAGAAATGACGCTATGTGGGTGTGAGGATGCTTTCTTCAGCACTCTTGTGCTATGTGGTGGGCCCTCGAAGGAACTTCATTGGCACGTTTCTGAAAAGAGAAACAGCTGGATACATTGGATGGGGGAGTGAGGAAGCACCGCGCTGTTAACATATTGAGTTGCAGTGCCGTCACGACACCACACCACACAGCACCAATGGTCGTTTGCCAAACTCATTTCCAAGCAGGCCTAGTGCTCATATTATAAGTTATCCCAGATGCACATTGCAAATGAACACATTTGTAAAATCACTGCAGCTCATCAAATGTGTCGCGGTTATTTTTAAACTTATTCGGCACTATAACTAATCCCTTTTTTAGTTGTAATTTTCTGTTACATATCAAAGTAGCAAATTACCTAAGCTGCTTGTTTTAATGCAACCTCTCACTGGGCAACTTGTTCCCCTGTATGTGGATTGCAGCGCTGTTTTTGATTGTTGCTATGAAGAACACCACTTCATGGGATAGCTGACCTAGCCACCAGCGTGCACAATACTAATATGTACGTAACTCACACCATGTGTGAAAGCATTTGAAAGAAGAAAACAAGTGTGTTTGAGGATGACCTGGTAATTGGAACAGTTCCACACTGGAATTCAACCAGGCAGCCTAAATCCAGATCCCAATATTACTCTACCCGAGGTGCTCCATAAAGTAAGAATTGTGATTGCTGGGAGGTAACTATGGAGATCACCAAGATTCTCCTGCTTACTATGAACATCAGGTGCTGCATTTATATAGGACTAGAAGGCAGCAAGTACTACAAACCCACTGGGTCATTTTCCCTGCATGCTACTGAAATGTGCATTGATGTCTTCTCTGAGGATCACTTATTCTAAAATGGCTGCAGACACTTTACAAAGAAACTTATTCTGAGCATCAGAATATTATTGTAACTTATTCATAGGAATAAAATTGGAAGAAATATTTTTACTTCAAGGGACTGGGTGGAATATTGCTAGCACGTTGCACTTTTCACCTCTGGGATCAAATTCTCCTCAGACTGATGAGGTAGAAGTCTCTCTTTCTTCAAGTGCCATCTTGTGTTCATCATGCTGGCCTCTACATTAGAAGGCTGTGGGTTCAAAGTATCAGCCCAGAATTTCATTACAGAATTTCGACTGACATTTCAGTATAAGCTGGGAAATGCCGAGTTATAGATTAAACCTAGGTTCCTTCCCAACTTGCCTGTGGATTTTGAAGGTGCTATGGTATTCAATGAAGAGCAGTGAGAGATCCTGGCCAACATTCGTCCCTCAACCAACATTGCCAAGAAAGCTGATCACTTATCTTACTGCTGTTTGTTGGACCGCGCTGTGTGCAAAATTGCTATTTTGAGTGCACTTCTAGGTAATCCGTTGTAAGTGAAGTGCTTTCCAATGTTTTTAGATGTTAGAAGACACTATACCAATGCAACTTGTTTCTTTTTCTCTTCTGTCCATCGTGAAACTAAATTCAGTTTGCCACATCTCAAACCAATGCTCAGTGGGAAAAGTGCCAAGTTTATGGCTATAGTTCAGCATGAATGAATGCCATGTCGGCGCCCTCACGTAGAGAATCGCAAGGATGGCTGGTCTGGGAAAAGGGAAAGAATCCATACTCTTGTAGGGGGGGATCTCAGAGGTTTGGAATAAGGCACATTTTTGGAATCAGGATGCCGGGAGTGTTATTCTGTGCTATATCGGAGCAAGGAGGTGCTCAATGGTAATGGCACAAAAAATGGAAAATCTTACTTTCCTCAGCAGTGATCTCTCGTGCTATTGGAATAAGGTCAGCTGCTGTACTGAAGCAGCAAACACAGCTATCTTAGAGAGAGACGCCCAGAACAGCACCATCTCATGCATGGACAGAGTACTTATATATTATAGACAGTGATCAGTATCACACATTTTTTATGACAGCGGCAAGATTGACTGAGACAGAAAAGGCCGATGGGAATAAAGTGTTCATTTGAAAATAAACTCTTTGACTTCCTTGATGATGTAAAGATTCAAGAGACATCAAACACTTTGGTCCTGAAATTTCCTGGTGTGGATATTATTGACGCAATTACAATAGCAAAGGGATTGCATATGAATGTTATGAAGCATTTGTACATGTGTAACTAAAAACTAAAATGTCTTGGCCTTCACAAGCAAAAGTACAAAAAGATTTTGCCTGCATTGGAGGTAGATTGTAAAATTACACAATCAACAACTAAGAAATCTGCCTCCTCTCTTTTAAATGATGGTGATCCACAAAATATCACCATGTGGTTTTGCAGCAATGTTTTTCTTGGTTCATTTGGCCCTCATTTGAACAGGTGCTATGTGGCAGTCTGATTCAACAAAGTACTTTCAATGAAAGCGTTATTAAGAGGCAGCTATCTTTCCCCTCCTCCCCCCTCCCCCCGCCCCCCCGCATTCTGCACATCAGATGTACCCAGAGACATACTTGATTCTCATGCACCTAGAGGTTAGCTTCTGGGAAGCGCCTTGAGATACTTTCCTACCTTAAAGGCGCTATATATTATGTTCAGCCATGAACTCATTGAATGGCGGTGCAGGCTAGAAGGGCTGAATGGCCTGCTCCTGCACCTATTTTCTATGTTTCTATGTTTCTATATAAATGCCATTGTCGTTGTAGCCCCATGTCTTTAAATGTGTGAGCTGCAAAGATTTTCAAAGAACATGCTGCCAATCTCAGTTATGAGGAGAGACGTGGGCGTGTTGGGCCGTGACAAGAAGCAATTAAGACGTGATCTGAGAAATCTACAAGATAGTTCGGGGAATGGAAAGGGGAAATCTGGAACCAAAGCAAAATACTGCAGGTGCTGGAAGTCTGAAATAAAAACAGAAAATGCTGGAAACACTCAGCGGGTCAGGCAGCATCTGTGGAGAGAGAAACAGAGTTAACGTTTCAGATCGATGGCCTTTCATCACAACTGGAAGGAGTTGCCGATTTAGCAGCTTGTAAGCAAGTGCAGAGGCAGGGAAAAAGTAGGGAGGTGGGGAAGAGGAAAGAACAAAGGGGAAGGTCTGTGATAGGGTGGAAGGCAGGAGTGGTAAAATGACTCAAGGGATGAAGGTGCGAGACAAAAATATGTGGAAATGGGACAAGTAAAGAAACAAAAAGGTGGGTCCAGGGGAGGTGTAAATGATTCCAGCAGAACCATTACCAGCACCTGCTGTCTGAGAAAACAGGAGTCGAGGTGTGGAGGGCCCGACCTGCGTGAGAACACCAGCGGCAGGTCGGGGCCATAAAACGAGTGGCGTGGAGGCGTACTACTTCAAGGAGCAGTGCGAGCTGGTGCAGGAGGGCGACGGCAGTGAAGAGGGATGTCATCAAGGTCCAGGTCGGTGATTGGAGCGTGGGCAAATACAGCAGAAGCGGCGAGAGACTGTGGAGGGATGTGATCGGGGCCCAAGGGAGGCGTGAGTTCGGGGCCAGGGGCCCAGGGGCAGCACGGGCCAGCCCACACTGCGATGTGTGTGCGAGCTAGGTCCGTGCAGCAGAGCTGGTCTCCAGTCGTCTTGGATAACCCTCGCCTCTAGCTCTGTCTAGCCCGTGTGGTGGCTGGTATGCAACGGCCACCACACGTTTAAAAAAAAATCCACGCACAGGCATCTTCCACCCTTCAGGCGTTCAGGACCTGGAATATTAGGTCCTTTATTGAAACACCTATGAACTCATCCTTTTTTGATGTGGAAGCAAGTCATCCTCGTTTCGAGGAACTGTCTATGGTGATGAGAGATTATGATCTGGAAAATGACTTTAAAGTAAATTGTGAGTGTCATGTATCCTACATGGTTGCTGCTTGTACAAGGTGTGCCACCAGAGGGCACCGCAGTGGGAGACTTGCAGGTTACCTGTACAGGTGTGCCTGGCCTAGTATAAAAGGCAGGCCACCAGGTGTGATCCTCACTCTGGAGTTATCAATAAAGGACAGTTCAAGTGCAACCATTGCCTCGTGGAGTCATTATCAGAGCATCTAAAGAACATGGAGCTGCAGCTTTCAGCTAGTAAAAGGCAAATTTAAAACTGATAGCAGAAGGCTTTTTTTTTTAACCTCCATGCGGTGAGTGACCAACATGTGAATTAAACTCCTACATAAAGTAGTAGTGTTGAAAACTTTGGAATCATTTAAGAACTGGATGTCACGAGGAGGGGACTGTATTTCTGGATGGATGAACTAAGATAGGCTGAATGGCCTTCCACATCCATAATTATCTTGTAATCTAGTAAGCCTATGAATACATTGTTAGCTGTGGTGAAGTTCCGGGTTTCCACAATTGCCTACCGACTGTCACTTTGACCTGTTTAACAGGGTAAACATTTGAGGAGTTTGATTTTCCAAACTGCAGTAAAACTGTCTTTGCCCTTTCCCCCTCCCCATTAGATTTTTTCCTTTAAACAAAAGGAATGTGTGATCATCACCATAATATAAAATCAGAGAGAAACATTTTGTAATAGTTTTTTTCTCACATACTCCCCGTTTCCCTGAAATCAACTACAGGTCGTTAGATCTAACCTGGCACAATAAATGGCACTGAACAAGAAAACCTTTTTATCTGTCATTAAGTTGCAAAAAATAATCAGCAAGTTTGTTGACTATTGATCCAGCGACCTTACATAAAAAGTTTGAAAAGTTCACATGACACTTTAATTTTACCTTTTACCTCCACTACCTCTTATCCCAAAAATGGTAACTTAGGCTGCATTACTGCATTATAGTTCCAGACATTGGCAGCCCTCCAAGTACTTCACCTAAGAAGCTATTCCTCATGTCTGACTCCACACAGTAAGTACCAGTGGACTATTTTACTATTGGGGGGCATCACAGCTTAGCCTGGTCCTGCCGACACTCAGCATCCATCCATACACAAGCACTTTCCTGCAAAGGTCATTAGATAGTGTTTGATTTCCTCTTTTCTCCCAACCCAGGGCACTGGGAGCAACTGCAGTGTCCCACTGACATTTCAGCTCAGATTGGCCACTTCACAGCAGACAAATAATCAACCCCTGGTGTTAATGATCAACCTAGGTATCAGCCGTGGCCTCAGTCAGAAGGTTGTGGGCTCGAGTTCCACTCCAGGGACTGGAGCACAAAATCCAGGCCGACACCCCAGAGCAGTACTGAGGGAGTGCCGCACTGTCGGAGGTGTCGTCCTTTGGATAAGATGTAAAACCAAGGATTCATCTGCCCTCTCAGGTGGACTTAAAAGATCCCATGGCATTATTTTGAAGAATAGCAGTGGAGTTCTCCCCAGAGTCCTGGCCAATATTTATCCCTCAACCAACATCACTTAAAAATAGATTACCTGGTCAATATCACATTACTGTTTGTGGGAACTTGCTGTACATAAATTGTCTGCTGCTTTTCCCATATGACAACAGTGACTACACTCCAAAAGTACTTCATTGGCTGTAAAGCACTTTGGGGCGTAAATGTCATCTTTCTTTCTTGGGATCATTCCGGAGTCTCATAAAAATGAAATTATTCTCCGTGACATGATGTGTTTGAACAACCCCAGCCTGCATCTTCCCCCATCTTCGTGTGTGACAAATCTACCCTGTTGCGTTAGCAATACTAAAAGTCTGCAAGTAAATTCATCACTTGGTTAGCTTTAATGGTTCTGTATGATCCAGAGTTCTGTGATGTAAGATCTGAGGAAGGCTGCTATTAAATGTTCAAACAAGCTGGTTAAAAGATTATTTCAATGCAGCTGTTCCACACAAATCTAAAAAGGTTCAAATATATGCACAAGAGTCAGAACCACACAGGTTTCTCTCAAATTAAGGTGTGCTAGGAGGGTTTCATTCAAAGGGATCAAATCATACTGGCTGAAGAAATTGGAATTTCAATAGAAAAAGTTTTACCCCAAAAAACCCCAGCATGTCTGAAAACATTGAAAGAGTGTGCACCTGCGAGTGATGTGTTTATATTGGCTCAAATATTTTCTTTTAAACTTTAGAAGAAAACCCTTTAATTACTAGCAGATCTCCCGTGGCATTGCACCTGGAATAAGCTCTTTTATAATAAGAGTGCTGCTTTTAACAAGTACAATGGGGAAAGTGCTCATGGTTTGCAAGACTTGTACTATGTCTGGCTGGGGCTATCTGATTGTAGCAATTTGATACCTGCCCTAGTGGCCTAGCAATTGTAAGAGTCAACTACGTTGTTGTGGGACTGGAATCATGTACAACTATTTTGGTAGAACGTAAAATCAAATGCCCCCTTTTGTCAAGGGCACTAGAACCCAGAAATTAATAAAACTTTAACAGAAACATTAAACAGTCAAATTAAAATTTGGTTGCCGGGGGTGATGATGCACTCCAGGCCCTCAGGCGCCCACCTCTCGCGGAAGGCCGCGAGCGTACCGGGGGACACCGCATGTTCTATCTCCAGGGATACCCTGGCGCGAACGTAACCGCGGAAGAGAGGCAGGCATTCGGCTGAACGACCCCCTCCTGCCTGGACCGGTTGATGGCCACCTTGGCTAGGCCCAGGAGCAGTCCTACGAGGAAGCCTTCCGACCTGCCCGCTATACACTGGGTGCCCAAAGATCAAGAGCGTGGGACTGAAGTGCAGTCAAAAAATCGAGGAGCAGCCCCTGAAATTGTGTATAGTCCAGATCAGGCAAGGACAGCAGGTTTAAAAGGACATCAGTGAACTAGTTGGGTTTTTACACCAGCCCAACAGCTTCGTGGTCACTTTTACTGATACTAGCATTTTTAAGCTGAATTCAAATTCTCAAACTGTCATGGTGAGATTTAAACTCCCGTTCTCTAGATTACTAGTCCAGTAACATAGCTACTGCACCCATAGATTGCTCTCATGCGGAGCTGATTATCTGCCGACTGTATATAATGTACAATGTTCAGCAGTGTGACATACTGCTCTTTTCATTGTTAGACAGATTTGGTGATGTTCTTCATTGAGTAAGGTGCTTGTTTCAGATCTCCACATGGCCTTCAGACACCTTGGAATTCCTGCTTCTTTTGGAATGGCAAGCACTCACACATTTGCTTTAAATATCTATCGCGTCATCAGCCATGATCTTGTTGAATGGCGGAGCAGGCTCAAGGGGCTAGATGGCCTACTCCTGTTCCTAATTCTTATGTTATCAGCACAGGGGAGGAGCTGCATTAACCAATTGTCTTTTACATTATCAGGTGGCTCAGATCTATGCTCCAGATGAATAGCCCTTCCCTGCTGTAGTTCGTGGATGACGGTGGCTCACGGATATTTGTGAACCTTTCCCACTCTGTTTTTGTAATCTCAGGACCTTGTGGCTTGTGATTTGGAAAGCCATTCACTGATCTGTGCTACTTTGAATATTTCGGCTGTCTGCTGCGCTGACCATCAGTTAGCTCATTGTTGGGCACTAATCTTTGCATCAGTTGGCAGCACTGAGTCAGAAAATTGGGGTTTCAAACCAGGCTCCAGATACTTGGAGCACCTAATCTAAAACAGATACTTCAGTGCAGTACTGGAAGAGTGCTGCATTGTCAAAGGTGTTGCCTTTTGGATGAGGTGCTAAACAGAAGCCCGGTCACGTGATAGTCAGAGTAGGAATCGCAGGATAGCGCAGATGAATACGTGGCTTGAGCAGCGGTGCAGCAGGGAGGGATTCAAATTCCTGGGGCATTGGGACCGGTTCTGGGGGAGGTGGGACCAGTACAAACCGGACGGTCTGCACCTGGGCAGGACCGGAACCAATGTCCTAGGGGGAGTGTTTGCTAGTGCTGTTGGGGAGGATTTAAACTAATATGGCAGGGGGATGGGAACCAATGCAGGGAGACAGAGGGAAACAAAAAAGGAGGCAAAAGCAAAAGACAGAAAGGAGATGAGGAAAAGTGGAGGGCGGAGAAACCCAAGGCAAAGAACAAAAAGGGCCACTGTACAGCAAAATTCTAAAAGGACAAAGGGTGTTAAAAAAACAAGCCTGAAGGCTTTGTGTCTTAATGCACGGAGTATCCGCAATAAGGTGGATGAATTAATTGTGCAAATAGATGTTAATAAATATGATGTGATTGGGATTACGGAGACGTGGCTCCAGGATGATCAGGGCTGGGAACTCAACATTCAGGAAGGATAGAATAAAAGGAAAAGGAGGTGGGGTAGCATTGTTGGTTAAAGAGGAGATTAATGCAACAGTTAAGAAAGACATTAGCTTGGATGATGTGGAATCTATATGGGTAGAGCTGCAGAACACCAAAGGGCAAAAAACGTTAGTGGGAGTTGTGTACAGACCTCCAAACAGTAATAGGGATGTTGGGGAGGGCATCAAACAGGAAATTAGGGGTGCATGCAATAAAGGTGTAGCAGTTATAATGGGTGACTTTAATATGCACATAGATTAGGCTAGCCAAACTGGAAGCAATACGGTGGAGGAGGATTTCCTGGAGTGCATAAGGGATGGTTTTCTAGACCAATATGTTGAGGAACCAACTATGGGGGAGGCCATCTTAGACTGGGTGTTGTGTAATGAGAGAGGATTAATTAGCAATCTCATTGTGCGAGGCCCCTTGGGGAAGAGTGACCATAATATGGTGGAATTCTGCATTAGGATGGAGAATGAAACAGTTAATTCAGAGACCATGGTCCAGAACTTAAAGAAGGGTAACTTTGAAGGTATGAGGCGTGAATTGGCTAGGATAGATTGGCGAATGATACTTAGGGGTTTGACTGTGGATGGGCAATGGCAGACATTTAGAGACCGCATGGATGAATTACAACAATTGTACATTCCTGTCTGGCGTAAAAATAAAAAAGGGAAGGTGGCTCAACCGTGGCTATCGAGGGAAATCAGGGATAGTATTAAAGCCAAGGAAGTGGCATACAAATTGGCCAGAAATAGCAGCGAACCTGGGGACTGGGAGAAATTTAGAACTCAGCAGAGGAGGACAAAGGGTTTGATTAGGGCAGGGAAAATGGAGTACGAGAAGAAGCTTGCAGGGAACATTAAGGTGGATTGCAAAAGTTTCTATAGGTATGTAAAGAGAAAAAGGTTAGTAAAGACAAACGTAGGTCCCCTGCAGTCAGAATCAGGGGAAGTCATAACGGGGAACAAAGAAATGGCAGACCAATTGAACAAGTACTTTGGTTCGGTATTCACTAAGGAGGATACAAACAACCTTCCGGATATAAAAGGGGTCAGAGGGTCTAGTAAGGAGGGGGAACTGAAGGAAATCTTTATTAGTCGGGAAATTGTGTTGGGGAAATTGATGGGATTGAAGGCCGATAAATCCCCAGGGCCTGATGGACTGCATCCCAGAGTACTTAAGGAGGTGGCCTTGGAAATAGCGGATGCATTGACAGTCATTTTCCAACATTCCATTGACTCTGGATCAGTTCCTATGGAGTGGAGGGTAGCCAATGTAACCCCACTTTTTAAAAAAGGAGGGAGAGAGAAAACAGGGAATTATAGACCGGTCAGCCTGACCTCAGTAGTGGGTAAAATGATGGAATCAATTATTAAGGATGTCATAGCAGTGCATCTGGAAAATGGTGACATGATAGGTCCAAGTCAGCATGGACTTGTGAAAGGGAAATCATGCTTGACAAATCTTCTGGAATTTTTTGAGGATGTTTTCAGTAGAGTGGACAAAGGAGAACCAGTTGATGTGGTATATTTGGACTTTCAGAAGGCTTTCGACAAGGTCCCACACAAGAGATTAATGTGCAAAGTTAAAGCACATGGGATTGGGGGTAGTGTGCTGACATGGATTGAGAACTGGTTGTTAGACAGGAAGCAAAGAGTAAGAGCAAACGGGTATTTTTCAGAATGGCAGGCAGTGACTAGTGGGGTGCCGCAAGGTTCTGTGCTGGGGCCCCAGCTGTTTACATTGTACATTAATGATTTAGACAAGGGGATTAAATGCAGTATCTCCAAATTTGCGGATGACACTAAGTTGGGTGGCAGTGTGAGCTGCGGGGAGGATGCTATTAGGCTGCAGAGTGACTTGGATAGGTTAGGTGAGTGGGTAAATGCATGGCAGATGAAGTATAATGTGGATAAATGTGAGGTTATCCACTTTGGTGGTAAAAACAGAGAGACAGACTATTATCTGAATGGTGACAGATTAGGAAAAGGGAAGGTGCAACGAGACCTAGGTGTCATGGTACATCAGTCATTGAAGGTTAGCATGCAGGTACAGCAGGCGGTTAAGAAAGCAAATGGCATGTTGGCCTTCATAGCGAGGGGATTTGAATACAGGGGCAGGGAGGTGTTGCTACAGTTGTATAGGGCCTTGGTGAGGCCACACCTGGAGTATTGTGTACAGTTTTGGTCTCCTAACTTGAGGAAGGACATTCTTGCTATTGAGGGAGTGCAGCGAAGGTTCACCAGACTGATTCCCGGGATGGTGGGACTGATCTATCAAGAAAGACTGGATCAACTGGGCTTGTATTCACTGGAGTTCAGAAGAATGAGAGGGGACCTCATAGAAACGTTTAAAATTCTGACGGGTTTAGACAGGTTAGATGCAGGAAGAATGTTCCCAATTTTGGGGAAGTCCAGAACCAGGGGTCACAGTCTAAGGATAAGGGGTAAGCCATTTAGGACCGAGATGAGGAGAAACTTCTTCACCCAGAGAGTGGTGAACCTGTGGAATTCTCTACCACAGAAAGTAGTTGAGGCCAATTCACTAAATATATTCAAAAGGGAGTTAGATGAATTCCTTACTACTCGGGGGATCAAGGGTTATGGCGAGAAAGCAGGAATGGGGTACTGAAGTTTCATGTTCAGCCATGAACTCATTGAATGGCGGTGCAGGCTAGAAGGGCTGAATGGCCTGCTCCTGCACCTATTTTCTATGTTTCTATGTTTCTGTCTATCTCTTCAGGTGGCAGTAAAATATACCAGGGCGCCATTAGAAGACAGCTTCCTGGCCAACATTCTTGCTAAAACTGGCCATTCATCTTACCCTCTGCTTGTGGGACTTTGCCACATTCACCAAAGTAGCAGCAATGCCGATAATTTAAAAGTAATTCAGTGGCTGTAAAGCACGGTGGGAAATGCTGAGGCTGTGCTTTCTGAATGCAAATTCTTTCTTTTTTTACACCTTGGCCATTGTAATTGTAAGCGCTAATTTCACGTCATTCATGTAGTTCCAAATTCTAAAAAAAAGAAACAGAAATGGTTTGGGTTTCGTCGGCTGGTCCTCCTGCAGTGACCGAGGTAGGTTGGTTGAAAGGACGTAGACCAGGATGGAGGGAATTGGAAGTGTGAGAGCAGCCATGTTTTCAAAGCACTACTGGGATCCAGAACGCATCTGTATTATAAACCAATCACTGTTGGAGCTGGCAACTGCCACAGAGGTTTCAGACCCGAAAGCAATTCTAATGGCCAATTTTAGACGGAACAGCGTAGGGTGCAATTTTATATTCAACACAAGTAACGACCTGAATGCGATTGCAAGGCATGATCCACACACACATCCACACACACAATCCCTCAAAGTCACAACCCAGATATCTTATCGTAACAAATAGGAGACATCGGTGTTTTCAAAATGTATATGGCATTGAATCCAACTCAGACCATCCCAATAACCGACGTTTGTGCCACGCACAAATAATTGTATCGTTTTCTCAAGTGGGTCCCACCGAGCCATCGTGTACCTGCTACACGGTTGCGACGTGTGTGAGATTGTCTTAACATCTTCACTTAAGTAGCTGATGAGTCACAAGTACAATGGACAATACATAGGATATACGGCATAGTAACAGGCCATTCAGCCCAACCAGTCCATGCCGGCATTTATGCTCCACTCGAGCCTACTCCCATCTCTCCTCATAATCCTCTATTCCCTTCTCCCTCATATGCTTGTCTAGCCTCCTCTTAAATGCATTGATACTATTCGCTTCAACTGTAGCAGCGAGTTCCACATTCCCACCACACGTTGGGTAAAGAATTTTCTTCTGAATTCCCTGTTGGATTTCTTGGTGACTACCTTATGGAATTATTGATAACAGAGGTGCCTGTCCTGCAGTCCATGGGTCAGATGAAGGCCCCAAACTCTGGCAATCTGGCCTTTGAAGCACAATTAACGTGCCCTCAGCTGCCAAGCTCTGGAACTCCCTCCCTAAACCTCTTCTCTTTCCTCCTTTAAGACGCTCCTTAAAACCCACCTCTTTGACCAAGCTTTTGGTCATCTGCCCTAATTTCTTATGTGGCTCGGTATCAAATTTATTTTCTTGTCTTGTAACACTCCCGTGAAGCACCTTGGGACGTTTTACTACATTAAAAGCCGCTATATAAATACAAGTTTTGTTGTTGTTACTCTAATTGCAGTTATTTGCCTCAAGTTGCTGATGCTAACAGATGTTGGTGTTGTGATCTAGGATGTATCCACCAATGAGGCAGCAGTGCTACAATACAACTCTTTCTAAACTTCCAGCTTCAAAAATTCAAAGGACAATCTGAATTTTTGAAGCTGGAGGTTTAGAAAGAGCTGTATTGTAGCACTGCAGGCTCATTGGTGGATGCATCCTAAATCACAACACCAAGATCTGTTAGCATCAGCAACTTGAGGTGTATGCAAATCAACAGGCTCAAGACCTGAAACTTTTATACATGGCCCCTGAGGTTCTGGTGTGTACGTATATGGCCCATGAAGAGCAAAACGTGGACATCTCTGATTTATAGCACTGAAGGAGGGAATGGACACATTGCTGATTCAGAAGGAATAGATCTTTGTGGCACTGGGAGCGGGGTAGCAATGAATAATGATCATGAAAGTTCTCAACTGCAACCCAATGGACTGGGTGAGCTGTATAGGTTTTCTTGCTTTTCACATTCAATTTCCTATCCCTGCCCACCATCCCTTACATGTTATCATCATCCCTTCAGTCCTGTTACGTGACTTGCAGTTCAATAAATTATATAAATAGCTTTCTTCCGTCAGTTCACATTAAATTGAAGATAAGGGAACTGTACACAGTGAACTGTAGATCATTTGATTTCCTGGATAACACAAAGTCAGCCTAAAATACGTATACATACACTGAGAATGTTTATCTACAATCTGCACAGCAACTAACGATAGAACTGTACCCCAAATTTGGGAAAATGACACCAGAGCTGTTAACTAGTCTAATTTGCTAATCCATTAGACCATTAAAGAAAGACTTGCATTTATAAAGCGCTTTTCATGACCACCGGACATCTCAAAGTGCTTTACAGCCAATGCAGTACTTTTGAAGTGTAATCACTGCTGTAATGTAGGAAACGCGGCAGCCAATTTGTGCACAGCAAGCTCCCACAAACAGCAATGTGATAATGACCAGATAATCTGTTTAATGATGTTGATTGAGGGATAAATATTGGCCAGGACACCGGGGATAACTCCCCTGATATCGGATAGTACCAATAGGATCTTTTATGTCCATCTGAGAGAGCAGACGGGGTCTCAGTCATTTGAAAGATGGCACCTCTGACAATGCAGCACTCCCTCAGCACTGCACTGGAGTGTCAGCCTAGATTTATGTGCTCAAGTCCCTGGAGTGGGACTTGAACCCATAACCTTCTGACTCAGAGGCGAATGTGCTACCCACTGAGCCACGGCTGACGCTTTAAGATGTCCGGTGGTCGTGAAAGGTGCTATATAAACGCAAGTCTCTTTCTTTCTTCTTAATCATATTTATGCAGCTGGACAAAAAAAAACAATTCAATTAACAAATAGTGTGTACCATAATGAGTAGCAGAGGTATACCCTGTACTAAATGTAGAGAGGCTGAGATCTGTGGTTATTTTAAACACTGTGCTCTAATCTTTTTTCTAATCCACTATAGCTGCATAGACCCAGCAGCTCAATCCCATGGAACGGAGCCTGTACCTATTTTCCAGGTTGCACTGACACCACAGTATTCCATCTGGAACATTCATTCCAGGAACGAGTGAGGCTCCATTCTCTGTGAATTGCTCGATGCACCAGAGCTACAATAAAAGCACTCTCACACCAAACATATGCTAGCAGCTGTTTGCAATGACTGTTTTTGCCAAAATCTGCACAGAAATGAGCGACTGCCAGCACATCCAAAATGAGAGCCCGTCTCATCTCGGTTGTCTTTCTACGCTGGAAGCTGATGGAACAATGCAAGTAAAAGATACACTACACTTGGGTTTGTACAGTTGCGGCTATATCCATACGGAACAGGAACCAGCACGTCGCTGTGTTAGCAAGTAGAAATGCTCACAGGTTAACTTGCCGGCCTCAGACTTGACTCCAGTCCATTGAACTGGTGTCTCCTTCCACTAAACTCGCACACTGTTGCGATTGTACTGATTTCCAAAGAAATCTTGCTAGATTTCCCCCGCCTCGCCCCCCTCAGCAAGCTGGCACACCCAACGTGTTACAAAATGTGTGTGCAAGAATACAAAAGTGACAATAGTAGTCAGAACTGGCGAATGGCATGCAAGCAGGAAATAGCATCCTTACAATGAGAGTTCCTGCTGTGAAATGATAGCGTAGTTTTGAAAGGAGCAGTCAGATGTCCACTCCAGTCGGATGGGTTGAAAGTCTCTTCTCTCTGTTGTTATAAGGGCCCTAATCAAAATAAGATTTAGAAGTCTCTGGCACATAATGCAGGCCCTTAACATTAAAGTGGCCACAAATTGACACTGCACAATGAATGTCACTTAGACCATAAGGAGGACAGATGATGTGGGAAAGGGAGAACAGTAGATCACACCAGTGCAGGTGGGCTGGAGATTTGGTTTGAAGCTTGTTGTTGGGGCTGAGCAGATCCTCGGTCCCATTTCACAGGTAGGTTTAATGAACAAGTGATGCAATAATAGGAGTGCTTTGAAACTTGGGAAAGAGTCCATTTAGTTTTTGTTTAAACTTTGCATGGCATGAAAAATAAAACAGTAGAAATGTTTCAATCATTCTCAGAGTTGACATTCATTATCGTTCATATTTAGAAGAGCTAGAAGACTTTACAACTACTTAATGGCTCCATCAAATTTAGTAGATAAAGGAGTTGTTTTGTGCGTTAACCATCTGTACTGTTGCAGGGTCTAATTTCAATGCCCCAAACCCCTGAGGTCAACCTATCTCGGTTCAGTTGTGTATAGAAGAACTCAATGGGGCTGAGTACTGTGAGCTAAACTTAGTCTTCTTTACTACAACTCCAGAGTGCCTAAACAACATGGCAGCCAACCTTTTAAACTGGCCCTGCACGTGTGTGCAGGTGACCATTAGGACTTCAACAGTCGCTCCCTCTGGTGGCAAGTATTATATAGTTACATACATAACAGGTTCATTCACTGATGAACTCAGGCCCATGCAGCCAGCTGGGTGCACAGGACCCTTCAATTTAAGAACCGCTACGTTAGCATTGATCTGGAGGTAGGGTGGGAGTGGAATTTATCACCACGGCACTTTTTTTTAAAAACTGAGATAGTTCAGCACTGGTTTTCACCACATCTGCATCTCGTCCGTGGCCCCCAATGTAGCAATGAAATCTTTTTTTCGTACAAATTCTACAAAGGCATAAGGAGTAGAATTCAACTAAGCCAGGTATTTAAAACGGGCAGTGGTGAATGGGCCGCATGTTATACACCTCATTGACATTCAATGGAAGGGAAAATCAGGCGGGTATCTAATGGAAGGCTGATCCACTATCGCCCTTCACGCACTCGGCGGTGAAGTCACAAGGCCAAGCAACAGCTCCCACGTTTTGCCCTCAATAGCTCCACTCTTAGGGCTCAATTTTTCCCGAGCCCGTTTTCTGGTATATTGTCAAAGTTGCACCATTTAATTAGGTAAATAAATGCACCCGAAAAAAATCTCCGAAGTTTCCCCGATGTTTGGGCTGTAATCTGCAGCTGCGCAGCGTGGCCAGTCACCTCGGGGGATGGAGCCTGTGGTCTGCACTGGAAAAAGGAGCCGGGCCTTCTGCGCATGCGCGGGAAAAAAAACTGAGTTTCTTGACGTCGCTGAAATGGCCGCGCATGTGCAATAGAGCTCAGAGAAAGGTGAATGGCAGGCAGTGTTGGCTTGTGGATGGCGGCCATGAGAGGTGGCGACAGGGAATGGACAGTCAGCATCAAGCTACAGGACTCATTTTAGGTCCTTCAAGACTGCTCAGCGGTAAGCAAGTAACATCACCACCTAGTTTGGAGACCGGGCTTAAAGGACACAAGTCAGAGGCAGGTAAAATGAATAGGGAGCGTAATTATGACAGAAAGCAGGCATGACGAGAATTTCAATCACAGGAAAGCATTACAGGAAATAAGTCTGGCAGTTTAGTGGAAGAGAGAGGGAGAATATGAGATAGAATAGAACAAATTTGAGAGGAATGGCATCACGATTACAATACCAGGCAACTGATGCAACTCTCAAGAGACTGAACTCATAACTACCACCCAATACCATCAAAGATCAGTGATGCAAATCTAACGCAGCAACTGAAGTATTTCCTTGTAGTCTAAAGAGTTTCACTGCAAATGGAAGCAACAGTAATGCCCTACTATGCAAGAACAATTCTACTGTCTGTGAACTCTCCATTTTACTAGGGGTTGTACTTCGAGCTCACTCCCCCCCCCCCGCCGAGCCTCTCCAGTCCTGAGTGCAGTGCGTGCTTTCCCGCTCTGTGGCCCCCCGAGTGCATGCCTGCTGGTCAGTTTGCTCCCTCCCTCCCCCGCCGAGCCTCTCCGGTCCCGAGTGAGTGCCAGTCCCGGTCCACTCCGTTTCCCATCCCTAGCCCTGGCAGAATGGCCTCCGATGTACTTACCTGCGCTGATTTCTTTAACTCTCCACAAGGGTTTTCTCGAGAGGCCACATACGCTGGCCTAAATAGAAATGGAGTAACTATCAGCTGGCCAAAGTTGCCTTAATGGCCAGAATTGGCGGAGGTGGCTGGTTACGCCCCCTTGAGGAAAAAAACAACTTACCTAACAAAAGCATAACTGAATGAGTTATGCTGGTGCAAATTGATTGAGGAAACTGGGATTTTTAATTTAGGCCAGAAAAAGCAGCCTACTCCAAAAAAAATTGGCATAAATACTGGGGAAAATTGAGCCCCTAGTCATTTTCTCATCTATCAACAATTTTGGTCTCGCTCATCAAAACTTTCAACTTCAGCGGGGGCCGTATAGCAGGCGGTAGTGAATTGGCCGCTCGTTACGTGCCCCGTCCCATTGTCCTCTTCAATGAAGTCAGTAAACGGGGAAATTGGGAGGGGTGTACAACAAACATCCCATCAGTGTCCGACCGTTATACGCCCGCTGCTTAGCTTCTTGATTCATATTATTTCATTTATTCTTTCCAGCTATGCTGGGGCCCAATACAACTGCTTTGGTTCTTTGACCATGGTTTCTGAATCCTAATAAATCGAGAACATCTCACTAAGACACAGATTTATATATAGGGAGAAAGTGAAATACTATTACCCTGTATTGAAACAGCATAATTCAGCACATAGGAGCACCTAGCTCAGGGCAGGTTGTAGAAGTGATTGTTTGTGACAGAAATGTATGAACTAGATTTTATTTCCCCACCCCACCCCCTAGTACTTCAAAACCAAGTTTTCCTCAAGATAAAAAGAAAAAGAACTTGTACTTGGAGACCATCTTCTCATACCTTCAGGATGACCCAAAGCACTTCGGATCACCAATGAATTACTTTCCAGGCGCAGTCACTGTTGTATGTTGGCAGACTGTTTCACGGCTAAAGACTAGGCTGAAGATGGTGAAGCAGGAACATCAAAGTGTCAAATTCAGGGGAGGGGGAGCCAGGGTCCTGATCAGTAGAACATACCATGATGAGTACATTTTTAAGTCTGGATGTGACTGCTAACCTTTTCAGATGGGAGAGGGTGTGAGGGAAGGGGGTGTGGGGGAAGGGGTCCGGGGGAGGGGGGTGTGGGGGAAGGGGGTGCGGGGGATGGTGACGTGCGGTTGAATGCCGGAGGCCCCCCAAATATCTTCCAATGTTAATCCAGTCACTTCCTTTCTTTGCGAAGGGATAAGTGCTTCTATACAAATTCTTCCTCTCCACCTCTCTCTCTCCTCCTTTAAAATGGTCCTTAAAAACTACAAGGTTGAAATTCGGTGCCGCCATTTTTGAGACGGCGTCACCACCCGAGTTCTGGTTTTAGCGCCAGGTGTTAAGTGCAAGCTCAAACTGCCAAATTCAGTTTTTACGCCCAAGGATGAGAGAGCAGCGCTAAGAAGTGGCGTTGCACACACATCCTCGGGCAGGAGCTCAGGAGGCCGACTGAATTTCTCGACGGAAGGCTGCCGCCACGCTAGAAAAAAAAACTAAAACTTCTCCGATCCACACACACACTCCCCCACTCTTAAAACTAATGAAAACATGCAGAAAAAGAAAGAGAGAGAGAGAAAAACTTACCTTTCTTTCTGGGCAATTCCACCCGAGATCCGCTCTGTTATGACCACTTTTTTCAGGCTGTATGGCCGCCTGTTTCATACAAAGCAAATGTCGCGACAGAGGTGTCAAAGAGGCGTTGTACGCTGGATGACGTCACCATGCGGGTGGCCTTAGCCGGCGCATCGTTGCCTCTTGGCACCTCTGCCAAAGAGCCTACCCAATTTAAGGCGAGGCTTTGCCGCCGCTTACCGACGACGGTAGGACTTTGCTGCCCGTTTGCCGCCTCCCGCGCACGGTAACGGGCGGCGTACACAACCCCTACCTATGGTGACCCAGCTTTTAGTTACCTGTCCTAATATCTCCTTATGTGGTTCGGTGTCAAATTTCACAATCGCTCCTGTGAAGCGCTTTAGGATACTTTGCTACGCTAAAGTATGCTATATAAATGCAGGTTGTTGTTGCTGAGTTTTTGATGCTGATAACATTTTGCGATGAGGTGTAAAACGCATCAATTTACTCGGTTTCATTTTTTTTGTCGTCAATAAGACTAAATTTACAGTTCAGAATGAATAAGTATAATTTGGTTCTTTTTTGAGAGCATAGGGGCACTTGGAAATGCAAACCTCCAGTAGAATAATAACAGTGAGTGGTTTACAAACTAGCCACGTCCACAGCAAGTCTCCAGCAAGTCGAATTACTCACCAAGTTCCAGAAATAACCTTTTTCATGTAGGATGTTGAATCTTATCCGCCACGTTACTTTCCAGCTGTTTGCGGTCATTGTGAGAGGGAGCAGTGGGGGGGGGGGGGGTGGTCATTGTGAGAGGGAGCGGTGGGGGGGCGGGTCGTACAGTTTATGAGGCGTTTCCTGCTGGAGCTGGATTTGCTTTTAGGTAGTGTATTACCTTTTTATTCAACAACAACTTGCATTTATATAGCGCATTTAACGAAGTGAAACATCCCAAGGCGCTTCACAGGAATATTATGAGATTAAAAAAATTTGACACCGAGTTGCATAAGTAGAAATTAGGGCAGGAAAGCTTGGTCAAAGAGACAGGTTTTAAGGAGCGTCTTGAAAGAGGAAAGAGAGGTAGTGAGGCGGAGAGGTTTAGGCAGGGAGTTCCAGAGCTTGGGGCCCAGGCAACAGAAGGCATGGCCACCAATGGTTGAGCGATTATAATCGGGGATGCTCAAGAGGGCAGAATTATAGCGTTATTATTAGAATTATATTCTACCAATATAACAACAACGTGCATTTATATAGTGCCTTAAACGCAGTAAAATGTACTAAGACTCTTCACAGGAGCGTTGTCTGACAAAATTGGACACTGAGCCGCATAAAGAGATATTAGGCAAGGTGAGTATTTAAGGAGCTTCCTAAAGGAAGAGAGTTACATAAGGAGAGGAGAAGGGAGCGGTACATTCCCTGTAAACAAGGCTTCCGCAAATCTCCATCGAAGTGATGGTGGTGGAGCAGGAGGAACGCTGACGAAGTTCACACCCAGGGAACTTCCCTTGGGATTGTAAGGTACATGTCTGAATGAACTCTCCAGGAACAGAAGCCCCGCCGCTAGGAAATTTGCATGCATGCCCATCGCGTGGGAAACCACAGGGAAGGGAGGCAGACATGTGCACGAGCTCCAGGTTCTGCACTCCCAGTGGCCAAGGTCCACACCGACAGCGTTGTGCCTTCAAATCCATCCCCCCTGTGTAACCTGTGGAGGGAATATTCCAATCACCTTCACCTTTGCTTCGCCAAAAATAGCTCTCAAGTTTGACAGTGAAAGCAAATGAACCTGTCCACTTCCCTGTGCTGTTATTGCTAAGAGTATTGCACGGCAAATAGATAGTGTATGATATTTGCTGATCGAGATTAAAGTTGCCACACAGGATTCTGCAAAGTACAAGAAAAGCTTTGGATGCAGCACACCTGTGGAAGGATGAGCGAGCCTTCCATTCCCAAAAGGTGCAGTGGTTAAGATCATGAGTAGCAAATGCATTATTCTGAATATCAGGGGCTGTCCCTTACATGCATGCCAGAATAGGTCCACATCTTCTTGAAATTCAACCTCCAGCTTGGATCTCCTTAAGTGTTTTGTAATGATTTTGTAATAAAGTTAGAGTGTTGAATAATTTTTATTGGGAATAATTTCCAGGAAAATTTACCACATAATCATGTTTCCAATGGGTACCTTTGCAAGGAACAGATAGGACAATGACAGACCATCTTCAGGTGTCAGAGGAATTTCCCAGTTTCTTTTCTAGATTGGCCTCAGTTTGTTTTTTGCCTCTCCCAGGAGATTGTGTGGCTGTTAGGGCGGGACGGAGTGGGGATGAGATAATGATGTGCAGAAGTTACACCATGACAATATAAGACAGGCCTGATGGACCTTACCTGCCTTTTTCATATGTTTGTGTATTCTCACTTTAGCAAGTTATGAAGGCCCACTACTGTCAAGGGTTGCACTTTTGAGAACAAGGTGTGGGAACTAGAAATAGATTCTTTGAAATTAGCCCCATAAATGTATTCATGGATTGAGAGTGCTAATATACTGTTTGCAAGCACATGCAGTTCAATGCGCCTAAATGTGCCGTTCAGATCAGCTGGAACTAATCTGAGCACCAGAAGGCACAAGTGACCATTTTAATTCTGAAAGGGTCATGGTCTGAAAATTAATAGCACAAAAATCCATTGGGTACCATTCCCAAAACTTGCTCTTTAAAACCTCCAGCTTGGATTTCCTTAAGTGTTTTGTAATGATTTTGTAATAAAGTTAGAGTGTTGAAAGAATTAATTACACCTCTCGACACGGTAATGGCTCCAGATCACAGCAAATCATTCTAATGTGATGATGGATTCCTGACTACACAAGACACATACAAGTGGCATGAAAGAAAGGCTTTTTTTTTGACCTTGCACAGGACACTTTTGCAAAAGGCAGATTACCAGCAGTTCCTGCAAATACACTTTGGAGTCCATTGACTGTTTTTGGATACTTCGAACATAAGAAATAGGAGTAGGAGTAGGCCATTTGGCCCCTCGAGCCTGCTTCGCCATTCAATATCATGGCTGATCTGATCTTGGTCATTTCCCTGCCCGCTCCCCATAACCCTCGACTCCCTTTTATGACAAACTCTGTTGTGATCGATGGTTTCATCACTAACAATGTTCACTATCCACAAATCACATCCCATCATGCTCAGTCACTCCAATTACAATTTCAGGACCTCGCTGATTATCGAAGTACAAGCTAATCAGGGTGAATTTTAAAATTAACGTTTCCACCGGATAGCTTTGTGAACATACTTGGGGTGGTCCCTCAATCTCTCGGTCCCAGCAGCGGCAGCCACACTTGAAGTTAACATGGGGCCACTCTGCTGCTCACGACTTACTGGGATAAATTTTACATTCCTGACCTTGTAGGCCGAGAGGATTGTGCCTACACAACATGTATGGGAAAGATTTCTGGGGATAGAGATACCCACTGAGAATGCGTCAGGATTCGGGGCTGCGGAGACCACTGATGATCCCGTGACACCCGATCCCAGCACGGATCAGGGAAATCGAGGCTACGATTTTGCGGACCTATCCCTGACCCACGTTAACTTCAAATGCGGTTGGCCTGCTGGAACGGAGAGATTGAGGGATCATCTCAGTAGGTTCGTGAGACTACGCTGTGGGGATATTAAGTTGTAAAATCCATTCCATTCACTCAGGTCACAGTCAGCCTGCATTCTGATAACCAGAGAGGATTCTCATCCTTATTTACAAATCCCTTTATGGCCTTGCCACTCCCTATCTCTGTAATCTCCTCCAGCCCCACAACCCCAACCGCCCCCCCCTTCCCCGCAAGATGTCTGCGCTCCTCTAATTCTGCCCTCTTGAGCATCCCTGATTATAATCGCTCAACTATTGGTGGCCATGCCTTCTGTTGCCTGGGCCCCAAGCTTTGGAACTCCCTCCCTAAACCTCTCCGCCTCTCTATCTCCTTCAAGCCACTCCTTAAAACTACCTCTTTGACCAAGCCCTGTCCTGATGCTTGTGCGGCTCGGTGTCAAATTATTTTTATCTCATAATACTCCTGTGAAGTGCCTTGAGACGTTTCACTATGTTAAAGGCGCTATATAAATACAAGTTGTTGTTGTTGATTTAAAACCACTCTCCAAAAAGCAGTACATTCATGTGGGATTGTGTGTTCTACATACCAGAGCCACATTTGCGGTTGTTTATATGCCAATAACATTTCAGACACCTGGAAAGACCACACTGAACCCACACTTCTCTGCACCCACATGTCCCATCCACCAACTACCATCCACTGACGTCAGTTCCAAAGAATTCTCTACAATCAATTGCTTGCACATGTCCATGTGCCTTCGCAACATGTATGGGAAAGATTTCTGGAGATGGAGATATCTCACTGAGAATGCGAAGGCCCATGTTTTCCTCACAGCATCAAGGCTAAGAAAAATGTCACCACAAATTGACAGCTGAGGGGAGAAAAACGAGTTAAAATAGAACTGAGGGCGCTATTAGCAATATACCTATGATCCCTCCACTGTGTTCAAAGGCAAATAATGAAAACAGCAAAACTCAACATTGGTAAGGGCGTGTTCATGCCTCCAAAGGCCTTGTTGAAGGGAAATGCTGCTGATTTCCCGAGGGCATAACATGAACAAACTTTCCTTTCCCAACAGCTGGACATTATTGAGGGAAAGGATACACAACTAGTGACAGTTCAATGTCATAGCACGACGATGTTGTGACAGCTGTCACTGACAGTTATCAGCCAATCCTGTCGCAAATGCAACGATTGTCCCAGAGCTGTTATCAGACTTCAACTGAACACTGGTGCCATTCTGCGGTGACAGCCTTGAGAGTACACACCCAGGATAGCCCCCAGGGGGCAGCCACCATGACAGCTCACAATGTGCACCGAATGATATTGGGACTGACCTGCCAGTTCTTCGATTTCTGTCCAGTGTTCACTCACTTCATTCAAACTTCTCCGAGGCCAACACTTAGCCCCCACTGATGGCCGGCCTCTCTATCCAAGAGTGACTTGACTACGCAACAACCTTTCAGCTGAGAAGACAGCTGTTCTCTGCATGCAGAAATAGAAGTTATTAACAAGTGCTGGTTTCCGGAACACACAAATGGAAGGAATCAGACAGAAATGCAGTGACCGACAAGGCAGCCATGACTTCATTCCTCTCTGTCTGTGGTTAGCAGCAGGCATGCAGCTGTGGGATAACCTAGGGGTTCTTTAGAGAACTTTTATGAGGTGCTCTTGAGGTCGGTCATAAGGGTGCTCCATTGAAGGCCATCTTACACAAGAACATAAGAAATAGGAGCAGAAGTAGGCCATTTGGCCCTCAAGCCTGCTCCGCCATTCAATAAGATCATGGCTGATCTGATCATAAACTCAGCTCCACTTCCCTGCCCACTCCCCATAACCCTTTATTTCCTTATTGCTCAAAAATCTGTCTATCGCCGCTTTAAATATATTCAATGACCCAGCCTCCACAGCTCTCTGGGGCAGAGAATTCCAGAGATTTACAACCCTAAGAGAAGGAATTTCTCCTCATCTCAGTTTTCAATGAGCGGCCCCTTATTCTAAGACTATGTCCCCTAGTTTTAGTTTCCCCTATGAGTAGAAATATCCTCTCTGCATCTTAAGAGGTTCTTTGAAAGATCTCGTGGAGATAGGGTTTCTATTGAAGGCCATCATGTTGAGGGATGTGATGGGGATTGCCTTCAGCACCGTCATGTAGGAGTTTCCTTGAGGGCTATCATGGGTGTGGGGGTTCATCGAAGTTTATGATGATATGTGTGAGTTGATAGCAGGACTGAGCGCGAGCAAGATAGGGCAGTCAATCGGTGTGTGAACAGCAAGGTTAGGGTGGGGCTGAACATGCTTACCTTTATATGAATACACAGGTCATGGGAAATCACCCAGGAAGTATGAACATTTCCTGATTGTTTCCTCCATTTTGCTGACTGCACCACCGGAATAATTTTCTCATCCTTCCAGTAGTTAAGCAGATTATTCAGCCACTGGGTTAGTGCAAAGCCAGCAGTTGACAGGTGCACACTGACTAAATGAGAAACCACCAGTCGGGACTATAAAAGGCACAGAGGTGCGGCGGCCCAGGAGCATCGTGGAGGCATGCCACTACAGGGAGCAGCGCGAGCTGGTGTAGGTGGGAGACGACTTGGAGAAGGGCGACTGGATTGGACGTCACCAAAATCAAGGTCGCTGATTGGAGCGTTGGCAGGTACAGCAGGAGCAGCGAGGTCGGGGCGAAGGAGCGGCGAGAGACTGTGGAGGGACGTGAGTTCGGGGCCCAGGAGGGGTGAGGGTCAGCCCACACTGCAATATATGTGCGCACTAGGTCTGTGCAGCAGAGCTGGTCTCCAGTCGTCTTGGTTAATCCTTGCCACTGAATCAAGACCTAGCTCTGTCAAACCCACATGGTGGCTGTTGTGCAATGGCCACCACACGTTAATAAAATCCACGCACAGGCATCTTCCACCCTTCACTATATAGTTTGGGACCTGGAATATCATGTCCTTCATTGAAACACCTGTGAACTCATCCCTTCTTGGTGTGGAAGCAGGTCATCCTCGACACGAGGGACTGCCTAAGAAGAAGACACCCAGCAGAAAGCAGCCAAAGAATATTCCCTTCAGGAGGAAAAACAAGCAAATAAAAAAGGACTTCCACACTTCAATATTATTCACACCCAAACACTAATCAAATTAAATGGCATCTTATCTAGTGGTAGCTCGGTCTACCTCGGAGCGATTGAAGGAGTACATATGTGTAAGACATGGAGATATGATCCAGAACACAAGGGACTTTCATTATTGCGCTCATGATATTCAGGCAACCTGATCACTTAAGGAAACAACAGACACCACTGAATAGGAGTAGACACCTGTGGCAGACCTGAATTCGTAACACTTCTGTAGTAGGAAATTATAGCTGCATAATATAGGGGGAGAAATTGGGGTTGTTTGCGCCTTCAGTTAGCGCCCCTGGCGCAATCGACTTTTTGCCCAGGTGCAGCGCCGCTAACAATTCCCGCTAAACTCTGCGGGGGTTTAGCGGCGGCAGTAACCGGTAGCGCCTGCTCCACTACACTGTCGATGTCATCACCGTGCGCAGCGCCCCAATTTTCAGCCCGGAGCAAAAATTCAGTAGTGCCCCCCTGGAGCGATGGCAGCGGCAGCGGGGAGGGGACATGCACAAAAATAAATAACAAATCGTCCAACTTATCGGTCGCGGCCCATTGCCTGGTGGAACGCATGTGCTATGGCACCCTGCTCCCCGATGGTCCAGGTAGGGACCCACAGAGTCGGCAGTTTGGCCGTACCCTTTAAAGAAGGGGAGGGCCACTTCTACGTGGCAACACTATGCATTCCAGCGCATACGCTGCACCCCTCTCCCTGTACCTTCGGCCAGCTCGCGCCGCACAGAGCAAGTGGAGCGAGATACTTTGCACTCCACTTGCTCTCGGGGCTGGTAAGCCGAATATTGTGAGTGGGGCGGGACCTCCGTGCTTGACTCAGGAGCCCTCGCCTCATGGCTGTTACCACCCTCAAACGGGCGCTACGCAAATTCCCCCCCCCCCATAGTGTTTGAGCAAATACATGGGATGGATCTTCATTCAACTATATGTCAGCTTTGTGCTTACATTTACTTTTTCATTAGCTTTCGTCACTACAACACAAAGGCAAATTGGCTAAAATGTAGCTAGTTTCAGTCAGTAGTGCTTTGATGTTTCAAAGTATTTTTAGAAGCTGATGCAAGGTGGAGATTGTATTCACAAAGTTCCCATTTGCACGTCAATTAAACTTCACTGAACCTTGCGACTGGATAAGGAGTGAAAATACTGTGCAACTCTCTCATCATTCTGTATCTGTTAATAGCCGACTCTTCAGTGACGGTGCTGTGCTACAGGTAGACTCGCCACTCCTTTGCCGTCAGTCTAACGCACACTTTCAGAGATGACGGCATATTTTAGTCGTTTTGACCACATTTCAACAGGCCAGTTACTGTTTGAGAGGTCTATAGACTCTACAAACAATTTCGGCATTGACCAACACATTTGATGCAACGGCCTTGTCAGAGGTGCATCGTTTGCATGAGATGCTGAATTGAGGCATCATCGGCCTCTTCAGGTGGAAGCAAAAGATGCCACAGCGCAGTGCCAAGAAAATCAAAGGGGGGAATTTTAACCTTAAAAAAAACAGGTGGGTTTGGAGCGTGGGGGTAGTTAAATTGTTACAAATCGGATTCCCAACCCGATCCCACCTTTAACCCACCCAATTCTGGTTTTAACGGAGGCGGGTTGAGGTCGGGTCAGGCCACCATCCTGCTCCCGGGGGGGAACGTCAATTTAAATATTATAATAAGGCTGGAAACCTCTTTTTTAACCTCCAATTTGTTTTTAACCGCATGTGGACATATTTCGCAACAATTCATGACACCCAGCAGTTAAAGTGAGGCAGGGACTACTGGATCCAGGAGGTAAGCGACTTTATACCTAATCCTGGATTGTGCATCCCTGGCCAGCCCAGCCCCCCGTGATTGGAGACACCCCCACACAAGGCCTCCGAGCATTTCCCCAAGCCTCCACCCCCTACCCCCCCCCCTCCAACGATGATGCTGAGGACCACCACAATCCTGTAACGGCCGTCCCTGACCTTCTCTCTCTCCCCCCCCCCCCCCCCTGATGCTGATGCTTCCCCTGGTCCTATCAGCAGTCCTCTCTCCCCCCCCCCCCATCCATTGCCCAGCCCCCGGTCCTCACACAAACCCCGCCCCCCCACCCGCTCTGTGCAGCCACAGGCCAACCCGCCTGCAGCCAGCCAGGACTCACATGCAAATCAGGCCCTGCCGTTAAAGTCAGCAGGGCCTGTGTGAAACCCGGCCTCCTGGATTTCCTGACTGCATCAGAGCCCCCACCGCCCCCAACCCACCTTCCTCCAGAAAATTCCGGCTAAAGCGTTCTCCGGTGTCCTGGCCAACATTTCTCACTCAACCAGCACCACTAAAAACGGATTAACTGGTTAGTTATCTTCATTGCTGTGTGTGGGACCTTGCTTTGGGCAATGTGCCTGCCATCTTTGCCTACTAACCACAGTGATTTAGAAAAATATAATTTATGCAAATTATTTTGGGAAGTCCTGAAGATGTGATTAGGTACTATATAATTACAAGTGTTTCCTTTCTCTAATAACTGCATTTTCAATAATCTAGCTGTTAAAAGTTTATGCACCCAGTGTTATTATTTGCACCATGGAATTATTTGACTTGTCATGGCAAAGTATATTTGCCTACAAAGGGTGCAATGCACAATTCATGAGGGAATTAAGTCAATGATCACATGTGCCACAACAAATTTAGTAATTCTTATCTTTGGTTTAACACAATCTAAGACAATAGCGTGAAACCACATTGAAGACATTTAGCAAGGTTCTCACTCCTGACTGCTGTCCAGCAACCTCTGCTGGATAGTGCGTGGATGTGCAGATTGGGTATGGCCATGCTGCCCATGGCCAGAGTCTTGCCGGCATCGAGGGTCCAGGCCTGCACGTGGTCAGCAGGCACGTGAGCGAGAGAGCCGTCAGCATGGGTCACTGTCTATCCGAGGCGGGTGGGAGTGGGATGTAGAAAAGAACAAGAGAGGTTTGTGCTGCAACACATACCCAAGGGCTCACCTACTGAGTATGCGCTGGTAGGGAGACACCTTGTTCACTGCTGGCTTATATTGGAAACCTGCACTGCCCCTGATCCTCCATCTATTGAAATGAATGCACAGAAAACCATGGGCAATGTCATGTAATTGCTTAAGAATTCATAGAACACATTGCTATTTAAGAGCTAGTTGGTTTATTGACAAAGGTTTAACAATCACACTACACATTTCCAGTTCATCCATTAGGTTCACAACTGCATACGTCGTTGTGGATGACTTAGACCCAATTGACTAGGGTTTTATTGAGTGTTGTGAACATCACGTGACTGGCTAAGCCACTCATAGTGTAACAGCTCTACGAACCTGTGAGCATACTCTCAGGCGCATACATTACAGGCAACATACCCACCAAGTTTTGTCACTGCTAATGCACTCTCAGACACCTCAGGACAAATTGTCTGCTGTAGGTCTCCTGGTTTAGGAAATTGGCTTTGTCGACCCAGAACAATTCTGCTGCACTTTTCTTGTGGATCCCTTTGTTGATCTCTCATTGTGTCCTTCATAGTTATATGCCACAAAGCCAGAATTCCAGGTGAATAAAATAGACGGACAGCAATGCGCTCGTAATGGTGATACAGCTCTTCCACGTTCCAACACTGGAGCTGCAGCTCAAAACAACTTCTCTTGAACCATTGCTATTACGGCACAGAAGGAGGCCACTCAGCCCACTGTACCCGTGTGCTGATGGCTCTTAAACGGGAGCTATTTCCTCAAATGCCACATATCTGTTCTTTCCCCAACAAGGCCTGTGCCTTAGGGCCCCAACCAAATACAGGGTCGGGCTCCTGCCAGTGCTTCATGGCAATATGGGATCCCCAGTAAAACTCACCATAATGCAGAAAACTGTGTTTAAGCCTATTATAGTTTGATATGGTTTGCTTTATTCTTAAGGCAGTGTTTAAACATTCTACGGGACTATTTCTTCATACATTTTACTACACCACTTTAACATCTTTCAGATGAGACGTTAAACCGAGGCCCCGTCCGCTCTCTTAGGTGGGCGTAAAAGATCCCATGATACATTTCAAAGAAGAGCAGGGGAGTTATCCCCGGTGTCCTGGCCAATATTTATCCATCAATCAACATAACAAAAACAGATTATCTGATCATTATCACCTTGCTGTGCGCAAGCTGGCTGCTGCGTTTCCCACATGACAACAGTGACTACACTCCAAAAGTATATAATTGGCTGTAAAGCGCATTGAGACGTCCGGTGGTCGTGAAAGGCGCTATATAAATGCAAGTCTTTCTTTCGATGAATCGGAGGGCAGTTGAGTGAGGGGGTGGAGGTTCAGGGAGGCCCCGAATGGTACTCAGAACCCCTGCCTCTCCCAAGAATTTTTAATCCATTTCTGTACCCTAAACACTTTTATCATCATGAAGCAGGTAAAATACAATGCAAAAGACTCAGAACAAGGCTCCAAAGAACCGGCTACCTCGAACGAACAGGAAAAGTAAGAAGCAGTCACAAAACCATATCAAGGACTGCCATAACAGCGACATGACATGAGCTTCCCTGATTGGTTGGCTCAGGCATGTCAGCACAGCGCATATTCTAACCCAACATTTCTGTTCTTCACACTGCTCAGAGCTCCACCTCTTTCATTGTTCCAGATTCTTTCCGTTGCCTGCTCATTGGTTTCTCCATTTTGATTGTTGTGCTCCCATTTGACTCTCGTGACCTGATTGAAGGGGTATCGTTGAGTGAGGCAGATTCCTCCTCCTTACATAGAATTTACTGCAAAAAAAACAGGTCAGTCGGCCCAACTAGTCTATGCCGCTGTTCGTGCTTCCCACTTGCCTGCTCCCACCCTACTTCGTCTAACCCCATCAGCAGAACCGTCTCTTCCTTTCTCCCCCCGTGTACTTATCGAGCTTCCCCTTAAATTACTCTCACTCCGTCTCTATAAACGTGCAGCTCAGCCAAGATTAGTCCAGGCAACAGCACTCAATCTGATACACTGGCAGCTGACAAATGTTTCAAATGAATAAACAAGCTGCCCGACTAAATCCTGTACAATCGAGTATAAAAAAGGTTAAGACAATGTTCGTGCCTATAAGTGTACCCAGATTTCCCATACAGTGTGAGAAACACAATGCAGATGCGAAATCTGCTGCCAACATTGAGCCTCCGCTGCAGTTTTTAAGAGCAGATATTCTTGACTCTCTCAGGGGCCGAGACTGCTTGGAAACTCCCCAACATAGTTAACACAGCCCACACAAGGTTTAATATCATAGGACAGAGCACAGGAGCTCTGTAATGGATTTCTGGGTAGGGTGAGTGAGCGGAGGCAAAAATCATGCATCATTAAGACTTTAGACTTACATTTATATAGCGCCTTTCTCGACCACCGGACATCTCAAAGTGCTTTACAGCCAATGAAGTACTTTTTGGAGTGTAGTCACTTATAATGTGGGAAACGCAACAGCCAATTTGCCTCCAGAAAATGACCAGATAATCTGTCTTTATTTTGGTTGAGGGTTAAATATTGGCCAGGACACCGGAAATAATTCCCCTGCTCTTTCTTCGAAACTGTGCCATGGGATCTTTTACGTCCACCTGCGAGAGCAGACGGGACCTCAATTTAACGGCTCACCTGAAAGACGGCACCTCCGACAGTGCAGCACTCCCTCAGAACTGCACTGTAGTGTCAGCCTGGATTTTTGTGCTCAAGTCCCTGGAGTGAGACTTGAACCCATGACCTTCTGACTCAGAGCTGAGCCACAGCTGGACACAGTGGATGGGCAGGACTGCAGGGCCTTTCGGCATGGATGGCCTTTCTCCTCTGTATCTTGTGATAAAAGGCAGATCATGCATAATATGCACCATTATAAAATGGAGCAAAATACTAATAGAAAAATAAAACACAAATATAGCATTTTCACTTTCTTATGAAATGCACTTTGTCCCCTTCTTCTTGACTTTTTATGAATCTGCATTATTTAAAAACATGCACCAATATACCATCTAGAATGACTTGGGGTAGAGGAGAATATATATATATATATATATACACATACATACATACATACATATATATAAGTATCCTTTTTTCCATTGCTTTGTACATTTGGTTCTGGATCTTGTTGCTTCCTATGTGCTAATGGAATTTTAAATTGGCTGTCTTTAACCTACGGTTATTCTTTATTATATTAGTCCATTCGCCAAGGCCAGAGAGAAGATAAAATTGTACATCATCCATTTCTCTCCAGCATCAAATTTGTGACCTTTTGTAGACCCTTACGGTTAGGTATGTTGCAAGTGGCTCTTGCACCAATTCATTTTGCAGGGACCAGAAAAGCAAGAATGACCGTAACTTTCTAAATAAAAAGGAGCCAGTCCATTGATACTTCTCAATTTCTAAATTAAGTGTTTATTTTTGATCAGAGTGATTGAAAGGCGACGTTACCACTCCCACTTACGAAGCAAAGCGTAAAAATGGAGAGCAAGCATGAACTTATGATGTCTTATCAATGAGGGAATGTTTCAAAATCAATACTGATAACAGTATTCAGAGTCCTGTCCCTACCCTGAATTATACACGCCACAGCACTGGCCAACTTCAGCACTGCAATATAACCTTTCATAGGTTTACTGTGCTGCACTAAATTAACTTTACATCAGTATCCACCCAAAAAATGTAGATTTAAGATGATTCTTATAGATTGTTGGATCAAACCCTTTGCCCCAATTTTTATCGCGACTGATTATTTTCAACTGAAATACAAATAACATCTCTCTCAGAGCAGAATTTAGAAGGCATGGCTCTTCACGAGTGGGACCTGGGATGGAATCCAACAAGACTGAGAGGATGAAAATACTGTGTATTTTATCTATAAAAGGTCCAGTGAGCCAGCGGTGCATGATGGCTACAGGTTCACAGCACCAAAGTGTCTACAATTCAGCACAGGTTTGTCCAAAAGTAGCAGCCAGCCTATCAGGGAGAACATAAGGTATGTTGGTGTAGGAAATGGCAAGGCAGACACTGTTGCAGTAGGAATGGCCTGCTGAGGTTATGGGTTAAGGCACAATCTCAAGGTTAGAGCAAGGTTTACTCTGCATTGGATCATTTTGTACCTGACCCGAGAATGCTTGATGCTAATCTGATGCTCTATAGAAAAGGGTAGAAATTATGGTCAACAATGTTTTTGCCCAAATGCTGAATGCACTTGTACCAGTTTTCCCTCTCTTCTAGTTTGATAGAAGCATTAACTCACTTAAAATATACATTTTTACATCAGGCAATACCTTTTTACCCTGAAACTGGAAATGGTTCCATTTCCCAGCACGGACATCCCTTCCCTTGGGGACTACAAAAACTCACTCAAAGATATAAAGGGTGATGGGGGTGGGGTTAAAAAGAAAATTCTGAATTTACACCTCCGACACATTATGACTCAACCAGACGCAAATACCATTGGCATTTTGACCAAACCTGTAGGTAAAGAAGCTAATCTTTTATAATGTAGTCAACACTAGAAAAGTGACACAAGATGTTGTGTACATCAGGGAGGAGATATTTCAAAGTCTTTTCATGGTCAAGAAATGTCAGAGTTGGAATAATTTAGCCTATTTTGGTCAGTCCAAATTTTTTTCAGTTCTGTTCAATTTGGGCTTTGGACGACACTCTCTGGTCTGCTCAGGTAAGTGCAACAACAGGTTCTTTGAACATAGGTGTTGTAGCTTAGAACTAAAACTGCTTGACAAATAAGTGAAGCCAATCCAGAATCTGAACTTTGGATTGAAAAAATTGAACTGAAGTTCAGATGGACTCCATCATATTTATCTCTAGTCCAGGCATAATTGATTACTGTTATCAAAGTTACCCTATGGGCAGTACAAAGTAACATTTTAACATTAAGCAACAATATAGTTTATTGGTAGCACTCTCATCTCTGAGTCGAAAGTTCTGTGTTCAAGATCCACTGTGGACTTGAGCATAGAATCTTGACCGACACATCAGTGCAGTACTGAGGGAGTGCAGCACTACTGGAGGTGCCATGCTTCAGATAAGAATGCCATCGAGGCCCCATCTGTCTGTTCAGGTGCATGTAAAAGATCCATGGCTCCATTCAAAGAAAAGCAAGGGATTCTCCCAGTGTCCTGAACTGCATTCCTCCCTCGATTAACAGCGGCAAAAACACTTGATCTAGTTGTGCATTTCATTTGCTGTTTGGGGAACATGCTGTGCACAAATTGGCTGATATGTTTTTCTGCATAACAGTGACTTCAAAAGTAAGAATTGGCTATTGAGACATCTTTAGGATGTGATAAGGTGTTCTATAAATGCAAGGTCTCTCTTTCGTACACCATATCAGATATGGTTCTACTTACTTCATATGATGAGAAAATCAATTTATAGATATTAAATGAAGTCAGCATAAGACAGTACCATGTGTACATTACAGCAAGAATGCGCGCAGTGAATCTGACAATTAGTTAATATGGCTTTGAAATTATGCTGTGCGCTATTAGCATACAAGTGCTAACTGGGTTTGTACGGAATCTTTTTTGCCATACTTTAACAGGAACACCTTATACCATACCACATAATTTCAAGGTTGTAAGTATTGTTTGGAAAAAGATGAGTTCCTTTTGTAATTCACCAGCTGAAAGTTCTGGGAGGTTGGTAGAGGAGGGAACTGGGAGAGACAGGAATTGCCTTGGGCGCTCATTGTAGCAATGCTGTAAATACAGCCATTAAGAGATATTTTCTAGTCAGTACTTCTAGTGAATGTGTTATTTCTGAACGGTTTCACTGTCAATACAGACCGGGGGATATATTGATGATCGCACTTATGACATTGCCACATAAGGTGACTAGAGGAATTCCACCCACTGGTACTCTTCAAGGCCCTATACATTCATTTTTGTCTGATATTCTGTGCGGTCTCACATCATCTCATATTCTCGGAGCTCTCATTTTTTTTGGGGTTACCAATGGTGAAAGTGAAGAAGTAGCAACACGTATTTATATATAATAAACATACTGGGCAGATGCAAGAGAATTGCAGGTAGTGATCCAGGCAAGCAGTTTGGATGGCTAACAAATCAGTCAACTGGATTACTGCCTTGCAATTCTCTACCATTCATCCAGCATCCGCTATATAGTGTTTGTTATTCTGCTAATCACAGAATCGGCATTGCGACAATACCAGTCATGGGATGCCATACATTTTCAGCGCCTATGTCAACATCATCTTTTATTACTTTGTCGGCTAGGACAGGTCACTTATACTGTGCTCACCAAATCCACAACTAAATGGTTCCTTTTAAAAAAAAAACGAGAACCAAATGTCTGATAGTGAGGTTAAGTCAGTAATTCGACTCTGTGGTTCTGCTAATGTTCATAAATCACACAGGTTTTGTCCTCATATTTATAAATGTCACTTAAATTGCTTAACTGAATTGTTGTCTTAAAAATGAATTGCCAGCTTATATGTGGGACTCATGTCCCAAGTTTAATGCTGTAGTATCAGTCTGGAAGTGGCAGTGCAATGAAGGTCAGCCACAACACACTGCACTAAAGATACATACAACGAGAAAAAGTCCACAAGGAAACAATACTGTACTTGTTACTGACAGGGGAGAGGGTGAAAACAACTTTGTGAAAGCAGTGTATATGTCTGTGCTTCCTCGTAATGCTCATAAACATTTATTTTGACTAACATTCTAAAGTCGGTGCTCGGATTATTCAATACTATGTGTTAAAACACAGGGCTTCCCTATAGTGAAATGGACATGTTTCACTAGATGACTGTGTGGTGCAAAAATAACCATTGCAGAATAGGATTTAGACTATGTTCAAAAGTATTCATTAATTGTTACACATCATGGCAATCCATATGCTTACAGCTGACCAGGGCCTGTATAAAAACTCAGTTCAAACTTAGAACCGTTCACTGTCGGCGCTTTTAAACATCAAGTGGACAACAAAAATATATGTTTGGAATTTCTAATATCCTTATTAATCATCCCTGTGTTTGACTCCAAAACTTGCAAGATTAGTAAACTTTTTCACATCCTTCTGAATGCTAGTCATCTCCGTGTGAATGAAGCAATTATTACACATTACATCAAAGCACTTTTATAACGCATTAGACACAATTAACTGAATGAATACAAGTTGGCCAAACCACATGGCTATTTATTTTCCTTGAGATTAGTGTGTATTTTTATAGAGGTGTAATAGAGATAATCCTCCAAAGTACAAACAGTAATTATTACCCCACTTCCTCTAACGCTTTTCACCCTGTGCTTAACTTATATGTCTTTCAATACAAGCTCATTCCTCCTTCTAGTCTCCACATGTCCCCAAATTTCTTTTTTCTTGCGTCATTCATAAAAAGCACATTTTACTAACAGAATTAAGTGACTATTTATCATTTACAACAAAAAAAGTTCCTCTCACATGTCAAAGAATGTAAAATGCAAATATATAAATTATTTTAAAGATCATGTCCTTTTGAATGTTTACAACTCTATGGGAAAGGGTTTGTGGACTTGCATATCATTCATTATTTTAAACTGTGTTTTATAAAGAATTTCCTCTGCTGCCTATGAAAATATTTATTTCCCCTGTCAGGTGTGCCGTGGCTATTTGATAAATCACAGCTGTACACTTGGATAATTTTGCCTAATTGGTATTTCAGATGAAGGCAATTTGGAGAGAAAAATACAACATATTTCTATAATTTTCCTTTTGGGTTCCTGTAACTACTAGCATCACAGTGATACATAGTTAACCCTTTACAGTCTCCTTTTACAAAATCACTTTAAAAAAAACTAAGCATGAGAAATACTTAGATGATGTTCAATGATACAATTGTGTATTATGACTGTGGAAGGATTTAAAAAAATGATTTTCTATATCCTTGTACAAGAAGATGCTCATTGATAGGGTTGGGTAGAAACTACAAGGCCATTTGGTGAGATGGGACCAAAAGTCAGCTCAACAATGATTAGATTCTACATTTTAAATCCATAACTCTTTGTAAATAAAGTCTGCATAAAGTGGCTATCAAGTGACATATATAATGTACCCTTTAGCTGACTGAATTAACTTACTACAAATGATTTAAACAGTATTGCATCGCAGTTTGGCTTCTCAATGGGGGAAACGAACTCTTACCTGTTCCCTTTGAATGCACGGCAGCGAGGTCCTCCTGTGGGGCTTGGAGCCGAGTTGGCTATTGGAAACTTCGGCGGCGATGACCGAGCTCGATCTCCTCCTCCTCTTGATAACCGGGATCTTCTCATCGGTGCCGGCCGCCGGCGCTCGCTGGGAGCCCGGGGGCAGGACGCGGCTGGCCAGCAGCACTCCCAAAATGCCCATCAGGTATGCCAGGAAGGGTCTCCAACTGGCGCGGACCCGCTGGAGGGACAGCAGAGAGACAGTCCTCAGCAGGCTGGTGAAGAGCATGGCGCACAGCCCCTGGCTGACACTGAGCAGGAGCAGGGCAGCGGCGACGGCCAGGCAGGTGAGCAGGGCGGCGGCGGCGGCGAACGACAGCAGCCGCTGCTCCTCTCGGTGCTCCTCCTCCACCGCCAGCAGCAGCCACTGCACCAGGCTCTCGCCCAGGCAGCAGGCGGCCAGCAGCCAGCGGGCCGCCTCCCGCCGCCCGCAGCCGATCAGGTACAAGCCCAGCCAGAACCAGGCGCTCAGCAGGCTGAAGAGGGGCAAGGCGGAGTGCAGCAGGCTGGCCAAGCCGGGGCAAGAGGCGCTGGCGGCGGCGGACAGGGCGGCGGACAGCAGCGCCAGCTCCCCGTCCAGCCACCGCAACAGCACGGCCAGCAGGCAGCACAGGCAGGCGGCGCAGGGCAGCCAGCGGTAGCTGCTCGCCAACCTGCCCCACACAGGGCAACCCTGGTCCGGCCGCAGCGGGCTAACACAGCCTCTCACATAGCCATTGCGTTCTGCTCCTCGCTCGGGCTCAGCACTCGCTTTACTCCGGGGCGAAGCCGGCTCACATCTCATCGCCATCCTCTTCTGAAAATTGTTGTTTGTTGTTGAGAAAGTTTAATCCACCCGCCTACCCCTCCTCTCTCCCCTCCGCTACTGAAGACCAGACTTGCTCAAACACACAGCGAGCTCTCCTTCGTTCTCATTTGGGGAAAATGCAGAGAGGAGAGGTTGGGGTAGGGGACACACAGCGAGAGAGAGAGAGAGAGATGCCGGACACTTCTGATGGATTTCCCAGTCCGCTTTAACACCTCAGCGTCAAGCCAGGTCGCCACTTCCTTCTGACCATAAAGCCCCCAAACAACATGATACCGAGAGCGCGACTGACAAGTCAAGTCCTCACGTTCGCTGGTCTAGGCCATGCTGAGCAGCAGATGCACATCGCAAACTGCTCGCCTCCCCCCCTCCAGCTCCCCTATTCTCTCGCCCCCTTGCCCTCACTCTCACATCCTCTTGCCCCATGCGGAATGCACAACTTCAGGAGCTGCTACCTTCATCATCTTCCCTGGAACTGCTGCCTCCTCTTGTTTTCCCCTCCCCTTCCCTCTCCTCTCTCTCTCTCTCTCTCTGCTCCTCCGGAAAAGATCAGCGATGGTGAACGAGGCAACGGCGAGCTCGCTTTCAAGCTCCAATTTAAAAGAGCGTAACATGATGGTGCTCATTTCATATAGGGCGACGCAATGAGCAGCGCAGGACAGGGCGCGATTGAAGCGTTCTCCAGGCGTCAGAGAAGCGGTGCCTCTGCCAGCCTGCTTAAACCTAACACCCCCCTTAATAAACTCCACAGCGGGGCTTTTATTTTGCTGTGCGTTCCCAATGAATGACATCCCGAAGTAAAGCTTGACACAAAAACGGCGGGAGGCAAAAAAAAACAAATTAAAGTTTGAAAACAAGCAAAAAGAAACTTTTGGTATTGGTCAGAAAAACATTTAGTGGGCTCCCAATATATATATACACACACACAGTACTTTTGCTATTGTTTTAGCAGTGCCTTTTCGGTCAGGTGTTGCAGGCTGTGGTCCCAAGTCTAAGTACTCTTGGTCCCAAGTCTAAGTACTCTTGGTCCCAGTCTTTTATGCTGAGGGATCAGAGTTTCAACGTTTGCTGTGAAATTAACGGTAAGGCCACTGGGGCTCGCCGTTATTTATGCGTAAACGGTACAGCGACTTCAGGTGAGAGAGAGGCAGATGCGCTTTTCAATGTCAATAACCAGAAGTTGCCATTCGAGTTTCGCCGTCCCGCAATAACAACATCTCGCTGCCTACCTCGTCATTGACATACATCGAATGTCACAAAGTTGCTGTATTTATGGGCTGGACTAAAGCCGCCACAGATAGTTAAGGCTAGTAATTATAAGCTTAAGGAGCCTTTTAACACCATGCTAAGTGTTAATGACTGCCAAACAATCTCTCTGGCACCGAAAATTGACTATTATAAACGTGGAGTCTCATGCCTTCTGGTTGTGAATTGTTTTAGGAGATTTTTTAAAATTCGCATTTTTAAGTTACATTTGTTTTCTTACTTTTCCTTTCTGTCTCTTTATTTTCTCTTTCTCTTAATCCTATCTTTCTTTCCCTCTCTTTATTTCTCTTTCTATACCTGATTTGACATCGAGTTCACGCTCTTCAGTGCACGCTCCTTCTCAGTCCTTTGGCTGCACATTTTGTAATTTTTCAATTTGATTGGTTAAACAGATACCCAGTTGCTTGACCTGCTCACTCAGGGCCCAGATGCTCTGATTCCCTCACTGCACTATTATCAACTTGCACTTTCAGCAACTTAGTGGGAATTGTTTTTGAGCAGAAGCAGAGACGTGGTTAGATGCCCTGCTACAGCAAGATGTGGCTCTTTCTCTCATTGTTAAGGTGCTGAGTGGCTCCAACAGTCACTTATTTGACTGGAAATAGCTTCTGTTTGTGAGATTTTAAATTGGTAACTCCCAACTGAGGTAGCTTCAGACTCCTTTTGAAATGGAAAACTTTTTTTGACATTCAGGCCTAGTTGAAACGTTTTTGTAAGAGTGAAGGTAATTTGGTGAAGAGTCAGGAGGGAAATGAGAAGAGATGTTTTTTTACTCAGCCAGTTGTTATAATCTGGGATGTACTGCCCGAAAGGATAGTAGAAGCATAGTATAGTAGTTTTAAAAAGGGAATTGGATATATACTTAAAAAGTAAAAATTTGCAGAGTTATGTGGAAAGAGCAGGGACTAATTGGATAGCTCTTTCAAAGAGCCGCACAGACATGATGGACCAAATGGCCTCCTACTATGCTGTATGATTCTAAGATTGTGAAATAGTTTCCTACATTTACTCATCTAGAACTAGATTTCATTACTAGTCAAGTTGACTAATTCTGAAAGAAAGACTTGCCCCTTTCAGAATGACCGGATGTCTCAAAGTGCTTTACAGCCAATTAAGTACTTTTTGAAGTGTAGTCACTGTTGTAATGTAGGAAACACAACAGCCAATTTGTGCACAGCAAGCTCCCACAAACAGCAATGTGATAATGACCAGATACCCTGTAATCTGTTTTCGTTATGTTGATTCAGGGATTAAATATTAGCCAGGACACCAGGATGACTCCCCTGATCTTCTTCGAAATAGTGCCATGGGATCTTTTACGTCCACCTGAAAGAGGAGAAAGGGCCTCGGTTTAACATTTCATCCAAAAGGCAGCACCCCTAACAGTGCAGCACTCCCTCAGCACTGCACTGGAGTATCAGCCTAGCTTTTTGTACTCAAGTCCCTGGATTGGGACTTGAACCTACAACCTTCTGGCTCAGAAGCAAGAGTGCTACCCACTGAGCCAAGCTGAGACTGGATATTTCTAAGAAAATATTACTAATAACATACAAGAGAAAAAAGCATTTCCAACATTCAGAAAGAGGAGACTTCCATTCCACTTATCTGAAATGCATTTGATCTAATGCCATGGTGTTGAAAAGACACAGGACGAATGTTCCAACTGCTATTACCACTACTAGCAGCCAGATCCAGGCACACGGGGACCATGAAATTGGGTAACTCATGCTCTAATTTGGTCCCTGCCTCATCATCACCATGATCCTCTTTTCCTCGCGGAGTTATGCACATACAATACACACCCACTCCTCTTGAAAGTGAGCTTAATCATACATGTGTAAAGCATACTGGTGAGGGCCACTAGTAGGCTCTTTCGAATTTGACCTAAAGTCCTGCCCAGCAGAATCTTCTGTTGAAGAGAAGCAGCTCATTGAATATCTATTTTAAAAGGAATTGAAGGGAAGAAATTTGAAAGTATGTTTTTCTTCCTTTATTTACCAGGTAATGTATTTTTCTGTGGAAGGAATATTTGTGTACTGAGAGAGGCAGCAGAATTATTGTTACTTAGCGGCAGAGAAACGGAGCACACTGAAGCTGTTTGCAATAGGAACGTGTTTCAAAAAGTCAGGATCGACACAGTCTCTCCCGTAATGCCAAGGTTCATACCACTCACTGTGCACATCTGCACTTAACTGGCAGCCACACGAATTACAGTGCTCTTTGACAAGTCATTATTACTGTACTGCTGTGAATCAGGAATTTTCCACAGACTTCCTGCTGTTGGCCAGTTCCTTCATCCGTGCCCCCGCTTCCTCCCCCCCCACCCCCGCCCGAGTTATTTGGGATTGTTCAAGTTTGTATTAGTCAGGGTTGGAGGGCAAGGCACATGAGACTGCACGATCTAAAGGATAGGGTGAGAATTCATGGACCTGATGATCTTTTGCTACATTTTTGTATATCCCTGCACAAGTGATATTTTTTCAGTCATTAACTAGAAATGGATGGAAGATCTCACATAGTCAATATTTAAATGTATCTTCTTAGGCGGTCCCTCATATCGAGGATGACTTGCTTCCACACCAAAAAGGGATGAGTTCACAGGTGTTTCAATGAAGGACCCTGATATTCCAGGTCCTGAACTAGATGTTGAAGGGTGGAAGATGCCTGTGCGTGGATTTTTTTAACGTGGTGGCCGTTGCACACCAGCCACCACACGGGCTTGACAGAGCTAGGTCTTGGTCCCGTGACAAGGATTAACCAAGACGACTGGAGACCAGTTCTGCTGCATGGACCTAGTGCGTGCAGTGTGGGCTGGCCCGTGCTGCCCCTGGGCCCTCGGCTCTTCTGAGCCACGATCACGTCACTTTACGATCAGTCGCCCCCGACCTTGCCACTCCTGCTGTACCTGCCCATACTCCAATCACCGACCTGGACCTTGGTGATGTCCAATCCAGTCGCCCTCTTCACTACCATCGTCCCCTTGCACCAACTCACGCTGCTCCCTGAAGTGGTATGCCGTCACTCTGTCCAAGGGCCGCTCGTCTTTTATGGCCCCAACCTGCCGCTGATGTTCTCACACAGGTCGGGGCCGCCACGCTGTTTACATGGTATATCATATATGGAGCAATTGGTATATGGTAAAGGTATCATCATCATCATAGGCAGTCCCGCGGAATCGAGGAAGGCTTGCTTCCACTCTTAGCATGAGGTGGCTGAACAGTCCAATATGAGAACCACAGTCTCTGTCACAGGTGGGACAGTCGTTGAGGGTAAGGGAGGGTGGGACTTGTTTGCTGCATGCTCCTTCTGCTGCCTGCGCTTGATTTCTGCATGCTCTCGGTGTTGAGTCTCGAGGTGCTCAGCGCCCTCTCGGATGCACTTCCTCCACTTAGGGTGGTCTTTGGCCAGGGACTCCCAGATGTCAGTGGGGATGTCGCACTTTACCAGGGAGGCTTTGAGGGTGACCTTGTAATGTTTCCGCTGCCCACCTTTGGCTCATTTGCCGTGAAGAAACTCCGCGTAAGCACTTGCTTTGGGAGTCTCGTGTCTGGCATGCGAACTATGTGGCCTGCCCAGCGGAGCTGATCAAGTGTGGTCAGTGCTTCAATGCTGGGGATGTTAGCCTGGACGAGGACGCTAATGTTGGTGCATCTGTCCTCGCAGGGGATTTGTAGGATCTTGCGGAGACATCGTTGGTGGTATTTCTTCAGAAACTTGAGGTGTCTGTCGTTGAGCTACAGTATGCGGACGATGCCTGTGTCTGTGCACACACAGAGGCAGAACTCCAGGACATAGTCAACGTATATACCGAGGCGTATGAAAGCATGGGCCTTACGCTAAACATCAGTATGACAAAGGTCCTCCACCAGCCTGTCCTCGCTGCACAGCACTGCCTCCCCAGACATCAAGACCCACGCCGTGGCCCTGGATAATGTGGACCACAACCCTTATCTCCTATCAACAAGAGCAGGCATTGACGCCGAGATCCAACACCGCCTCCAGTGTGCCAGTGCAGTGTCGGCCGCCTGAGGAAAAGAGTGTTTGAAGACCTGGCCCTCAAAACTGACACCAAGCTCATGGTCTACAGGGCCGTAGTAATACCCGCCCTCCTGTATGATAAAGGTATATGGAGCAATTGTTCCCAGTTTGCACTACTGCTGTGGAGCCTCACCCACAGCCCATGCGTATTACAGGCGCATGACCCCCATTTTTTGCATTGCCATAATTTCCTGATATGTGCAGCTGGTGTGTGATGCTCCACCCTTTTAGCACAAAATTATCCCTGCAGGCAAGATCTACAAAGTTCTGACCAAAGGTGATCGACCTGAAACATTAAGATCTAAATGTCATTTTTTTAATGTAATTTCTGATATGTTGCAAGTAATATTTCTTTTTTTTTTAAATTACAATTAGTGAATTGGACAAGTAATGACGTCCAGACCTAATTGAGTAAATGTACAAAACCATTTGACTGTCTTCCAAAATATTCTCCCACCTCCCCAGTGTATATAGTTGTGTTTTAAGTTCCATTGTACAGAAAGGCCAGCAGTTTCTCTTTCCAGTACCTTAGGGCCCGAAATCACACCACAGGGTGCCACCAAAATTCCTCTCTCTGCCATTTTAGCACAAAAATAAACAGTGTTACACCTCCACTACAATAGCAGAGAGATGACTTCAGACTAATATGACAAAACAGCCATATACTTGTATGCCACAATGTCATTTGAAGGCAAAAGTAAAATACTGCGGATGCTGGAAATCTGAAATAAAAACAGAAAATGCTGGAAATACTCAGCAGGTCAGGCAGCATCTGTGGAGAGAGAAATAGAGTTAACGTTTCAGGTCGACGAAAGAGTATTTTGCAGCATTTTCTGTAATTTGATGGCCTTTTTGTTTCATAATTCTGTTTTGAAGGAGTGGGGACCTCTTTTAAAGGAGTGGCAGTTTAGTGGAATTAAATGCATTGTTTATTTGGATTAGTTTTAGGGATTGGTTTTGCATATGGCAGTATGTTGTCATTAAGGTGAGGGGCGTGAAATTGAACTTTTCAATTTTTGGCTCCCGGCTACAAAGCGGAACCATTCACGATCAGGTGAAATAGGCCAGAGGTGTAGAAAATGCACTGTGCTCTGCCTCACCACTGACGGTGACTCTTCACTTCAGAAGAACACCCTCTACTGGGCCAATGTGAAATTTTCTTTACAGCCAGAAGCGTCTTTTGGCCTCTCGGAATCCGGCTGCTGATCTCGTGCCAACTGGTGCCAAACTGGAGGCAGTTTTGTTGGCTTGAGACTGCCCGAGCGTAACTCACTACCGCCAGAGAAGACACTTTCATCTCATCAGATACAAGATAGCGGTCCAAACGCACAGCCCCACTTCTACTGCAACTACCGTAAGAAACAAAAGAGTTCCAACAGTAATCTCTCAGGCAGCCTGCCGTCTCGTAGTCCCAATACAATGTGATCACAAATCATTTTGACATGCAGCGTACCACAGCCACTGTCTCCAGCCAAAAATAAAAAAACCCTGCATTTCTATAGCTCCTTTTCCAGCCTCAGGACCTTTGTAAGCGTTTCATAGCCAATAAAGTACTTTTGGAGCGTAGTCATTGTGGTAAGGTAGGAAATACGGTAGCCAATTTGCGCACAGCAAGCTCCCACAAAGAGCAACGTGACAATGAACAGATAATCTTTTTTTGTTTATAAATAATAAATATTTTACCTTCACCAGCAAGACATGCCCATTATCCATGTCGGACGCTTGGAATGGGATTTATTTAATGGTCTCGCAGCATTAAACTTGGCTGCAATTGGCCAAACTCTTGACTTGGAACACCTCCAACCTTCAGAAAGAGGAGACTTCCATTCCACTTGTCTGAAATGCATTTGATCCAAGGCCATGGTGTTGAAAAGTCCACGGAATGAATGTCCCAGCTGCTGTTATCTCTCCTGAGTCCAGGAGCACGGGAACCATGACATTGGGTAACTCATGCTCTCTGGTCCCTGCCTCATCACCACCACGACCCTGTTTCCCTCCTGGATTTATGCACATACAATGCACTCCCGCTCCTCCTGAAAGCGAGCTTAATCATGCATGCTGGTGAAGGCCGTAATCAGGCCCCTGTAAGTTTGACCTGAAGTCCTGCCCAGCAGAATCTGCTGTTGAAGAGAAGCAACTGGTTGGATATCTATTTTAAAGGAACTGATGGGAAGAATTTTGAAAGTTTTTTTTTCACTTTTCAGGTAATGTATTTTCCTGTGCAGGGAATGTTAATGTAATGAGAGAAACAGCAGAATTATTGTTACCTGGAGCACAGAGAAACTGACCATACTGAGGACCCTTGATGGTGACCATTCTGACCCACCCCTGGCAATACCACACACACAGAATTTACAGCAACAGCCCAACTGGTCTGTTGGTGTTTCTGCTCCTGCCACTCTTCAGCTAACTCTTTCATTTCTTTCTCCTTCGTGTACATAAGCTTCCTCTTAAATGCATCAATGCTATTCGCCTCAACCATTCCTTATGGTAGTGTGTTCCACATTCTCACCATTCCCTGGATAAAGAAGTTTCTCCTGAATTCCCCATTGGATTTATTAGTGACTATGTTATAACTATAACCCATTGTTTTGCACTCCATCACGAGTGGAAGTATCTTCTCTGCGTCTACCCTATCAAATTACTTGTTCCTCCTCACCTGTGGCCTACCTTGTGCCATATCTTCAAGCTTACTAACTGCACTCTCCACGACGGTTGTGCTGTTACTGGGAACAATTAGTGACAGAGATGCAAGGTGCTGTGAGGTGGTGTTCTGTTAGTCCAGTAGTAGTATTGGAAGGCAGTTGTTCTAATGACAGAAAAGTGACAACGCTACAATTTTGGCTCCAAGAGTCACCTTCCAACAGCTAGTACTGTATGAGGGAAGTCCTTCGAAGAGGAGTGTACCAAAGCTTGCAATTGTAAGTTGCAGCTGCAAAGTGCGCCAATGAAAAAGCTGTAAGGTTGGCTTGGGACAGGAATACAGCTCACGTTACCAGACACTAACTGTGTATATTATGTGTGAGGCTGTTTTGGAGTTAATGACAAGGGGGACAACACAGGTGTTATCCTACCCGAAGATAGCAGCAAATGGGGCGATGAGGCCGGCTTCTATCCTCACCTGATTTCCTTCCCTCTACGACTCGCTGTCCCTTCCCTACTCACTAAATGTAAATGCTGGCAGGGAGCGCGGTCCATGTTTCTGTCCCATCTCCTTCTCGCCCACATCTCTCACCGCCGGTCCTCGGCAACACCTGAGGGTAGTAGAGGGAAGGCTTCCAAATTCTTTTACTGGAGGGATAGGGCCAAGTAGAGGCCTCCTCTTGCTCCATTCCTGCCCCACATACCTATCCTTTAAGGCATTGGTCTGGAGCAAGGACTAAAATAAAAAATGAAAATAAATGTTACCCTTTTGTCACCGGAATTCTTCCACCCCTTTAAAACCGTCCCTTGCCATCTCTTCAGGTGCTGTAGCATCAGCCCCAGTGCAGTGCTGCCTGATGTGGAACTTGCGGGCTTCCTCTGGTCAGCAGGAACTCCGCTTGGAACCCCCCCCCTCCCACATCCTATGCCTTGGGAGGCAACCTCCAAACCAGGAATGTGAGCCATGATTTGCAGCAGAGTGGGAGAGATGGGTGGAAGTCCTGCCGCACAGAACACCAGTGCGAAGAGGAGAATCTCGGCCAAGGATCGGATAGTACCTGCCCAAAGTTTGGAGGAGGCTTGCAGTGTAATGTTCTCTGATTCCCTCAATGGCCTTGTAGGCAACATTGCCCAGGGTGACCTCCAAGAGAGTCAAGGGCTTGTAATTTCTGAGCCTCCTTCTGTTTGCGCCCATTTCCATGGATAAGATGCACGAAGAGGAATAGGCTTGATGTACAAGTTGCAAGGAGCATGTCCACAGAGGCAATCACATGCGCTGAAGCTGTAGCTCATCATGTGACCAAGAATCGTGCAATGAGATGGCAGTTAGTGAGCGTGAAGCCCTAGGAAGTGAAGTGTACCAAAGTTTGCAATTCTAAATTGTAGTTGCGATATGTGCCTTATGGGTATGCGTGTTCGCCAATGAAAAAAGACTGGCATGGGCCAGCAACAAACGTAAACCCGATTGGCCAGCAACATTTTGTGGCATGAAAACATGGGCCATGTAGTTGGTGAATGGAATGATCAGGTATGCTTTCCTTGGCAACTTCCTTTAGCTGTGCTATCTATCTAAATTGCCTGCTCCCCCAGGCTTTGCCGGTACTGCATGCAGAATAGAACTTCAGCTCTTGCTGGGCCTGACTGTTCTCAGCCAAACCTCCTCACACCTACCTCAAGCAGCAATTTCACCGGCCGTCAAACAGGGGGTGGATGGGCGTGGTTCCAGTGCTGTTCTGATCCATCACAAGACCATAGATCGATTTCTGACCTCCATATTTATTGCGCCAACCTCTTTTTTGCCCCAAACAGCCTTTGAAAATATTTCAACCCTCATAATGGCTAGCACATTTTTTGCCCATTTTATGTGTCCAGTTACTTGGACGTGACGCCCAATTTCCTGCCCCTGTCTCCAGACCTGGTGGGGAGGCGGGGGAGCAAGGTGCTTGCTGAAACTATTAGCTCTGTTGGCCAGTCTTCCTCCAAACACCCAGGTGCAAATCCTGCTGCTCTTGCCTCTCACCAGGCCCATGCATCACCCACAAAGTAATCCTAGTTTTCCAAACTAATACATCATCAAGTCTTCACCTCTCCATTCACATCCTGAATGTGCATCTGTTGTGTCTTTACAAGAATACAATATTTGTAATTATAAAATTGGCAGAACATAGGTTTGCCAATGTTTTATTGTGAAAATAGCATAAAGGGAGATGTGTGGCATAGTGGATTATATCCATTCACCACCCACAGTCCAGTTTGAATTCAGCCCCGACTGACGGCTGGCTATCAGGAGTAAGGCTCCTTTGTAAAGCACATCCATCCAGTCTCAACTGCTTCCTAGTGGAGGCATAAAACTGCCTATAATTCAAAACAAACTGGAAATTTCATTCAAAAGCAATATGGATGCCTGCCGTGGAAAATTGACCTGTCCCAATGAGGCAGTACATAGTGTTCTTCTGAGACTGTGATTAATACACATCATTGGGACATAGTACGGGAAACTTCCAATGCTTGATCTGAGTGCTTAATGCTGACACTGTTCCATTCCCTAACACTGACATCACTCACCTTTATGAGCACAAACATTCAAGGCAAATTTAAAGGAAAGTGAAAAGGCCATCTTCTGAGTGAATGTACCATGTTATTTCCCCACCATGAAGATATTGCCCTGTTCCTTTCCCTCATCTCCTCTCCAGAAGGTTTTGTGACCATTGGCAGCCCACTAGTAACTTACTCAAGTTGGAGATCTTTCTCATGCCAATATTCCAGACTAGTTTCTTTTGGGGAGATGGCATAGATTGATCTTCTGTAAATGATATACCATAGAAATACATTGGGGTGTTTAATGCCTGCAACACTAACATATTCTTTCTCAAGTCACTGACTGAGCATATCGCCAAGGACACTGATAGTTCAAGACTCGCTAAAGCAGGATGTACTCACAAGGGTTTTCTTCAGCCATTCCAAAGTCCCCCCTCAGCTTTGTAAGCAAAACGCCTGGTCCAGGAACTGTTTTCTGGTGAAGTCCTTTAATGATGTCGTAATAATTCAGTATGTGTTTCCAATTATAGGGCTAGATTTTCAGTCTTCTGTTGCCCCTGTTAGCGCCCCGGAGGGGCAGCAATGGCGGTGTTAAGCACCTCCGGGCGGCGGCCAGCTTCCAGTGCCCCGCTGAGACATTCGGGGCCGGTTTCGATGGGGGGGCGGAGCATTATCGCCCGGAAATGGCGAGCCGGTGTGCAACGCCCCTGGCTGTGACACCAGCTCGATTTCTGGCTGCTGCCCGATCCGTAGCACTCCGCAGAGCGCCGTGCTGGGACCGCCTGTGAAAGTGGGCGGTCCGAGCTATACCTCAGGTGAGTGTGATTGTTTTTTTTGCGATTTATGTTGTGGTGGCTAATATGTCCTTACTATACAGTACAAATGCACACGAGGCCCATACTAGAGAGAAGGTCACTCTGTGACCAGTAACCTTTATTAGCCAGCACTGAAGTGGAGAAGATTGATGGAGCTTCCCCTTTTATACCTGAAGGTCCAGGTTAGGAGTGTCTCCCACAAGTTCACCACCTAGTGGTCAATGTTCTCACGGTGTACAACTTAGGTCAGTTTATACATGGATTACAATGACAGTTGAATACATGACAGTGGCATGAGTTATTTATTAGTGATATTTTTGGTGGGGTTTTTTTCAGGTTTTTTTATCCCCCCCCCCAGGCCTCTCTTACAGCGCTCCGAGGCCAGCTCTTTAGCTCGGGACTTTCACTTGCTCAGCTGGCCTAGTGCCCTAAGAGAAGTGTGTAACTCCTCTCTTAATGCTCCACCTCACACTCAGGGTCCAACTGATGAATTTTTCTGACTGAGGCGCAAACTGTTCCCGGGCGCAAATTTTACCGCCCCGCCATCATTACCGCCCCGAAATGAGCAACACCGAAAATCTAGCCCATTGTCTTCCATCCTAATGAACGTGTCTACATACTCCATTGTCATAGGGCAGGATCACTGTGAAACAGTGTCCATTTTTCCCGATCAGTTTAGTTTTGGCTTTCTTCCCATCCAACACCCTCCCCTCCACCCTCCTTTCCCCCTGCAAACCCGGTCCCCTCCTCAAGTCCCACCAATGTAGAATCCCAGATACAGCACCATCTTCAGACAGATGTGACATTTAATTCTTCATTCTGTAACCAGCCCAGAGCACCTGATGTAGATGAGCTCACCATTCCACATGTGACTAGAAATAGTAATGTATTCCACTTATTGTTACTGTGTAATCTGCAGCTCCCATTAGAATGGATTCCACAATGCGAGTAGGTGCCATACATGTTTTTAATCTTGAATGGTATAACCATGTATTAAATAACCCCATGGGAGCAATTAAGCATGGTAAAGACTTGGGTTTCTGTACTTAATAAGATTTGCCCATATTCTTTGGTGAGGGTCCCATGGCTGGTTACAGAATGGAGGGTTCAATGTCCCATCTCCTCTGTTAGCTTACTTAATTTTCTATAATCTACGCAGAACCATCCTTCTTAGGACTGTGCGCCCTGAAGCACAGTTGGGTTTCTTCCAAGTATGTACCAAGTTCAATTCTCCCATACTCCATTTTCTACTGTGCTCCTGGGAATCATACGGGGCTGGAGAGGGACATTGACGTATTGAAGCTGAGGTGCTAACTATACCACGTACTGGAATTATCCTGCAGGACCAACTTTGCCTGCATAATAACCATGCAGCCTGCTGACTCTGTTTATGCAAAAGCTGGAAAGTTAAATACTTTTCTTCTACTGAAGAACATTCTTGACACTCTTCTAAACCAACAATGTCACCCTCCTTCTGGGTGGCAGGCAGAAAATTAATAAGCTAATTGGGGGAGTTATTTAAAACAAGTAGCGTCTACAAGTAAAACAAATATAATTAACATTGCTCCAAGCTGCCCTTATTTCAATAAGTCGGGCAAAATTACTTTGGAGTATTTGAAACTTCAAAAGAAAGTCTTGATGCCATACCAAAGCAAACCATGTATATTGACGGTTCAACCCAGATCTAAGCAATCTCCAGATTGTTGGGTTTTGAGTACCAGGCACATGTTCTAATGATAAGCCTTGGAAATTACTGTTGTTATTTTTTTGCTCCTGTTTTCTTCCTTCCCAGATACTTCCCTCCCACTACCAAGCTCCTTGGCTAATCGGATAGGGAGTTAAAGCCTTTCAATATGTTCCTGTCAACGTCCTTGGGGTTACAACCCAACTGTCAGTAATTTTTACAAAAGCAAAATACTGCGGATGCTGGAATCTGAAATAAAAACAGAAAAAAGAGTGGGAGAGCAATAGTGATAGGGGATTCAATGGTAAGGGGAATAGATAGGCTTTTCTGCGGCCACAATCGAGACTCCAGGATGGTATGTTGCCTCACTGGTGCAAGGGTCAAGGATGTCTCAGAGCGGGTGCAAGACATTCTGAAAAGGGAGGGTGAACAGCCAGTTGTCGTGGTGCACATTGGTATCAGCGATATAGGTAAAAAAAGGGATGAGGTCCTACAAGACGAATTTAAGGAGCTAGGAGCTAAATTAAAACATAGGACCTCAAAAGTAGTAATCTCGGGATTGCTACCAGTGCCACGAGCTAGTCAGAGTAGGAATCGCAGGATAGCTCAGATGAATACGTGGCTTGAACAGTGGTGCAGAGGGAGGGATTCAAATTCCTGGGGCATTGGAACCGGTTCTGGGGGAGGTGGGACCAGTACAAACCGGATGGTCTGCACCTGGGCAGGACCGGAACCAATGTCCTAGGAGGAGTGTTTGCTAGTGCTGTTGGGGGGGAGTTAAACTAATATGGCAGGGGGATGGGAACCAATGCAGGGAGACAGAGGGAAACAAAATGGAGACAAAAGCAAAAGACAGAAAGGAGATGAGTAAAAGTGGAGGGCAGAGAAACCCAAGGCAAAAAACAAAAAGGGCCACTGTGCAGCAAAATTCTAAAGGGTCAAAGTGTAATAAAAAGGCAAGCATGAAAGCTCGGTGCCTCAATGCAAGGAGTATTCGGAACCCAGGAGAGGGCTCTGAGCTAGTTAGAGTGGGTGAGAGCTCAGATGAACAGGACCCCAAGAAAGAATGCAAAAGGCAGGAGGCAACAGAGCAGAGTAGCACTGGGGTAAGTGTAAACCACAAGGTGATAGGAAGGGACAATATGTATGAATATAAAGTGGTTGCAGGAAGGGTCAAAACTAAAAATCATGGTTTAAAAACTAGTATTAAAACACTCTATCTAAACGCACGCAGCATTCGAAATAAAGTAAATGAGTTGACGGCACAAATCATTACAAATGGGTATGATTTGGTGGCCATTACAGAAACGTGGTTGCAGGGGGGCCAAGACTGGGAATTAAACATACAGGGGTATCTGACAATTTGGAAAGATAGACAAGAAGGGAAAGGAGGTGGGGTAGCTTTGTTAATAAAGGATGATATCAGGGCAGTTGTGAGAGACGATATTGGCTCTAATGAACAAAATGTTGAATTACTGTGGGTGGAGATTAGAGATAGTAAGGGGAAAAAGTCACTGGTGGGCGCAGTTTATAGGCCCCCAAATAATAACTTCACAGTGGGGCGGGCAATAATCAAGGGAATAATGGAGGCATGTGAAAAAGGAACAGAAGTAATCATGGGGGATTTTAACCTACATATCGATTGGTCAAATCAAATCGCACGGGGTAGCCTGGAGGAGGAATTCATAGAATGCATACGGGATTGTTTCTTAGAACAGTATGTTACAGAACCTACAAGGGAGTAAGCTATCTTAGATCTGGTCCTGTGTAATGAGACAGGAATAATAAATGATCTCCTAGTAAAAGATCCTCTTGGAATGAGTGATCACAGTATGGTTGAATTTATAATACAGATTGAGGGTGAGGAAGTAGTGTCTCAAATGAGTGTACTATGCTTAAACAAAGGGGACTACAGTGGGATGAGGGCAGAGTTGGCTAAAGTGGACTGGAAACACAGACTAAATGGTGGCACAGTTGAGGAACAGTGGAGGACTTTTAAGGAGCTCTTTCATAGTGCTCAACAAAAATATATTCCAGTGAAAAAGAAGGGCAGTAAGAGAAGGGATAACCAGCCCTGGATAACCAAGGAAATAAAGGAGAGTATCAAATCAAAGACCAATGCGTATAAGGTGGCCAAGGTTAGTGGGAAACTAGAAGATTGAGAAAATTTTAAACAACAGCAAAGAATGACTAAGAAAGCAATAAAGAAAGGAAAGATAGATTACGAAAGTAAAGTTGCGCAAAATATAAAAACAGATAGTAAAAGCTTTTACCGATATATAAAACGAAAAAGAGTGACTAAAGTAAATGTTGGTCCCTTAGAAGATGAGAAGGGGGATTTAATAATGAGAAATGTGGAAATGGCTGAGACCTTAAACAATTATTTTGCTTCGGTCTTCACAGTGGAAGACACAAAAACCATGCCAAAAATTGCTGGTCATGGGAATGTGGGAAGGGGGGACCTTGAGACAATCACTATCATAAGGAGGTAGTGCTGGACAGGCTAATGGGACTGAAGGTAGACAAGTACCCTGGTCCGGATTAAATGCATCCCAGGGTATTAAAAGAGATGGCGGAAGTTATAGCAGATGCATTCGTTATAATCTACCAAAATTCTCTGGCCTCTGGGGAGGTACCAGCGGATTGGAAAGCAGCTAATGTAATGCCTCTGTTTAAAAAGGGGGCAGACAAAAGGCAGGTAACTATAGGCCGGTTAGTTTAACATCTGTAGTGGGGAAAATGCTTGAAGCTATCATTAAGGAAGAAATAGCGGGACATCTCGATAGGAATACTGCAATCAAGCAGATGCAACATGGATTCATGAAGGGGAAATCATGTTTAACTAATTTACTGGAATTCTTTGAGGATATAACGAGCATGGTGGATAGAGGTATACCGATGGATGTGGTGTATTTAGATTTCCAAAAGGCATTCGATAAGGTGCCACACAAAAGGTTACTGCAGAAGATAAAGGTACGCGGAGTCAGAGGAAATGTATTAGCATGGATCGAGAAATGGCTGGCGAACAGAAAGCAGAGAGTCGGGATAAATGGGTCCTTTTTGGGTTGGAAATCGGTGGTGAGTGGTGTGTCACAGGGATCGGTGCTGGGACCACAACTGTTTACAATATACATAGATGACCTGGAAGAGGGGACAGAGTGTAGTGTAACAAAATTTGCAGATGACACAAAGATTAGTGGGAAAGCGGGTTGTGTAGAGGACACAAAGAGGCTGCAAAGAGATTTAGATAGGTTAAGCGAATAGGTTAAGGTTTGGCAGATGGAATACAATGTCGGAAAATGTGAGGTCATCCATTTGGGAAAAAAAACAGTAAAAGGGAATATTATTTGAAGGGAGAGAAATTACAACAGAGGGACCTGGGGGTCCTTGTGCATGAATCCCAAAAAGTTAGTTTGCAGGTGCAGCAGGTAATCAGGAAGGCGAATGGAATGTTGGCCTTCATTGCGAGAGGGATGGAGTACAAAAGCAGGGAGGTCCTGCTGCAACTGTCCAGGGTATTGGTGAGGCCGCACCTGGAGTACTGCGTGCAGTTTTGGTCACCTTACTTAAAGAAGGATATACTAGCTTTGGAGGGGGTACAGAGACGATTCACTAGGCTGATTCCGGAGATGAGAGGGTTACCTTATGATGAAAGATTGAGTAGATTGGATCTTTACTCGTTGGAGTTCAGAAGGATGAGGGGTGATCTTATAGAAACATTTAAAATAATGAAAGGGATAGACAAGATAGAGACAGAGAGGTTGTTTCCACTGATTGGGGAGACAAGAACTAGGGCAGCCTCAAAATACGGGAGCCAATTTAAAACCGAGTTGAGAAGGAATTTCTTCTCCCAGAGGGTTGTGAATCTGTAGAATTCTCTGTCCAAGGAAGCAGTTGAGGCTAGCTCATTGAATGTATTCAAATCACAGATAGATAGATTTTTAACCAATAAGGGAATTAAGGGTTACGGGGAGCGGGCAGGTAAGTGGAGCTGAGTCCACGGCTAGATCAGCCATGATCTTATTGAATGGTGGAGCAGGCTCGAGGGGCTAGATGGCGTACTCCTGTTCCTAATTCTTATGTTCTTATTAAAATGCTGGAAATCTCAGTGGGTCAGGCAGCATCTGTGGAGAGAGAAACAGAGTTAATGTTTCAGGTTGATGACCCTTCGTCAGAACTGGTTTTAAACCCCCACCCCCCCCCCTGATCTTATGTAATTGTTTTCACTCTGTTTCCCATGGCAGCTAATAATTATTCTGCCATTCACACCCTATCTCGACTAATCGTTTTCTAACTTGTGCCATTACCATCTCAAGTCCATCATCCCTTTTGTCTCTCAAATCTCTCCTGTCTTCCACCCTATCACAGACCTTCCCTTTTGTTCTTTCCTCCCCTCCCCCTTTCAGTGCTCCTTAAGAATCTGTTCATTTTGAACATTCTCCAGTTCTGACGAAGGGTCATTGACCTTAAATGTTAACTTTGCTTCTTCTCCACAGATGCTGCCTGACCCGTTGAGATTTCCAGCTTTTCCTGTTTTTATGTCAGTAATTTTTGTCTTGACGTGCTGGTGAGAGCGAGCCTTTGATTCAGTGGTAAGATTCCCACCTCGGCATCAGAAGGTGCAAGGTTTAAACCCCGCTCCAGGATTCAAACCCTGCTCCAGACAGTCCCAGTGAGCAGGGGTTCCAGACAGTCCCAGTGAGCAGAGACTAGAGCTCAAGATCTGAATTCTGGGTTGACACAGAGAGTGAGAAAATTGCTACATTATCACTACTTTTGTTTTTGCTGGACACGGCTACAGTATTAATGTTCTAAATTATTCACCAACTAAACATTCACAGAGCTCAAATAATAAATCAATAAATAACACAACAAAGTGAGGCCACGTAGAAATTGAATTATGATGAGTATTTGTTTAATTTCCTATTAACATTGAGTGTTACCTCCCTCAATTTGAGAGGAGATGCCCTTTAAAGTTGTAACATCGTGTGTGTCGCAGTAGGGTTTGGCTTAGCCAAGTCTCACAATATTATCAGCTTATCACAAAGTATAACCACCTTTACTGTGTACATATTTGCTGTTACCTTTTCCAATATGCATTATCTTCATGTTATCAACATTATAATCCATCCGCTGCTCCTCAGCACATCTGGTCAATCGGGACAGCTTTTTTGTTTGAATGGTATCAATCTACCTGATGGCTCTACTGCATAACACAAGCACTTGCTTCAGATCAGCCCTTTGGAGAGTGATGAGGAACCCACGGATCGAAGTTATAAAAAGGATTCTAAAAAAGAGAGAGAGGCACTGGAGAGGGTGCAAAAAAGATTTACAAGGATGATACCAGAAATGTTAAGGGTATACATATCAGGAAAGGATGAACAGGCTGCGTCTCTTTTCTCTTGAAAAGAAAAGGCTATGGGGTGATCTGATAGAGGTCTTTAAAATTATGAAAGGTTTTGATAGAGTAGATACAGAATCAGTGGGGTCGAAATTCAGCCTCCCAAAAAGGCCACTTACCGCCAGAATACTTTGGTTCTGTCTTCACTAAGGAAGACACGAATAACCTCCCGAAAATACTAGGGGACCGAGGGTCTAGCGGGAGGAAGGAACTGAGGGAAATCCTTATTAGTCAGGAAATGGTGTTAGGGAAACTGATGGGACTGAAGGCCGATAAATCCCCAGGGCCTGATAGTCTGCATCCCAGAGTACTTAAGGAAGTGGCCCCAGAAATAGTTGGTCATTTTCCAAAATTCCATGGACTCTGGATCAGTACCTATGGATTGGAGGGTAGCTAATGTAACCCCACTTTTTAAAAAAGGGAGAGAGAAAACAGGGAATTATAGACCAGTTAGCCTGACATCGGTGGTGGGGAAAATGCTGGAATCAGTTATTAAGGATGTAATAACAGCGCATTTGGAAAGCAGTGACAGGATTGGTCCAAGTCAGCATGGATTTATGAAAGGAAAGTCATGCTTGACAAATCTTCTAGAATTTTTTGAGAATGTAACTAACAGAGTGGACAAGGGAGAACCAGTGGATGTGGTGTATTTGGACTTTCAAAAGGCTTTTGACAAGGTCCCACACAAGAGATTAGTGTACAAAGTTAAAGCACATGGTATTGAGGGTAATGTATTGATGTGGATAGAGAACTGGTTGGAAGACAGGAAGCAAAGAGTGGGAATAAACCGGTCCTTTTTAGAATGGCAGGCAGTGACTAGTGGGGTGCTGCAAGGTTCAGTGCTGGGACCCCAGCTATTTACAATATATATTAATGATTTAGACAAAGGAATTGAATGTAATATCTCCAAGTTTGCAGATGACACTAAACTGGATGGGAGTATGAGCTGTGAGGAGGATGCTAAGAGGCTGCAGGGTGACTTGGACAGGTTAGGTGAATGGGCAAATGCATGGCAGATGCAGTATAATGTGGATAAATGTGAGGTTTTCCACTTTTGTAGCAAAAACAGGAAGGCGGATTATTATCTTCATGGTGACAGATTAGTAAAAGGGGAGGTGCAATGAGACCTGGGTACATCAGTCACTGAAGGTAGACATGCAGGTACGGCAGGCAGTAAAGAAAGCAAATGGCATGCTGGCCTTCATAGCGAGAGGATTTGAGTAGAGGAGCAGGGAGGTCTTACTGCAGTTGTACAGAGCCTTGGTGAGACCACGCCTTGAGTATTGTGTGCAGTTTTGGTCTAATCTGAGGAAGGACGTGTTTGCTATTGAGGGAGTGCAGCGAAGTTTCACCAGACTGATTCCCGGGATGGCAGGACTGACATATGAAGAAAGTTTGGATTGGCTAGGCTTATACTCACTGGAATTTAGAAGAATGAGACAGGATCTCATAGAAACGTATAAAATTATGACGGGACTGGACAGGTTAGATGCAGTAAGAATGTTCCCGATGTTGGGGAAGTCCAGAAGCAGGGGTCACAGTTTAAGGATAAGGGGTAAGCCATTTAGGACCGAGATGAGGAGAAACTTTTTCACCCAGAGAGTGGTGAACCTGTGGAATTCTCCACCACAGAAAATTGTTGAGTCCAGTTCATTGGATATTTTCAAGAGGGAGTTAGATGTGGCCCTTACGGCTCAGGGGATTAGGGGGTATGGAGAGAAGGTGGGAGTGGGGTACTGAAGTTGCATGATCAGCCATGATCATATTGAATGGTGGTGCAGGCTTGAAGGGCCGAATGGCCTGCTCCTGTACTACTTTCTATGTTTCTATGTTTCTATGGCAGCAGCCAGGCGGCGGAGTCGAACGGCCGCCGACTTCCGGTCCAATGGCTGCCATGTTCAAAGTTCACCTCGGGGATTTTTCTGTCGGTCCCCACTTCCACCCTGCTGCTGTTAACTGTCCTAAATGCGTCATCAAAGCATGCACCGCCGATCTCCCGGAGCTTCATTGCACCCCCCGCAAAGTTTAGGTGAAAAAAATCACAATCTGCCGCACAGTGCACCCGACAGCTTTTTCTGCCAGTGCACCTTGTATTCTGTGTGTGAGTCATGGCAGTACAGTGGCCCTTCAAGGGGAGGGTGCACTGCTGTGGCCGACATAATTTTTTTTGCCTGCCAACTTCCCGATCGTCCGGACAATTATGGCCCCGGGTTCGGCCGGGCCACCAACAGGCAGTCTGCTACCGCCTCTTGGGTGCCAGGTCGCTGGCCCAGCCGAAACCCTCCCTTATGGCCCAGTGGACCAAACCTAAACAATCACTGCTTCTCTCCCCTTTAAATGAGGGGAGACGAGGTGATACACGCGCGCACTGACGTCATCACCGCTCCACCGCTGACTGACAGTGACGGAGACTCTGTCCCGCTCCCACTTCCGCCAGTACTTACCGCCGCACTTCCACCCTCATTACGAGTGACTTCCGGTCCGCTCCAAAAACATTGCCAAAGAGCTGAAAATGGATCAAGACTCCGCCTCGTCTGACGCGACGGTAAAAACATTTGGAAAACAGTAAGTGCGCCAGGTTTCCGCAGGGGTGAATTTCTACCCAAGTGTGTTCCCACTTGTGGGGAAGAGCAAAACTAGAGGCCATCAATATAAGATAGTCACCAAGAAATCCAATAGGGAATTGACCCAGAGAGTGGTGAAAATGTGGAACGCGCTACCACAGAGAGTGGTTGAAACAAATAGTATAGATGCATTTAAGGGGTGGTTAGATAAGCAGATGAGCCAAACTCGGCTCCTAAAAATTAAAAGTGAAGCAGCAGGACCCATATTTGGAAGCCAGCTGACCGACCGATCCTGTCCTAGCACTAGCCCGTGCTAGTTTAAAATTCATGCTGCTGGTCTGCAGTGGTACCCTGCCTTGCCATTGATGCCAATGCTGCTAATGCTTCATTAGGCCTTCCCCTTAGATATTAGGGGGCTGAAATTGGTCAACATACCGCCCCCTACCACCCGCGTACCACCGTCATACCGCCAAACAATGCGATTTCGGTCAAAAAACACCTACATACCACCGACATACCGCTCGGCTGAATATTCATCATTGACATACCGCCGAGCGGTATGCACACTGTCTGCCGTGCAGAACCACCTGCATACCGCCCAAAATGTCCGATTTTCATCGCATACCGCCGACATACCACCGGAGCTGCATACCGTCCTGGAAAAGGTAGTTTTACGCGATCTTAGGTGGGCGGGAATGGGCGGAGTGCACGGATCCGCCATTTTGGAAATCGGGAATTATCAGCTAAAGCAGCACCTCTGTATCTCTGAGGTGAACAGCGATTTTACAGTGCGCTTATGATTGGAAAAGGTATATTTACTATTACTGAGTAACTTATTAAGATAGAAAGGCATTTTAGTTATTTTTTTTCATCGAAAAATATTGTGGAGATTTTAAAAGAATGGGGTCTGTATGATCTCAGCCTGTATTGCTGACTACCTGTCTAATGGAGGAACCAGATGTGAGAAGGTTTATTGAGCAGAGTTATAAGGGTAATGGAAGAGGTCGCAGAATGATAAGGAGGATGAGGAGGCCTTACCCGCAAAGGATCTTCAGGGGAAAGTTTGACACTGTACAAGAGGTTATGTAAAAATGTAAAAAATATACAACAATTTTAAAACTTTGTAAAATTTATAACTATAAAACAACTGTAACAACTTTACCAAAACTTTAACAACTTTAATAACAACTTTAACAAAACTTTTACAACTTTAATAAACTTTTACAAATAAAACTTCTATTACAACAAAAAGACCCTTTACTTTCCCCGCCCATGCCCTCTGCCCTGTCCACGCCCGTGTGCTGCACCACCCTTGGGACTATTACCCCCTTTCTTACTCCCGCCCTTCCCTTTCCCAGTACCTGTGGGCATGGACCTCCCCATGTTGATATCAAGCCGACTTGCAGCACCGCACCCCAAGTGCCATTGCTGTCATTGGTGGGAGGGGTCAGACATTGCAGGTGCAATAACTTGGGCCTCAGGAGAAGCTCGCGATGTGGAAGGCGAGGCTTCAGGGCTGGGAGATGATGTCAGTTCCCCACCCCCAGGTGCTGTTGATCTGACTACTATGGCACGGGGGGGTTGGTTCTGCGCCATATCCCGATCCCGTCGATTGCCGCAAGGCTTGGACGGCGTCGGCAGTTCGCTCCATCGTGGTGATCATACACAACCTTTTCTCCGACTGCCGTTGTGTTAGAGCCGCGATGTTTGTGGCTATTGTAACCATGACCTTGAGCAGCTCTCGACTTATGTCGACGCTGGCCTGTGACAGACGCACCATGTCCTGGTTCAAGCCTACAGCAACCGACCTTTCCTGCACCAATCTCCATTGCTGCGGCAAAGGTGCTGCAACACTGGGGGTGCGTTGCTGCGTACGGCTTGGTCCCGCAGAATCAGAGGAGCCATGGAGGAATCCCCTGAATACAGACTCCATGGTGGAGGATGTTCCAGCTGTCCCACATGGAGCTGGTGTATCCTCCTCCGTCTCCACCCTCAGCTCCACGTCCACTGGCTGCCGGATCAGCAGCTCTTCCTCTTCCTCTTCCTCTTCATCTTCCTCATCAGGAGAGAGCTGGGTGAAGCCAGAGGTGGAGGCAGTGGGTCTGTCATCTGTGTCAGTGTGGTCTGAATCATCCAAGCCTGGAAGTACAAAACAACATTGAAAAAAGCTTGGCACCAGGGGTAGGATCAGGGTTACAAGAGTACATAGTACAGTGAATTATCATGGTCTTAAATGTCCACCACTGCTGCAGGACTGCATTACATAGCGCAGACAGAATACATATATGCATTGTGTTACATGCCCCCAACATTGCAGTACATCACATGAAGCCAACATTACAGTGCAATAAACTTACATGACATTACATCAGACCAACATTACAGTTACAGTTACATTACATGACATGAGAGGACCGCAATACAGACTGCATTTTATTCAACTGACCATCCTGTGTGAGTGGGTCAGCTCCAATGCCAGTGGTGACAAGGTTGCTATCCCCGACCAGGGACAGGGCACGGATCTCAAAAGCAGTCAGAGGTTCCTGGGTTGTGCGTCCTCCCCCCGTGCGACGCTGATCGGCTGCTATTGCAGATGTCGTCTTCTGCAGAAAGTAAAGTAAATCAAAGTAAAAATCTTCTATCCATTTAACATCGCACAGACACACACACATAAAAAAGGCATTGCATTGATCCTCTTGTCATTGCCTGAAAAGCACAAATACATCGCCGTAACCTAAAGATAAATAACATCATCCATGTGACACGGAACCTACATTTACATGGTATATGACACATGGGCGGTGCATAAATAAAATCATTACTTACTCTTGCTACCCTCACCAGGTCGTTCCACCTCTTACGGCACCTTCCCCCAGTGCGTACCATCATACTTTCAGGGGACACAGCCTCTCTGATCTCATCCCATATTCGGTTGTACCCCCTTTGGGGGGGGCTTTCCACGACCACCCTTGGTTAGCTCTGTTGTGTGTCTGTAAAGCATGCACTCCCATGTTCCACCACCAGGGAACTCATCCCCTGAAGTCTCAAGGGATCCCAGCATCCCTTGGGAGCACTGTATATAAGCTGGCCCCTAAGGCCTGTTCCTCACTCTGGAGTGTCTTATTAAAGACTGAGGTCACTGTTACTTTAACCTCCCTGTGTGCAGCCTCATCTGTGTTAGGAACACAGTAACTGGTGACAAGAATACGAACCCAACGCAAAGATGCAGCATCCTGGAGAAGTTTTCGGCGGGTGAGGACTGGGAAGCCTATGTCGAACGGTTAGACCAGTACTTTGTAGCCAACAAGCTGGACGGAGAAGGATGCGCTGCAAAAAGAAGAGCGGTCCTCCTCACAGTCTGCGGGGCACCGACCTACAGCCTCATGAAGAATCTTCTGGCTCTGGTGAAACCCACAGATAAGTTGTATGAGGAGCTGTGTACACTGGTTTGGGAGCATCTTAACCCAAGGGAGAGCGTGCTGATGGCGAGATATTGGTTCTACATGTGCCAGCGATCTGAAGGTCAGGAAGTGGCGAGCTACGTTGCTGAGCTAAGGCGACTTGCAGGACAATGTGAGTTTGATGGCTACCTGGAGCAAATGCTCAGAGACTTTTTTGTACTGGGCATTGGCCACGAGACCATCCTACGAAAACTTTTGACTGTAGAGACACCGACCCTCAGTAAGGCCATTGCGATAGTGCAGGCGTTTATGTCCACTAGTGATAACACCAAACAAATCTCTCAGCACACAAGTGCTAGCAATGTTCATAAATTAACTGGAACTATGTTTGCGAGCAGAAATGTACAGGGCAGAACCCACGAGTCTGCAACTGCCAGCAGGCCTCAGGTGACCCAGATGACTCATAGTCCCCAACAAAGGATGAATGCAAGGCAATTCACACCTTGTTGGCATTGTGGAGGCTTCCATTCAGCCAATTCATGCCGGTTCAAAGGGTATGTTTGTAAGAGCTGTGGAACAATAGGGCATCTCCAACGAGCTTGCAAATGAGCAGCAAGCTCTGCAAAACTTGCTAACCACCACGTGGCAGAGGAAGATCGGTCCATGGTGGATCAAAGCAATTTCGAGCCTCAGAGAGAGGAGGCAGATGCTGAAGAGCACAGGGTGCACACATTTTCGACGAAATGTCCACCTATAATGCTAAACGTAAAATTGAATGACTTACCCATAGCCATGGAACTGGACACTGGCGCTAGCCAATCCATCATGAATAAAAAGATGTTTAAGAGACTGTAGTGCAACAAGGCACTCAGACCAGCCCTGAGCCCCATCCACACGAAACTGAGAATGTATATCAAAGAGCTTATCACTGTCCTGGGCAGCGCCATGTTCAAGGTCACCTACGAGGGCACAGTGCAAGAACTGACATTCTGGATTGTCCCGGGCGATGGCCCCACACTGCTTGACAGGAGCTGGCTGGGCAAAATCCGCTGGAACTGGGATGACATCCGAGCGCTATCACATGTCGATGAGGCCTCATGTACCCAGGTTCTTAACAAATTTCCTTCCCTTCTTGAGCCAGGCATTGGAAACTTTTCCGGGGTGAAGGTGCGGATCCACTTGGTTCCAGAGGCAGGACCCATTCACCACAAGGCGTGAGCGGTACCTCACATGATGAGGGAGAGAGTGGAAATCGAGCTGGACAGGCTGCAACACGAGGGCATCATCTCCCCAGTGGAATTGAGCGAGTGGGCCAGCCTAATTGTTCCAGTACTCAAAAGTGATGGCACGGTCAGGATTTGTGGCGATTATAAAGTAACTATTAATCGTTTCTCACTACAGGACCAATACCCGCTACCTAAGGCAGACGACCTATTTGCGACGCTGGCAGGAGGCAAGACGTTCACCAAGCTCGACCTGACTTCGGCATACATGACGCAGGAACTGAAGGAGTCTTCAAAGGGCGTCACCTGCATCAACACGCACAAGGGACTGTTCATCTGCAACAGGCCCGTTTGGAATTCGGTCGGCTGCAGCGATCTTCCAGAGAAACATGGAGAGCCTACTCAAGTCGGTACCACACACGGTGGTCTTTCAGGACGACATATTGGTCATGGGTCGGGACACCGCCAAGCACCTACAAAACTAGGAGGAGGTCCTCCAGCGACTGGATCACGTAGGGCTGCGGCTGAAGAGGTCGAAATGCGTCTTCATGGCAACAGAAGTGGAGTTTTTGGGGAGAAAGATCGCGGCGGATGGCATTCAGCCCACAGACGCCAAGACAGAGGCTATCAGGAACGCGCCCAGGCCACAGAACGTCACCGAGCTGCGGTCGTTCCTGGAACTCCTCAACTATTTTGGTAACTTCCTACCGTAGTTAAGCACCCTTTTAGAGCCCCTACATGTGTTATTGCGCAGAACTGGGTATGGGGAAAAAAACAAGTAATTGATTTTGAGAAAGCCAGAAACATTTTATGCTCCAACAAGCTGCTTGTATTGTATAACCCGTGTAAAAGACTTGTGCTAGCATGTGACGTGTTGTCGTACGGAATCGGGTGTGTATTACAACAAGCTAAAGTTGTGGGGAAGTTGTAACCTGTTGCCTATGTGTCCAGGAGCTTGTCTAAGGCCGAGAGGGCCTACAGCATGATTGAGAAAGAGGCATTAGCGTGTGTGTTCGGGGTAAAGAAAATGCATCTGTACCTGTTTGGCCTCAAATTTGAGCTGGAAACCGATCACAAGCCCCTCACATCCCTGTTCGCTGAAAACAAGGGGATAAATACGAATGCCTCAGCCCACATACAAAAGTGAGCACTCGCACTATCAGCGTATAACTATACCATCCGCCACAGGCCAGGCACCGAGAACTGTGCGGATGCTCTCAGTCGGCTACCATTGCCCACCACGGGGGTGGAAATGGCGCAGCCTGCAAACTTGTTGATGGTGGCGCAGCCCGCAGATTTGTTGATTGCCATGGAAGTGTTTGAAAATGATAAATCACCTGTCACGACCCGCCAGATTAGGACTTGGATCAGCCAAGATCCTCAGCTGTCCCTAGTAAAAAACTGTGTACTGCATGGGAGCTGGGCCAGCAACCCCGTTGAAATGCAAGATCCAATCAAGCCATTCCAGTAGCGAAAGGATGAGCTGTCCATTCAGGCAGACTGCCTGTTGTGGGGTAACCGCGTAGTGCTACCAAAAAAGGGCAGAGAGACGTTCATCTTGGACCTCCACAGCACACACCCAGGTATAGTAATGATGAAAGCGATAGCCAGATCCAACGTGTGGTTGCCTGGTATCGACTCTGACGTAGTGTCCTGTGTAGAGCAATGCAGCATATGTGCTCAGTTGAGCAACACGCCCAGAGAGGCACCGCTAAGTTTGTGGTCCTGGCTCTCCAGACCATGGTCGATGATCCATGTCGACTATGCGGGCCCGTTTCTCGGTAAAATGTTCCAGGTGGTGGTGGATGCTTTTTCAAGATTGAATGTGAAATAATGTCGGGAAGCACCGCCACCATTGAAAGCCTGAGGGCCATGTTTGCCACCCACGGCCTGCCTGACATACTGGTCAGTGACAACGGGCCATGTTTCACCAGTGCCCAATTTAAAGAATTCATGACCCGCAATTGGATCAAACATGTCACCTCAACCCCGTTTAAACCAGCTTCCAATGGGCAGGCAGAGCGGGCAGTACAAACCATCAAACAGAGCCTTAAATGAGTCACAGAAGGCTCACTCCAAACCCGCCTGTCCCGAGTACTGCTCAGCTACCGCACGAGACCCCATACGCTCACAGGGGTGCCCCGGCTGAGCTACTCATGAAAAGGACACTTAAAATCAGACTCTCGCTGGTTCACCTCAAACTACATGATCAGGTAGAGAGCAGGCGGCAGCAACAAAATGTAAATGATGGTCGCGCCACTGTGTCACGGGAAATTGATCTGAATGACCCTGTGTATGTGCTAAACTATGGACATGGTCCCTAATGGATCGCGGGCACGGTGATAGTTAAAGAAGGGAGTAGGGTGCTTGTAGTCAAACTAGACAATGGACAAATTTGCAGAAACCACCTGGACCAAACGAGGCTGCGGTTCACAGACTGCCCTGAACAACCCACAGCATACAACACCTTTTTCGAGCCCACAACACACAACCAAAGGATCAACGACACTATGCCAGACCAGGAAATCGAACCCATCACACCCAACAGCCCAGCAAGGCCAGGCTCACCCAGCAGCCCTGCAGGGCCAACAACACGCCAGCCCAGCGAGGGCACAGCCAGCACACCAGAACAGACATTTGTACCGAGGCGGTCCACCAGGGAAAGAAAGGCTCCCGACCGCCTCACCTTGTAAATAGTTTTCACTTTGACCTTGGGAGGGGGGAGTGATGTTGTGTATCTGTAAAGCATACACTCCCATGTTCCGCCACCAGAGAGCTCATCCCCTGAAGTCCCAAGAGATCCCAGCAATCCATGGGAGCACAGTATATAAGCCGGCCCCTAAGGCCTGTTCCTCACTCTGGAGTGTCTTATTAAAGACTGAGGTCACTGTTAATTTAACCTCCCTGTGTGCAGCTTCATCTGTGTTAGGAACACAATAAGCTCGGAGTACCTCTCTGTTATGTGCTCCAGAAGGGCTGGTAACTTCGTCTCATTGAAGGCAGGCGCCTTCAACCTCCCCTCCTTCTCGATGTTCCTGTGCTTGGATTTCTTTTTTAACATTGCCATAATCTTTTTACTGGTATGAAGTTTAGTTTGTTAAATATCTCTTCTTGTCTTCAAAGTGAAGAATTATTCGTTGTTAGCAATATATTTCCATTGTGCTATGTATTTTTAAACTCACTGCCCGTCGACTACCTTGCTGCTCCTTCTCACTCTCTCTCTCTCCTCTTCAACTCACTGCACATGCGCGTGTGACTCCTGACCTCCGAAATCGTGGGTAAAACGCTTTTGTAAAAAAAACAGGAAAGAAAAATTGTGCATGCGCAGTTCCGTGTCGTACCACCCATCGAACAGAAAGTCGATCTGGATTGACTACTGACATACATACCGCCTGCTGAAGACCACTGACATACCGCCGAAAAAATTTTGATCAATTATGTCCTCTTCGGTCTTGGTGGTATGCCAATGGTGTGAAATGATGTACCGCCAGCATACCGTCGAGAAATGGGCGGACCTTACGTATCGACCGAGTTCAGGTCCTAACAATTTTAATGGCTGCTAGTGGATCTCTATTGAATCTCTCACAAAAATGTATCTATTCTTGCAAACCATTGTTTCTCTTCAACTCTCTAATTGGCTGTGTTTTGCAGAATACTATTGGTCCTTGTGTCTCCGTCTCTCCCTCTCTTGTTGGAGCAGAGGTCAGCATCACACATTGCAGCAGTCCCTAATCAACAGCAACTTATATTTATATAGCAACTTTAAAATTGGGGCTTCATAGGAGTGCTATCAGCAAAATTTGACACCAAGCGACATTAGGACCAAAAGCTAGGTCAGAGAGATAGGTTTCACAGAATGTCTTAAAGGAAGAGAGAGGGGAAGAAAGAGAGAGGGAGAGAGAGAGAGAGGGAGAGAGGGAGAGAGGGTGTTGTGTATGCAATAACTGTTAGACTGAGTACTGTTTAACTCCAAGAGGTATAACCTTGGCTCTGCTTTATTAAGGCCCAAAGTGACCAATGTACAAAATGGCTGGCCTTTTATACTTGGGCTGCACACTGTGCGTGCAGCCCAATGGCCTCCAACAGTGACGCCATCTAGTGACTAGTGATTCCAAAAGTACATGCATGACAGAGACAGAGGGTGAGGAGAGAGAGAGAGAGAGAGGGAGAGAGAGAGGGGGACGGCTAGAGAGGGAGGGAGAGAGAGAGAGAGAGAGAGAGAGAGAGCGGGATGGAGGGAGAGGGAGAGGGAGAGGGGGAGAGAGGGAGAGAAAGAGAGAGAGGGACAGAGGGAGAGGGTGAGGGAGAGGGGAAGAGAAGGAGAGAGAGGGAGAGAGATGCAAAGAGGTTTAGCTTGGTCAAAGAGGCAGGTTTTAAGGGGCGTCTTAAAGGAGGGCAGCAGTGTGGAGAGTCGGGGAGGTTTATACTGGGTATTCCAGAGCTTAAGGCCTCGGCAACTCAAGGCATGGCCGCACATCAACACACACTGCTTCCTCTGAGGTCAGACCATAGCTCTACCCACCACCAGCTCGGGCCTCAACTCCTGGATTGTCCAACGTGCATGTCCAAGATGGCGTCTCCCGGTGTAGTCAAACCCTGATTTCCGACCATGCACATCATTATAAAGGGCATCCTTTTAAACTGGTTGGACCACTATTTGTGGAAATAAAGAAGGAATCAAAATACATTTAAAAGAGAAATAATTCTCTTTTCCATTTCCAAAACAAAATCCTTCGTCTTGAATGTTACATTTTAATAGTTTCCATTTGACAAAATAAAAACTCGAGGCTGAGTAATATACTAGTTTGCTTATCTCAAGCATGTCAGAAAGTTTGAACAGTCGATCCCAAGAAAATCAAATGTTTATTATCGTCTGCTTTAAACCTAATTGTTAAGACATTAAAGTCTCACCACATTTATCTTGCACAGGGAAGGTACTCTACCAGCTCTTCAGACACTGTTTGGCAGTTCATTAAAAAAATAATCCAGTGTATTCAACAGAGACTGTGGTTAACACTAAAGACAGTCACGTATTGCAACCAAAGCAATTACTTTGCGCCATTTTTGTTTTCCGTCAGTAGACCAGGATATGGAATAATGCTTGAAAGATTATTATTATTTATCAACTATCGAAACTTAAAAAGCATTTCATCTCTTATTTTTGAAGCAAAAAGTGTTACTGATACCATGTAATTTTGATGGAAAGAAAAAATAGAAAGACTTACATTTATATAGCGCCTTTCACAACCACCGGATATCCCAAAGTGCTTTACAGCCAATGAAGTAATTTTGAAGTGTAGTCACTGATGTAATGTGGGAAACGCAGCAGCCAATTTGTGCACAGCAAGCTCCCACAAACAGCAATGTGACACTGACCCAACATAATCAGCTTTTGTTATGTTGATTGAGGAATAAATACTGTCCAGGACACCACAGATAACTCCCCTGCTCTTCAAAATAATACCATGGGTTCTGGTATATCTACAACTTGTATTTATATAGCGCCTTTAACATAGTAAAACATCCCAAGGCGCTTCGCAGGAGTGTTTCCACCTGAGAGAGGAGACAGGGCCTCAGTTTAACATCTCATCCAAAAGACAACACCTCCAAAGGTGCAGATTCCCTCACCATTGCATTGGAGTGCAGGCCTAGATTTATGTACTCAATTCTCTGGAGTGGGATTTGAACCCACAGCCTTCTGACTCAGACATGGGGGAGCTACCCATGGAGCCATTGGCTGGCATCCTATTGACCCATGAGATGGCAACTGTTGTTCACTTCTGCTTTCAAGTTATAAACCAAGCACAACTATTACAGGATAAAGGAAAATTTAAAAAGGCATTTGAGAATATCATCTTTCTGCAGTTCTTTCGAATTAAAAAAAAAATCTAATTATCAATTTAGAATATTTTGAACATTTTGTTGCACCAGAAATTTGCATAGCGATAAGGAAATATTATGCTTCATTACTCATTTAACAAAATATTAATGTTTCAGGGAATACATCTCCTTTTTAAATTCATTTTAATCATTCTATTTCAGTCCCATTTCCAAATCATTGTTGATAAGAATCAAACAAAACAGTTAACAATTTCTTAATATCTTTTCAATGCAGAATATTTCTCCTTTCATAGAAACATAGAAACATAGAAAATAGGTGCAGGAGCAGGCCATTCAGCCCTTCTAGCCTGCACCGCCATTCAATGAGTTCATGGCTGAACATGAAACTTCAGTACCCACTTCCTGCTTTCACGCCATACCCCTTGATCCCCCGAGTAGTAAGGACTTCATCTAACTCCCTTTTGAATATATTTAGTGAATTGGCCTCAACTACTTCCTGTGGTAGAGAATTCCACAGGTTCACCACTCTCTGGGTGAAGAAGTTTCCCCTTATCTCGGTCCTAAATGGCTTACCCCTTATCCTTAGACTGTGACCCCTGGTTCTGGACTTCCCCAACATTGGGAACATTCTTCCTGCATCCAACCTGTCCAAACCCGTCAGAATTTTAAACGTTTCTATGAGGTCCCCTCTCACTCTTCTGAACTCCAGTGAATACAAGCCCAGTTGATTCAGTCTTTCTTGATAGGTCAGTCCCACCATCCCGGGAATCAGTCTGGTGAATCTTCGCTGCACTCCCTCAACAGCAAGTATGTCCTTCCTCAAGTTAGGAGACCAAAACTGTACACAATACTCCAGGTGTGGCCTCACCAAGGCCCTGTACAACTGTAGCAACACCTCCCTGCCCCTGTACTCAAATCCCCTCGCTATGAAGGCCAACATGCCATTTGCTTTCTTAACCGCCTGCTGTACCTGCATGCCAACCTTCAATGACTGATGTACCATGACACCCAGGTCTCGTTGCACCTTCCCTTTTCCTAATCTGTCACCATTCAGATAATAGTCTGTCTCTCTGTTTTTACCACCAAAGTGGATAACCTCACATTTATCCACATTATACTTCATCTGCCACGCATTTGCCCACTCACCTAACCTATCCAAGTCACTCTGCAGCCTCATAGCATCCTCCTCGCAGCTCACACTGCCACCCAACTTAGTGTCATCCGCAAATTTGGAGATACTACTTTTAATCCCCTCGTCTAAATCATTAATGTACAATGTAAACAGCTGGGGCCCCAGCACAGAACCCTGCGGTACCCCACTAGTCACTGCCTGCCATTCCGAAAAGTACCCATTTACTCCTACTCTTTGCTTCCTGTCTGACAACCAGTTCTCAATCCACGTCAGCACACTACCCCCAATCCCATGTGCTTTAACTTTGCACATTAATCTCCTGTGTGGGACCTTGTCGAAAGCCTTCTGAAAGTCCAAATATACCACATCAACTGGTACTCCTTTGTCCACTTTATTGGAAACATCCTCAAAAAATTCCAGAAGATTTGTCAAGCATGATCTCCCTTTTACAAATCCATGCTGACTTGGACCTATCATGTCACCATTTTCCAAATGCGCTGCTATGACATCCTTAATAATTGATTCCATCATTTTACCCACTACTGAGGTCAGGCTGACCGGTCTATAATTCCCTGCTTTCTCTCTCCCTCCTTTTTTAAAAAGTGGGGTTACATTGGCTACCCTCCACTCGATAGGAACTGATCCAGAGTCAATGGAATGTTGGAAAATGACTGTCAATGCATCCGCTATTTCCAAGGCCACTTCCTTAAGTACTCTGGGATGCAGTCCATCAGGCCCTGGGGATTTATCGGCCTTCAATCCCATCAATTTCCCCAACACAATTTCCCGACTAATAAAGATTTCCCTCAGTTCCTCCTCCTTAATAGACCCTCTGACCACTTTTATATCCGGAAGGTTGTTTGTGTCCTCCTTAGTGAATACTGAACCAAAGTACTTGTTCAATTGGTCTGCCATTTCTTTGTTCCCCGTTATGACTTCCCCTGATTCTGACTGCAGGGGACCTACGTTTGTCTTTACTAACCTCTTTCTCTTTACATACCTATAGAAACTTTTGCAATCCGCCTTAATGTTCCCTGCAAGCTTCTTCTCGTACTCCATTTTCCCTACCCTAATCAAACCCTTTGTCCTCCTCTGCTGAGTTCTAAATTTCTCCCAGTCCCCAGGTTCGCTGCTATTTCTGGCCAATTTGTATGCCACTTCCTTGGCTTTAATACTATCCCTGATTTCCCTATCATATCAGTCTCAACTCCTCGAATGAAAATTAGAGTTTTGGATAAATGAAGACCAAAAAAAATCAACAGTCGCATCAACAAATTTGTTTTGGCTGGTCCATATTTTTGAGTTTCAGTACCCCACACGAGTGGCTCTCTCCATCCACTGTGAACACAGTTATATGTGCTCATTTACGCTGACACTTTTAAAACCGGTCAGCTCATAAAGTTACTCCGAGTCAGCCACTCAAACATAAAATTACTTGCCTTTTATAAAAAACACATTCTGAATTTTAAGAAGCAGTGCTAATATGTGCCAATCAAATATTCAATTTAAACATGCTCAAACCAAGTGCAGTTTGATTCAGATGCTATGCATCAACAATAACTTGCGTTTATATACCGCCTATAACATAGTAAAACATCCCAAGGCACTATCAATCAAAATTTGACACTGAGCTGCACAAGCAGATATTAGGGCAGATGACCAAAAACTTGGTTAAAGAGGTAGGTTTTAAGAAGCATCTTAAAGGAGGAAAAAGAGGCAGAGAGGCGGAGAGGTTTAGGGAGGGAATTTCAGAGCTTTGGGCCTAGGCCGCAGAAGGCACGGCTGCCAATGGTGGAGCGATGGAAATCGGTGAGCGCAGATATCTCAGATGGTCGTAGGGCAGGAGAAGATTACAGAGATAAGGAGGGGTGAGGGGCAATTTAGACAGGATTGGCTTTTCAGTGATCACGCCCCCCCCCTGTCCCACCATGGTCACATAGCCTGTCAACACTCAACATTACATGAAAAATACTTCTTTGGAGGTACTAAAAGGTAACTGGCATCTACAGAACAGTAAGGCAGAAGGGAGGGAGAGAAAATAGGTGAGAAATAAAACATACGATCTGAAGCTAGTTCAGCAGAACTTCCTTGTTTAATGAACATTGAGAACAGTAATCGTACAGTAAAAATGAACACAATTAACGCCTTCCGTCTCTTTGTTTCTCGACAACTTGTTTATCAGCAAGGAAGAGGATTTCAGAGATATCTAAAACAAAGTGCATAAATGATCCTGAGTATTCCTCCGGTCGCATCAATTAAACAAGAGCTTGGGTTTTCTCTGTTGCCAGTCAGTGAGCACAGATTTGAACAGCAAGGTGAAGGCTCTCTCACCAGCCAAGACGCTGCTCCAACATATAATGCCTTAAAAGTCTAAGGAGAGATTCAGGCACATAGTTTTATGTCTGTCATGTTTGTCTTTCAGCGGTTATGTTAGACAAAAACTCAGTTATGATCTGAATTCTGTGAACTGGCTGTTCTGGGATAAATAAATAATATTAAAAATACATCAAGATCAATCACTAGCCTGAACAACAAAAAAAAAGTCTCTATACTTTGGAAATGTGACTGCTTCATGTAAGAACTGAATAAAAATAATTCTTTTGGCACTGAGAATGAGAAATAGAAAAAATATTTACACAATTGCTATGGAAATGACAGTGAAAACATAGGAATCCTGATGGGGTGTCTCTCACTAAGGCACTATTGTTCTTCTCCCAGCTGTGCTTTGAACTCTCTGCTGCAGTGACAGAAGCGTTACCTTTCAGTGCTTTGGCTAAAGAGTCCATCATTCTTTGAGGTGAGAGAGCCGAGCGCCAATTTTGTGGGCGCCAGCGAGCAATGAAAAGCCTTGTCCCCATATCCATCATAGGCAGTCCCTCAAAACGAGGATGACCCGCTTACACGCCAAAAAGGGATGAGTTCACAGGTGTTTCAATGAAAGACCTAATATTCCAGATACAGAACTACATCTTGACGTGTGGAAGATGCCTGTGCATGGATTTTTTTTAACGTGTGATGGCTGTTGCACACCAGCCACCACACGGGCTTGCCAGAGCTAGGTCTTGGTCCAGTGGCAAGGATTAACCAAGATGACTGGAAACCAGCTCTTCTGCAGGGATCTAGTGAGCACACATATCACAGTATGGGCTGGCCCGTGCTGTCCCTGGGCCCTCGCCTCTTCTGAGCCCCAAACTCGCGCCTCTCCTGGGCCCCAGTCACTTCTGTTATGTATTGAATAAAGAGTCTGACCAGATACTGTGTGCTCAAAGTAAGGTGTGACTGTAGTCTTTTATTACTGGTCTCCAGAGTGCCTCTCCAGCCTGTGAGGCCTCCTTATGTACAGGTGCTCCCAAGGGATTGTGGGATCCCTTGGGACTCCAGGGGATGAGTCCTCTGGTGGTTAAACAAGGTATTTACAGGTTTACATATATAACAACACTCCCCCCCAAAGTCAATAGTGTAACTATTTACAATGTGAGTTGATCTGGGGCCTTCCTTTCCCTGGTTGATCATCTCGGTGCAAATGCTGGTCTTGGCGAATTGTTTGTTGGGCCCTCACTGGGCTGCTGTGCAGCTGACCTTGCTGGGCTGCCTGGCGTGGTGAGTCCTGCTGAGCTGCTGCGGATGATGGGTTCTGCTTCGCGGTCAACTGCTGGGTCGGTTGCCACTGGTGTGTGTGTTGGAGGGTCAAAAAAGATAGAGTCTATTGTTGGTTGCTCTGGATAGTCCGTGAATCTGAGTTTGGTTTGGTCCAAGTATTTCCTGTAGGTGAGTCCATTTGAAAGTTTGACCAGAAACCCCTACTCCCCTCTTTGGCCACGACAGTGCGGGAAGCCATTTGGGACCTAGTCCATAGTTCAACACAAATACAGGATCATTAATCTCGATTTTGCGTGACACATTTGCGCAATCATGATATGTATTCTATTGAAGCCCCCTGCTCTCTACCTGTTCATGTAGATCAGGGTGCACTCACGAGAGCCTTGTCTTAAGTGCCCTTTTCATGAGCAGTTCAGCGGGGGGAACCCTAGTGAACGAGTGGGGTCTTCTGCGGTAATTAAGCAGGACTCGGGATAGGCACGTCTGCAGTGAGCCTTCAGTTACCCTTCTTCAAACCCTGCTTGATTGTTTGCACTGCTCTCTCTGCCTGACCATTAGACGCTGGTTTAAACGGGGCAGATGTGACATGTTTGATCCCATTATGGGTCATGAACTCTTTGAACTCGGCAGTGGTGAAGCACGGCCCATTGTCACTCACAAGGACGTCAGGCAGGCCGTGCGTGGCAAACATGGCCCTCAGGCTTTCAATAGTGGCAGCGGACGTGCTTGCCAACATTATCTCACATTCAATCCATTTGGAGTACGCATCTACAACCACTAGGAACATTTTTCCCAAGAATGGGCCTGCATAGTCGTCATGGACCCAAGACCACGGTTTGGAAGGCCAAGACCATAAACTTAGTGGTGCCTCCCTGGGTGCATTGCTTAACTATGAACATATGTTATATTTGTGCATGCAGAACTTCAAGTCTGTATCGATACCGGGTCACCACACGTGGGATCTGGCTATTGCTTTCATCATTACAATGCCTCGGTGGGTACTGTGGCGATCAGTAATGAAAGTGTCCCTGCCCTTTTTTGGTACCACTACCCGATTACTCGAATGAAGGCAATCTGCCTGTATAGACATTTCATCTTTGCGCCGCTGGTACGGTTTTATTTCTTCCTACATTTCTAACGGGACACTAGACCAACTCCTGTGGAGCACACAGTTTTTTTCTACGGACAGTAAGGGGTCCTGGCTCGTCCAGGTTCTAATCTGTCGGGTGGTAACAGGTGATTGCTCACTCTCAAATGCTTCTATTACCATAACTAAATCTGTGGGCTAAGCCATCTCCACCCCTGTGGTGGGCAATGGCAGCCAACTGAGAGCATCGGCACAATTTTCTGTGCCTGGCCTGTGGCGGATGGCGTAGTTGTATGCAGACAACATTAGCGGCCATCTCTGGATGCGGGCCGATGCATTCGTATTTATCCCCTCACTTTCAGAAAAGAGGGATATCAGCGGCTTATGGTCGGTTTCCAATTCAAATTTGAGCCCAAACAGATATTGATGCATTTTCTTTACTCCGTAAACACATGCTCTTTTTTGATCATGCTGTAGGCCCTCTCAGCCTTAGACAGACTTCTGGATGCATAAGCAACCGGTTGCAATTTCCCAGATTCATTAGCTTGTTGCATTACACACCCCACACCGTATGACGAAGCATCACATGCTAGTACCAAACGCTTACATGGATCATACAGCACAAGCAATTTGTTTGAGCATAACAATTTTCTAGCTTTTACAAAGGCATTTTCTTGGCTTTTACCCCATACCCATTCATCTCCTTTACACAGTAAAGCGTGCAGTGGTTCTAACAGTGTGCTAAGACCCGGTAAGAAGTTACCAAAGTAGGTCAGGAGTCCTAGAAATGACTGCAGCTCCGTCACGTTCTCGGTGCATTCTCAATTGCCTCCATCGTCGAATTGGTGGGCCTGATGCCGTCTGTCATGATTCTTCTCCCCAGGAACTCCACTTCAGGTGCCAGGAGAACTTCAGTAAGCTTTCCATGTTCCTCTGGAATATCGCCGTGGCTGATCGAATCCCAAACGGGCATCTGTTGTAAATGAAGAGACCTTTGTGCATGTTGATGCAGGTGAGGCCCTTCAATGATTCCTCCAGCCGAGGTCAAATCCAGCTTCGTGAATGTTTCCTCCCGCCAGCATCGCAAATAGGTCGTCTGCCTTTGGTAGCAGGTATTGCAGAGAGAAACGATTGATAGTTACTTTGTAATCACCACAAATTCTGACGGTGCCGTATCCCTTGAGGACTGGAACAATCGGACTGGCCCACTCATTGAATTCGATCGGTGAAATGATGCCCTCTCGTTGCAGCCTGTCCAGCTCAGTCTCCATCCTCTCTATCATCATGTACGGTACTGCTCTCGTCTTGTGATGGATGGGTTGCGCCCCCGGAATCAGGTGCATCTGCACTTTTGCTCCTTGGGACTTCCCGATGCCAGGTTCGAACAGCGAGTGAACTTGTTTAGGACCTGGGCACATGAGGTGTCGTCGACGAACGAGAGCGCTCGGACATCGTCCCAGTTCCAGCGTATCTTCCCCAGCTAGCTCCTGCCAGCAGCGCGGGGCCATCGCCCAGCACCACCCAGAGTGGTAACTTGTGCACAGCTCCATCATAGGAGACCTTTACAGTAGCACTGCTGATTACGGAAATCAGTCCCTTCGTGTACGTTCTCAATTTAGTGCGAATGGGAGTCTTGCGAATTGTGGCCTTGCTACACCACAATTTATCAAAAGTCTTTTTGCTCATTATGGACTGGCTCGCGCCTATGTCCAGCTCCATTGACACCGGGAGTCTGTTTAATTCAACGTTCAGCATTATCGGAGGACACTTTGTGGTAAATTTGTGCACTCCATATACCTCTGCCTCATTGGTCTGAGGCGCTGGTTCATCGTGATCCACCGTGGATCTGTCCTCCTCTGCAGCATGGTGGTTTGCAGGATTAGCAGGGTTTGCAGCTCGCCTGCACATACTTTGGAGGTGTCCCATTGTTCCACAGCCCTTGCAAATGTATCCTTTGAAGCGACATGAATGGAAACGATGATCACCCCCGCAGCGGCAACAAGGTATTAATGGCCTTGCATTCACCACCCTTGATGGTGGACTCTGAGACATCTGCGGACGCGCAGCTGCAGGCATGTGAGGCCTGCCCTGTACGTTATGATTTGAAAACAATATTACTTTGTTCACAGTACTTGCAGCAGCACTCATGTGCTGAGAGATTTGTTTGGTATTGTCACTGGTGGCGATGAACGCCTGGGCTATCGCTATGGCTTTACTCAAGGTTGGGGTCTCTACAGTCAAAAGTTTGTGAAGTATTACTTCATGGCCAATGCCAAGTACAAAGAAGTCCCTGAGCATGTGCTCCAAGTGTCCTTCAAATTCATAATGTCCTGCAAGGCTTCTTAGCTCGGCGACGTAGCTCACCACTTCCTGGCCTTCAGACCTCTTGTATGTGAAGAACTGATACCTTGCCATCAGAACGCTTTCCTTCTGGTTTAGATGCTCCCGGACCTGTGTGCACAAATCATTATATGACTTCTCTGTGAGTTTCGCTGGAGCAAGCAGATTTTTCATGAGGCCATACGTTCGTGCCCCGCAAACGGTGAGGAGGATCGCACTTCGTTTGGCAGCATTGGCTTCTCCTTCCAGCTCGTTGGCCACGAAGTATTGATCGAGTTGCTCCACAAAGGTTTCCAAATCACCTCCCTCCAGGAAAATTTCTCCAGATGCCCACTGTTCTCTGCATCATTGCGGTGGGGTTCGTCATCTGTATCTCGTCACCAGTTGTTATGTATTGAATAAAGAGTCTGACCAGATACTGTGACCTCAAAGTAAGGTGGGACCATAGTCCTTTATTACTGGTCACCGGAGTGCCTCTCCAACCTGTGAGGCCTCCTTATGTACAGGTGCTCCCAATGGATTGTGGGATCCCTTGGGACTCCAGGGGATGAGCCCTCTTGTGGTTAAAAAAGGTATTTAAGGTTTACATATATAACAACTTCCATCTACAAACTCTTGCCGCTTCTTCGCCCTGACCTCGCCAGGCACAGCAGGAGTGGCGAGATCAAGGACGAGGTCCCCATATCAGAGTATTGTGGGCACACTGGCAACATTCGCCCATCAGTATCAATGGACAGAAAACTGTAGGTGGCAAGTTCCAGCTATCCCCGGTTGACGGACAAGAGTCCTCGCGAGTAGCGGGCATTTGTAAAATTAGCCCTCATATCCAGTGTGGCCAAAAAAGTGCCCATAAACTCAGTGGCGAATTCAGGCACGAGTCTGCATCGGGCCCTAGATCTACACAGACACAAATGTGAAGCAAGTTGTACTGATACAATTCCGCAGTCCCATGACAGGGCTACAGGAATGAGAATTCAGTTTTGTTTGAGTATCAGCTCTACGATCGCACTGAAGATCAATGGACCAATTGTGCAAAGATGAGAGTGAGTTTCTGAGCATTAAATTTAATGGCTGGAAAATCTGAAGGCTCGCAAATCAGGCGGGTTGATTTCTGCATTAAATTCTCTGATCAATGAACCTGTCTGAAGTTCAGCTCTCCCATGAAGATAAATCAAAAGACCTGATTCACATCACACACGGGATGGTGCACACGTTTTTCTATCAGCATACATGGACATATTTTGCCCCATCAATGGGGAAAATGGATGTTGAACTCTATATAGCCCCTGTGCACGAGTTAGCTATTGCATCAACATGGAGGATGTCTGTGGAGTTCATTTAGTAATCTTGACGATGACTAAGTTCAACACCGCCTCCAGTCCGCCAGCGCAGCTTTTGGCCGGCTGAAGAAGAGAGTGTTCGAAGATCAGGTCCTTAAATCTGCCACTAAGCTCATGGTCTACAGTGCTGTAGTGATACCACCCTCTTGTATGCTCAGAAACATGGACCATATACAGTAGACACCTCAAATCGCTGGAGAAATACCACCAACAATGTCTCCGCAAGATCCTGCAAATCCCCTGGGAGGACAGACGCACCAACGTTAGTGTCCTTGATCAGGCCAACAGCCCCAGCATCGAAGCACTGACCACACTCGACCAGCTCCGCTGGGCAGGCCACATTGTTCACATGCCTGACACAAGACTCCCAAAGCAAGCGCTCTACTTGGAACTCCTACATGGCGAGCACCAGGTGGGCAGAGGAAACGTTTCAAGGACAGCCTCAAAGCCTCCTTGATAAAAATCCCCATCAACACCTGGGAAGTCCCTGGCCAAAGATCGCCCTAAATGGAGGAAGAGCATCCGGGAGGGCGCTGAGCACCTCAAGTCTCGTCGCCGAGAGCATGCAGATATCAAGCGCAGGCATGGAAGGAGCGTGCGGAAAACCAGTCCTACCCACCCTTTCTTTCAACGACTGCCTGTCTCACCCGTGACAGAGACTGTAATTCCCATATTGGACTGCTCAGTCACCTCAGAATTCATTTTTAGAGTCTTCGATTTCGAGGGACTGCCTAGGTCTCATTGCCTATTGTCCATTATAGTCTCACCTGCATCTGCCCTTAATGTGCCACATTTTAGCTTGATACTGTCTCATACCTCATCACTTCAATGGAAATGAAAACTGGGGCAGATGTATAAAGGCTGGCTTATCTGACATCGCCCATTGTACACAATTGCCAAACCCACTGTGTAGGGTTTCCCCTCCCATCTCATAAGAACATAAGATATAGGAACAGGAGTAGGCCATACAGCCCCTAGAACCGGCTCTGCCATTCAATAAGATCATGGCTGATCTGATCATGGACTCAGCTCCACTTCCCTGCCCGCTCCCCATAACCCCTTATCCCCTTATCGCTCAAAAATCTGTCTATTTCTGTCTTAAATTTATTCAATGTCCAGCTTTCACAGCTCTCTGAGGCAGCAAATTCCACAGATTTACAACCCTCTGAAAGAAGACATTTCTCCTCATCTCAGTTTTAAATGTGCGGACCCTTATTCTAAGATCATGCCCTCTAGTTCTAGTCTCCCCCATCAGTGGAAACATCCTCTCTGCATCCACCCTGTCAAGCCCCCTCATAATCTTATACGTTTCGATAAGATCACCTCTCATTCTTCTGAATTCCAATGAGTAGAGGCCAACCTACTCAACCTTTCCTCATAAGTCAACCCTCTTATCTCCGGAATCAACTTAGTGAACCTTCACTGAACTCCCTCCAAAGCAAGTATATCCTTTCGTAAATATGGAAACCAAATCTGCATGCAGTATTCCAGATGTGACCTCACAAATACCCTGTATAGCTGTAGCAAGACTTCCCTGCTTTTATATTTCATCCCCTTTGCAAAGATCCCATTAGCCTTCCTGATCGCTTGCTGTACCTGCATACTATCCTTTTGTGTTTCATGCACGCACCCCCAGGTCCTGCTGTACTGTGGCACTTTGCAATCTTCATTTAAATAATAACTTGCTCTTTGATTTTTTTCTGACAAAGTGCATGACCTTGCACTTTCCAACATTATACTCCATCTGCCAAATTTTTGCCCACTCATTTAGCCTGTCTATGTCCTTTTGCAGATTTTTTGTGTCCTCCTGACATATTGCAGCTCCTCCCATCTTTGTATCGTCAGCAAACTTGGCTACGTTACACTCAGTCACTTCTTCCAAGTCGTTAATATACATTGTAACTAGTTGGGGTCCCAGCACTGATTCTTGCAGCACCCCACTAGTTCCTGGTTGCCAACTAGAGATTGACCCATTTATCCCGACTCTCTGTTTTCTGTCAGTTAGCCAATCCTCTATCCATGCCTCCAACCACGTGAACTTTTACCTTGCGCAGTAACCTTTTATGTGGCACCTTATCAAATGCCTTCTGCAAGTCCAAATACATCACATCCACTGGTTCCCCTTTATCCACCCTGTTCATTACATCCTCAAAGAATTCCAGCAAATTTGTCAAACATGACTTCCCCTTCATAAATCCATGCTGACTCTGCCTGACCAAATTTTGCTTTTCATTATCATCTCTACGATTTTTAAATCAACCAGGATTCCTGCGCTGGATCATGTGTGGCTTTGACGAGAACAGGGTTGAACTTAGTTAAGTCGTTGCTGACACTCACTTGTGTAATGACTCAAGAGTCTGGTTACTGTAAACTCACTCAGGTGCAACCTGATCCATCTTTATTACAGCCCAAGAGTGCCAGCGTGACAAAGACACCCAGCTTATATACAGATGACCAAGCACACATGCCACATGCGTACAGCCCGATGACTTCCGAACGCGGACCCCCCGGTGTCTGGTGACCCTCAAGCATTAATACATAACAACATCCCCCTTTTAAAATCTTAACAAGTCTTTTTACAAATTAGGACGGTCTGGGGCTTTTCTCTCACGAGTTGATCGTCTCAGTTCAACTTTGGCTCTGGGCAAGCGTTCTGAGTCCGTTGAGACTGAGGGCTGAGTAGCCGATCTGATGGAAGTGGTCATGACCACATCAGAGATTCAAGGTTCAGAGTCAGTAATGTCAGCAGAGTCCTCTGATGAGTGAATAATGGTTGGTTGGTCACTGAAGGGCATCTTCCTCACTCAGTTCCAATTCATCCGTGTGCCGCAGTTTAACCTGGTCAAGGTGTTTCCTGCATGTTTGCCCATTCTTGAGCACGACAATAAACACTCAGTTACCCTCCTTGGCTGTAACAGTGCCGGTGATCTACTTTGGACCTTGACCATAGTTCAGTACATAAATCGGATCGTTGACCGAGATGTAACGTGGCACGGCAACACGATCAAGACACCATTGCTGACTTTGACGTCTGTTTTCAACACGATCATTCAAATCAGGATGAACAAGAGAAAGCCTGGTCTTGAGATTTCTCTTCATCAGTAGTTCAGCAGGAGGAACCCCAGTAAGCGTATGAGTCTTGACCTGTAACTGAGGAATATAGATGACAACCATTTCTGCACTGAGTCCTGAGTTACATGTTTCATACTTTGCTTGATCGTTTGAAAGGCACGCTCTGCTTGACCATTAGAAGCAGGCTTGAATGGAGCTGATCTCACATGTCTGATGCCATTGAGTTTCATGAACTCCTGGAACTCAAGACTTGTGAAGCAAGATCCATTGTTGCTCACACCAATGTCAGGCAAACCATGAATAGCAAACATGATATGAAAGCTCTCAATGGTAGCTGTAGACGTGCTGGATGACATAATAACACACCCTATCCACTTAGAATATGCATCTACTATTACAAAAAACATCTTTCCTAGGAACAGGCCTGCAAAATCAATGTGGATCCTCACCATGGTTTGGATGGCCACGACCAAAGATTCAGCGCAGATTCCGCTGGTACTTTACTTAGCTGCATGCAAGTATTGCACTGATGCATGCATGATTCCAGATCAGAGTGAATTCCAGGCCACCATACATGAGACCTAGCAATGGACTTCATCATGACAATATCAGGATGAGTGCTAAGAAGTTCACGTACAAATTTTTCTCAACCTTTCTTAGACAAGATTACGCGATTACCCCACAGTAAACAGTCGGACTGAATGGACAGCTTATCCTTGCGACGATTGCAAGGTTTGGTCTCCTCACGCATCTCCTTAGCTATGGTAGACCAATCACCACTGAGTACACATCATTTCACAACCGATAAAATGGGGTCATGGTTGGTTCAGATCCTAACTTGTTGATCAGTGACAGGGGTTCCTTCACTCTCAAAAGCATCCATTACTAACAGTAGATCTGCAGGTTGAGGCATCTCCATCTCAGATGTGGGTAAGGGCAAATGACTCAGTGCATCGACACAATTCTCAGTACCAGGTCTATAATGGATGAGGTAATCATAGGCAGACAATGTCAACGCCCACCTTTGAATGTGGGATGATGCATTGGTATTAATACCTTTGTTTTCTGCAAACAATGAAATGAGTGGCTTGTGATCCATTTCTAGTTCAAAATGAAGACCAAACAGGTACTGGTGCATTTTTTTTTACCCCATACACACAGGCCAAAGCTTCTTTCTCTACCATACTGTAAGCTCTTTCCACTTTAGACAGACTTCTCGAAGCATACGCAACAGGTTGTAGCTTGCCCAATTCATTTGCTTGTTGGAGTACGCAGCCATATGATGAAGAATCACAGGCCAATACAAGACGCTTACATGGATCAAAATGAACGAGCGACTTGATTGAACATAGCAGATTCTTGGCTTTCCCAAAGGCTCTATCTTGAGACACACCCCAGACCCAGTTGTCACCTTTTCTTAGTAACACATGCAGTGGCTCTAGTAAAGTGCTCAATCTGGGTAAGAAATTATCAAAGTAGTTGAGTGGCCCAAGGAACGAATGCAGTTCCATCACATTTTGAGGCCTGGGTGCATTTTTGATGGCCTCGGTTTTTGAATCAGTGGGCCTGATGCCATCAGCAGCAATCTTCCTCCTGAGGAATTCGATTTCAGGTGCCATGAATACACACTTCGAGTGCTTCAGCCTGAGTCCCACTTTGTCCAGATGCTGCAGGACCTCTTCAAGATTGTTCAGATGTTCAGCAGTGTCACGACCTGTGACCAGAATGTCATCTTGAAACACGACAGTTTTAAGAACGGACTTCAGTAAACTCTTAGTTATATTCAAAATGGAGTTAGATGTGGCCCTTAGGGCTAAAGGGATCAAGCTGTATGGAGAGAAAGCAGGAATGGGGTACTAAAGTTACATGATCAGCCATGATCATATTGAATGGTAGTGCAGGCTCGAAGGGCCGAATGGCCTACTCCTGCACCTATTTTCTATGTTTCTATGTTTCCTCTGAAATATGGCTGCAGCCGAATGAATCCCAAAAGGACACCTGTTTTAGATGAACAATCCTTTATGGGTGTTTATGCAAGTGAGTTTCTTTGAAGTGTCGACAAACTCCTGGGTCATATAGGCCGACGTCAGATCATGAACGACTTTCCACCAGCTAGCATGGCGAACAGATCAACAAATTGTGACAGAGAAGAGAGCTCAAAACTAATGAGCAGCTCCCTTGAAACAAAGAGCTGGGCCAGATTTGGTGGGAGATAAGGAAGCCTTTTTGGGGTATATCTATTCCCAGTTTTACAAGGAAAAGAACACACTCACACACAAGCAGCTGGAGCTGGGGAGTGAAGAAATGGAGTAGTGAAGGAAACCACTAGAAATCACCAAGGACCGACCGAGCCCACAAAACGGAAGGTTGTCAGCAATCAAATTGACAACACAGGCCATCACAACCAGCGAAACGACCAACTGAAACCAACTCAGCAAAAACCGAAGAATCGACATTTATTTCCACTCTACAATCTACTTCGGAACGACCAACGGGTGAGAAATTACCAAATAGGACTAACTAAAACTATTCCTAACCAAAGAAAGTGGGTACTTACCCCATACATCGAAAACGCAACTTACCGCATCAACGGACGCACCCCAACTGAAGACCACGCAGTCCGAAGTCCTCTCCTCCGTCCGGGGTACGGCTCGCCTGGAAGGCCAAGTACAGCGAACCCCGAAACCGCGATTCACCGGCAACTGTCTAAAGGGATTAGTGAGCATATCCCCTGAACCCCCAGAGCTATAACTTAGTTAGTTAGGGCAATTGGGAGGGGGGAGGCTGGGATAACATATGTAAATGTATCTGCATTCTCCTCTTTACCCCATTTAGAGTTTAAGCTGTATTCTTTTCCTCACAGGCTGTAATTTGACATTTTATTCAATGTGTTGTACCCCTCTGTGTGTATTGGTATTACTATTCTGTGTGTGTTATTAAAGGTGTGCCTTTTACTTCTTTCAAACACAATAAAGCCATACCTGCTTCCTACCTTGAAACCGATTGTCTGTCCAAGTCTGTCACAGTCCCTTCATAATTCCAGTATCTAGAACCAAGGGTGTGGGAGCAATTCGAAACCGTTCATATTAGGTCAGAAGGGAAAGCTGACTCTCTGAAAACCACCCCTTACATAATATCCATTGCTTGAGTATTGTCTAAACCGACACTGATGAGGCCGATGATTGCCCCTACAATGCCAACAGGGTGAAATCTGGTTCGAACCAGTTGGCGGGCTCTGAGCAGTGGCAGGTTTTGCGTAAGTAGCTCTGCCCGAAGACGACACCATCTTGTTTACAGTACTTGCAGTGGAACTCCAGCTTGTCGATGATATCTGCCCCAGATTATCATCTGTCGTCATGCATGCCTGGGCAGTCGCGATGGCCTTTTTCAAATCCAGCGTCTCTGCAGCCAACAGCTTCCTGAGGATTGCATCATGGTTGATGCCTATCACAAAGCCATCACACAGCATGTCTTCCAGCATGTTCCCGAACTTACACAGCTCAGCAAGACGTCACAGGTCGGCGACAAATCCCGACACGTCCTGGCCCTCAGCACAGACATGCGTGTAGAAATTATAGCGTGATATGATGATCCCCTCTTTTGGCTTCAGATGGTTACCCACCAACGTACACAATTCCTCATATCCTTTTTCTGCCGGACGTACAGGTGAGAAAAGATTCTTCATGAGGCCGTAAATTTTCGGACCACAAATGGTGAGGAGAACTGCCCTGCGCTTAACTGCGTAGGCCTCTGCCTCCATTCCGTTGGCCACAAAGTACTGATCCAGGCGGTCGACAAAATCCGCACAATCCTTGCCCTCTATGAATTTCTCCAGGATTCCAACAGTGCCCATTGTGCATGCGTAGGTTCTTAAATTACCTCGTCGTCAATTGTAATGACTCAAGAGTCTGGTTACTGTAAACTCACTCAGGTGCAACCTGATCCATCTTTATTTCAGCCCAAGAGGGCCACGTGACATAAACACCCAACTTACATACAGGTGACCAAGCACATGCATACAGCCCGATGACCTCTGACTGCGACGTCCTCTGGTGTCTGGTGACCCCCAAGCATTAATACATAACAACTTGCAGATAAAGAATGGTCACTTGGATAAGGAACGAGGCACAAGCAACCATCTTAAGAGGAAATTAGAGCAAAAAAGATGCAAACACAGATGGTATTTATTCATTCATGACAGTACATCAAGAGAAATCGGTGTTGGGTATGTATATTGCCTGTTGGAATCCAAAAGGCGTAGAAGTTATGTTACAGTTATGTAAAGTTCTGGTTAAACCCCTTTTCGAGTACTGTGTTTAGTTTTGGGCACTGCACCTCAGGAAGGATATATTGGTCTTAGAGTGGGTGCAGCACAGATTCACCTGAATGATATTGGGGATAAAACGGTTACATTATGAGGACAGGTTGGGGTCGGGATTCACATTTTTAAAACTTCAACCTCCCACCCGACCCCAACCCACTTGTTTTTTTAGAGATAAAATTCCCCCCACCCCACCCCACCCCGCTGTGTCCTCCTCACAGCTTACTTTCCCACCTAGCTTTATATCATCAGCAAACTTGCACTCAGATATTCTAAAGGATTACTGACATTGCATTTATTATATTTTTCTGTACCAAAATCTCAAAATAGTAATTGGTTATATACACAGTAGAACATGTTGGTAGGACTGTATCATTAATTAAGTTTGGAGGGAAGTCCTTAACTGAACATACTTATTTAATTATAATGTTTTTATTAACAGTAGCTACCTTTTGAAGCATTGTTTGGTGACGAAAGTTTAATTTAATCTTTATTGTTGTTTGCTATACAAATCCAAACCTTAAACAAATGGCTAGTAAAGATAAGCAGATTTTCCTTCATATTACAGATAATTCTGGCATTGCCCTGTGTAAAGTCCTGTCCCCTCAGTACAGATTCACACGAGGCATGTAGTGAAGTCAAGGTCACTCTGAACCTGCACCTTTATTTCACATCTCTGGAATGCTGCATTTGCCTGAGACCTGTCCTTATATACCTGTCTCTTGCAAGTGCACCCCTGGTGGTAAGGTAGGCTGGTGGTTACAGGTCATATCTTATTATAGTCATGTTAGAATACAGTTATATATAATAATGTAAGATACATGATATCACCCTCACCCAAGGTCTTATTGTCTTTATAGGTTCAGTCTCTCAGGTGGTCTACGCTCTCGCTTGGAGTGTCTGAGTTGTGGTTCAGTTGTTTGCATTGGTGTTTGTTTTTCTTTGGGTGTGGTTGCTGGTATCTTGCCTGGGCTGTCTGTTTCGATTGGTGTGATTGTTGTTGACTCGCCTGGGCTGTCTGTTGGGATTGCCCTTTCCTCAGGTTGTTCCCTCTGTCTGTCCACCAGGTGTGGTGCGAGTTCCACATTGTGGTCTGCCTCTGGTTCCGCAGTGTTGTTGGTAAATCTGCTTTTGACTTGGTCTACATGCCTCCGGCAGTTTTTGCCATTGTCCATTTGTACTACCAGTAGCCTGTTTCCTTCCTTGCCCGTTACTGTCCCTGCAAGCCATTTGGGACCCCTGCCATAGTTTAGTACAAACACTTTGTCCCCTATCTCATTCCATCTCCCCCTTGAATTTCTGTCATGGTACTCAGTCAGCTTACGGCGCTTTGCCTCAACGGTTTCGTGCATGTCAGGGAGGATTAATGAGAGCCTTGTTATTAAAGTCCTTTTCATCAACAGTTGTGCGGGGGGATCCCAGTCAATGAGTGCGGACGAGATCTATATGCCAGCAGCAGTCACGACAAGCGACCCTACAGCTTGGGACCTTGGATTTTAAGCATGCCTTGTTTAATGATTTGCACGGCTCTCTCCGCCTGGCCATTGGAGGCCGGCTTGAACGGTGCCGTCTTGACGTGATTTATGCCGTGGTCAATTATAAAGTCTTGGAATTCTGCGCTGGTGAAGCACGGATCATTGTCACTGACCAATATGTCAGGGATTCTGTGCATTGCAAACATGGTTGCGAGGCTTTCCACAGTGGTGGAGGTTGTGCTCAAGTTTAAAATGGTACATTCAATCCACTTTGAAAATGCATCTACAACTACGAGGAACATTTTGCCCATGAATGGGCCCGCATAGTCTATGTGCACCCGCGACCACGGTTTGGTAGGCCAGGGCCAGGGGCTCAGTGGAGCCTCCCTGGGGGCATTGCTGAGTTGGGCACAAATGGTGCATCTTCGGACGCAGAGCTCCAAGTCCGCGTCAATACCAGGCCACCAGATGTGGGATCTGGCTATGGCCTTCATGAGAACGATCCCCGGGTGCTCGCGGTGGAGCTCCCGGACAAATGCCTCTCTGCCTCGCAGAGGCATGACTACTCGGCTGCCCCACATCAGGCAGTCTGCTTGTAGTGATAGCTCATGCATGCACCTGTGAAAGGCTTTTAATTCCTCGGGGCAGGCATCGCAAGCCTCTGCCCAGTCACCGGTTAGGACACATCTTTTTACTAAGGATAACGTGGGGTCGCTGGCCGTCCAGGCTCTGATTTGGCGAACCGTCATGGGCGAACCTGTGGACTCAAAGGCATTGATTGCCATGACTATCTCACAATCCTGTTCGTCAGACCCTTCCGTGGTCGCCAGGGGTAGCCTGCTGAGCGCGTCAGCACAGTTGTCTGGTCTGTGCCTTATGGTATAGTCGAAGGACTCCAGCATGAGTGCCCACCGTTGAATTCACGCCGAGGCGTTGGCGTTTATTGCCCTGCTCTCGGAAAGGAGGGACGTGAGGGGCTTGTGGTCAGTTTCTAATGCAAACTTGGCCCCGAAAAGATATTGGTGCATCTTTTTGACACCGTACACGCACGCGAGCGCCTCCTTCTCTACCATTCCGTCCCCGCGCTCCGCCCGTGAAAGTGACCTGGAGGCATAAGCTATGGGTTGTAATTTGCCCGCACTATTGACATGTTGCAAAACGCACCCAACCCCATATGCTGACGCATTGCATGTGAGAACTCGCTTTTTACCTGGGTCAAAGAAAGTCAAAACACTGTTGGAACACAGAAGGTTGCGTGCCTTATTGAAGGCGCGTTCCTGGGCGTCCCCCCAATACCAATCGCACCCCTTCCTGAGTAGCACGTGGAGAGGCTCAAGCAGCTTGGTTAAGTTCTGCATAAAGTTCCCAAAGTAAATGAGTAGCCCAAGAAAGGCGCGCAGTTCTGAGACATTCCGGGGCCTGGGTGCCAGGCGAATTGCTTCTATTTTGGACTCTGTTGGGCAGATTCCATCAGCGGCAATCCTTCTGCCCAAAAATTCAACCTCGGATGCGAGAAACAGGCACTTGGATTTCTTGACTCGTAGGCCTACCCGATCCAACCGCTTTAGTACTTCCTCCAATTTATGGAGATGGGAGTCGGTGTCCCTGCCCGTGATCAGTATGTCGTCTTGAAATACAACCGTCCCCGGGATGGACTTGAGCAGACTCTCCATGTTGCGCTGGAATATGGCAGCTGCCAACCTGATGCCGAATGGGCATCGATTGTACATGAAAAGGCCTCGATGTGTGTTGATGGTGGTGAGTAGCTTGGATTCCTCGGTCAATTCTTGCGTCATATACGCAGATGTGAGGTCTAATTTTGAGAAAAGTTTACCTCCAGCCAATGTGGCAAATAAGTCCTCCGCTCTGGGCAGCGGGTACTGGTCTTTTAGGGAGACTCTGTTTATGGTAGATTTGTAGTCCCCACAGATTCGTACGGATCCATCAGGCTTCATGACTGGGACGATGGGACTTGCCCAGTCGCTAAATTCCACAGGTGATATAATGCCTTCCCGCAGAAGCCTGTCGAGCTCGTGTTCAATCTTTTCCCTCATCACATAGGGTACAGCTCTGGCCTTGTGATGGACTGGTCTAGCATCCTGTGTGATGTAGATTTTGACTTTGGCCCCTTTGAAAGTGCCCACACCTGGCTGAAAGAGATGTTCAAATCGCTTTATAACTGTTGAGCAGGAGGTCCGTTCCTCTAATGACATGGCATGGACATCATCCCATTTCCAGTTTAGTTTTGCCAGCCAGCTTCTCCCTAGCAGTGCTGGGGGGACTCCGGGGACAATCCACAGGGGAAGTCGGTTCACTGTCCCTTTGTGTGTGACAGAGAGCATGGCGCTGCCGAGGACTGGTACGATTTCTTTGGTATAGGTCCTTAGTTTGGTGTCGACCCTTGTGAGTTTTGGTCTGTCTCTTTTATTCGGCCACAGTTGTTCAAATTGTTGAGCGTCCATGAGAGATTTACTCACTCCCGTATCCAGCTCCATGTTGACCGATATCCCATTGAGTAGGACGCTCATCATTATAGCAGGTGTCCTGTTGTAGGAGCAGCGGCCATTGATCATGTTGACCCGCTGTACATCGGTGTCCCGGGTACTGTCCCCACCATCTTCTGGTCCGCTTTCCGACCCATCCGATTCGTATATCAGCCGAGCTGCCGTTTGTTTTGCACATGCGGGCCAAATGCCCTGTATATTCACAATTTCTGCAAACAGCCTGCTGAAATCGACATCCCCTTGATGAGTGCCCACCCCCACACCTCCAGCACAGACCTGTTCCATTGTTCAAAGTGTTCCCAAAGAATGAGCTGCGTCTGGTTGATCTCTCTTGAGCTTCTCTCAGATTGTAGTTGATTGCTCGCATTGTGAGTTGATGAGGCCGTTCCTGTAGCCCTTGATGGCTTCTGCCTGCTGTCGAGAGCCTGTTCTCCTGGTTTTGTCTGTGTGTGGGGGTAGCAGCTTGTTTAGTGCTGTGAACTTTTTGTTCCGTTATTTTGTTAGTTGTCGTACCTGCATTGTAAATCAACCTCTTTTCTTCTTCCCCGACCAAGAATGTCTGTGCAACCAGTGCTGCTGCCTCTAAGGTCAGGTTCTTGGTCTCTATGAGCTTTCGGAATATGCCTGCGTGGCCTAGTCCTTCAATGAAAAGTCTCTCAGCATTTCTCTCCTCAGTTCATCGGAGAACTCACATAAACTAGCCAACCTCCGAAGTTCTGGCACGAAGTCGGGTATTCTCTGGCCCACACAGTGTCTGTAGTTGTAGAACCTGTGTCTGGCCATGTGTAGGCTGCTCGCTGGCTTCAGGTGGTCTCTTACCAGTGTGCTCAATTCTTCAAACGACTTGCTTGCTGGTTTCTCGGGTGCCAACAGATCCTTCATTAAAGCGTATGTTTTCGAGCCACAGCTGGTCAAGAGATGGGCTCTTCTCTTGTCTGCCTTGTCGTCTCCTAACCAGTCTTTGGTTACAAAGCTTTGCTGGAGCCTTTCTATAAAGTCCTCCCAATTGTCTCCCGCATTGTACTTTTCATCTGATCCGTTGTTCGCCATTCTGTGGATTATGTAATCCCGTAACTCGTTTGCTGGTGGTTACAGGTCATATCTTATTACAGTCATGTATAGCATGTTAGGATATAGTTATATATAATAATGTAAGATACATGACACTCTGAAATTCCAGTCAAAGGTTTCTTTCGGACGAATGCCTCCGACCGGATAATTTTTCTGAAAGTAGCTGGTGGTCCCGGAGGAGCGTGGGATTCCGGTGGGGAAACCTTCTCTTCCTGCGCTGCGGAGCATGCTCCGGTCCTCCAGGTTCCCACAGAAGGTGCAGTCACGTGTGACTACTCAACCAAGCAGGTACTTTATTCTCAATTAATAGCAATGGGAATTCCGTATCTACCAGTTCTCATTGCTATTAATTGAGAACAAAAAGGAAACACAATAACACCAAATAAAAAATAAAAAACACACCTCACACAAATAAAATTAATTGAAATTAAAGTTAATAAATATCTTAGGGAAATTTTCTTTTTCCAAGTTTTTAAAAAGTTTTTTAAATTATGATTTCAAATAACTTTAATGTAGTGCGCAGGGTTTTTAAAAATAAAATGTGTTTCTTTAATTTTATTTTTTAAGTGTATTTTAAAATTCTTATGCCTGTAAAAGTAGGTTATGCGCTTGCTTTTATCAGGCGCAAGAGTTTTCAGGACATTTGCTGGGCAAGATATGGGTAAATACCGCAATCATGCTCTTGCATATGTCCTCGCTCCCGAGATATGGAAGATCTGTCCAGCTCCAGCAAAACACATTCTCTGGTTGGCAGCCAATAACTACTGGGGTGCCGCAGGGATCAGTGCTGGGACCCCAACTAGTTACAATGTATATAAACGATTTGGAAGAAGTGACTGAGCGTAACGTAGCCAAGTTTGCTGACGATACAAAGATGGGAGGAAAAGTAATATGTGAGGGGGACACAAAAAATCTGCAAAAGGACATCGACAGGCTAAGTGAGTGGGCAAAAATTTGGCAGATGGAGTATAATGTTGGAAAGTGTGAGGTCATGCACTTTGGCAGAAAAAAATCAAAGAGCAAGTTATTATTTAAATGGAGAAAGATTGCAACGTGCCACAGTACAGTGGGACCTGGGGGTACTTGTGCATGAAACACAAAAGGATAGTATGCAGGAACAGCAAGTGATCAGGAAGGCCAATGGTATCTTGGCCTTTATTGCAAAGGGGTTGGCATATAAAAGCAGGGAAGACTTGCTACAGCTATATAAGGTATTGGTGAGGCCACACCTGGAATACTGCGTGCAGTTTTGGTTTCCATATTTACGGAAGGATATACTTGCTTTGGAGACAGTTCAGAGAAGGTTCACTAGGTTGATTCCAGGGATGAGGGTGTTGACTTATGAGGAATGGTTGAGTAGGTTGGGCCTCTACTCATTGGAATTCAGAAAAATGAGAGGTGATCTTATCGAAACGTATAAGATTATGAGGGGGCTTGACAAGGTGGATGCAGAGAGAATGTTTCCACTGATGGGGGAGACTAGAACTAGAGGGCATGATCTTAGAATAAGGGTCTGCCCATTTAAAAGAGAGATGAGGAGAAATTTCTTCTCTCAGAGGGTTGTTAATCTGTGGAATTCGCTGCCTCAGAGAGCTGTGGAAGCTGGGACATTGAATAAATTTAGGACAGAAATTGACAGATTTTTGAGCGATAAGGGGATAAGGGGTTATAGGGAGCAGACGGGGAAGTGGAGCTGAGTCCATGATCAGATCAGCCATGATCTTATTAAATGGCGGAGCAGGCTCGAGGGGCCGTATGGCCTACTCCTGATCCTATTTCTTATGTTCTTATGACAGATCGGAAAAGTCAGTTTTCAGCGCATTGCGATGCCTTCCCGGGTCCGTGGACACTCAGTACAGACCTGGGAGGCCGGGATTTCTGGGGTTAGATATTTTTTCTACCTGAAGAAAAACACAAGTGACTTATGAAAAGAATGCTTCATAACTTCTTTCCAAAGTCTTTTACTTGCGTGTGTGCTCCTCTCCATTTCTGTCGCTCAGCACCCCATCCCTTTGGAAAAGGATAAACCTCCGATTCACGAGCATCATTAAATCAGAGAACCATACAGCATAAAAGAAGGTCCATCGTGCCTGTGCTGGCTCCTTGAAGGAGCGATCCAATTAGTCCCAGTCCACTGCTCTTTCACCGTAGACCAGTACGTTTTTCCTTTTCAAGTATTTATCCAATTCCCTGTTGAAAGTTACTATTGAATCTGCTTCCACCACCCTTTCAGGCAGTGCATTCCAGATCATAATAACTTTGTTATGTATTTAACCACTTGCAACCTGTATCACACCACCACCAGAGGGCCTACCTGTTGGAGTCCCAAGGGATCCCAGCATCCCTTGGGAGCACTGTATATAAGCAGGCCACGGACGAGGTACCTGCACTCTGGAGTCTTATTACAGGAGCTAAGGTCACACTTGCTCAATGTTCACAGTACTCAGTTTCATCCTTATTATGAGTGTATCAAACTTACTTTGTAAAAAAAAATTCTCATTATCTCCAATATTCTCTTTAATTTTTATTTGGGTGCTTGGTCCATTCAAAAAGCCGGAGAGCAGGTAACACAGTTGCTCAGCTTAAAGGGGGCATTTCTCATCTCTAATCTGGCTCTTTTGCTAATTATCTTAAATCTGTGTCCTCTGGTTACCAACCCACCTGCCAGTGGAAACAGTTTCTTCCTATTTACTCTATCAAAACTGCTCATAATTTTGAAAACCTCTATTAAATCTCCCCTTAACCTTCTCTGCTCCAAAGAGAACAATCCCAGCTTCTCCACTCTCTCCACACAGCCCTGTATCCCTGGCACCATTCTAGCAAATCTCCTCTGCACCCTCTCCAAGGCCTTGTCATCCTTCTTAAAATGTGGTGCCCGGAATTGGATACAATACTCCTGCTAAGGCCGAACCAATGTTTACATAGAAACATAGAAAATAGGGGCAGTAGTAGGCCATTCGGCCCTTCGTGCCTGCAACACCATTCAATATGATCATGGCTGATCCTCTATCTCAACACCATATTCCCGTTTTCTCTCTATACCTTTTGATGCCTTTTATCTATCTATCTCCTTCCTAAAAATCTATCTACTTCTTAAATCTATTCAGTGACTTGGTCTCCACAGCCTTCTGTGGTAGAGAATTCCACAAGTTCACCTCCTCATCGCAGTCCTAAATTTCCTACCCCGTATCCTGAGTCTGTGACCCCTTGTTCTAGACTTCCCAACCAGGAGAAACATCCTCCCTACATCCAGTCTGTCCAACCTTGTCAGAATTTTATATGTTTCAATGAGATCCCCTCTCATTCTTCTAAACTCTTCTGAATACAGGCCTAGTCAACCCAATCTCTCCTCATACAACAGGAAGACTTCACCGGAATCAGTCTGGTGAACCTTCGCTGCACTTCCCCGATGGCAAGTATATCCTTTCTTAGGTAAGGAGACCAAAACTGCACACAATACTCCAGGTGCGGTCTCACCAAGGCCCTGTGTAACTGTAGTAAGACATCCTTGCTCCTGTACTCAAATCTTCTTGCAACGAATGCCAACATACCATTTGCCTTCCTAACTGTTTGCTGCACCTGCATGTTTGCTTTCAATGACTGGTGTACAAGGACATCCAGGTCCCTCTGTACATTGACACTTCCCAAGCCATCCACCATTTGAATAATACTTTGTCTTTATGTTTTTCCTACCAAAGTGGATAACTTCACATTTATCCACGTTATACTGCATCTGCCATGAGTTTGCCCACTCACTCAACCTATCTAAATCGCCTTGCAGCGTCTTTGCATCCTCCTCATAACTCACAATCCCACTTAGTTTTGTGTCATCAGCAAACTTGGAAAGATTACATTTGGTTCCTTCATCCAAATCATTTATATATATTGTGAATAGTTGGGTCACAAGCACTGATCCCTGTGGTACCCCACTAGTCACTGCCCGCCACCCTGAAAAAGACCCATTTATTCCTACTCTGTTTCCTGTCAGTTAACCAATTTTCAATCCATGCCAGTATATTACCCCCAATCCTATGTGCTTTAATTTTGCATGTTAACCTCTTATGTGGGGCTTTATCAAAGGCCTTCTGAAAATCCAAATACACTACATCCACTGATTCTCCGTTATCTATTCTATCAGTCACATCCTCAAAAAACTCCAGTAGGTTTGTCAAACACGATTTTCCTTTCATAAATCCATGCTGACTTTGTCTAATCCCGTTGATATTATCCAAATGACCTGTTATTACAGCCTTCATAATAGACTCTAGCGTTTTCCCTAATACTGATGTTAGGTTAACCGGTCTGTAGTTTCTTGTTTTCTCTCTCCCTCCTTTTTTAAATAGTGGGGTTACATTCGCCACTCTCTAATCTGCAGGGACTGTTCCATAATCAACAGAATTTTGGAAGATGACAACCAATGCATCCACTATTTTCATGGCTACCTCTTTTAGTACTCTGGGATGCAGATTATCAGGCCCTAGGGATTTATCAGTTTTCAGTCCCATCAGTTTCTCCAGCACTATTTTCTTACTATTAATCATCTCCTTTAATAGAAACATAGAAAATAGGTGCAGGAGTAGGCCATTTGGCCCTTCGAGCCTGCACCATCATTCAATAAGATCATGGCTGATCATTCCCTCAATACCCCTTTCCTGCTTTCTCTCCATACCCTTTGATCCCCTTAGCTGTAAGGGCCATATCTAACTCCCTCCTGAATATATCCAATGAACCGGCATCAACAACTTCTGCGGCAGGGAATTCCACAAGTTAATAACTCTCTGAGTGAAGAAGTTTCTCCTCATCTCAGTCCTAAATGGCCTATCCCTTATCCTACGACTCTATCCCCTGGTTCTGAAGTTCCCCAACATCGGGAACATTCTACCCGCATCTAACTTGTCCCATCCCGTCAGAAGCTTATATATTTCTATGAGATCCCCTCTCATCCTTCTAAACTCCAATGTATAAGGCCCAGTTGATCCAGACTCTCCTCATATGTCAGTCCTGCCATCCCGGGAATCAGTCTGGTGAACCTTCGCTGCACTCCCTCAATAGCAAGAACATCCTTCCTCAGATTAGGAGATCAAAACTGAACACAATATTCCAGGTGAGGCCTCACCAAGGCCCTGTACAACTGCAGTAAGACCTCCCTGCTCCTATACTCAAATCCCCTAGCTATGAAGGCCAACATACCATTTGCCTTCTTCACCGCCTGCTGTACCTGTATGCCAACTTTCAATGACTGATGAACCATAACACCCAGGTCTCATTGCACCTCCCCTTTTCCTAATCTGCCGCCATTCAGATAATATCCTGTCTTCGCGTTTTTGCCCCCAAAGTGGATAACCTCACATTTATCCACATTATACTGCATCTGCCATGCATTTGCCCACTCACCTAACCTGTCCAAGTCACCCTGCAGCCTCCCAGTGACCCCCACACAGCTCACACCACCACCCAGTTTAGTGTCATCTGCAAACTTGGAGATATTATACTCAATTCCTTCATCCAAATCATTGATGTATATTGTAAAGAGCTGAGGTCCCAGCACTGAGTCCTGCGGCACTCCACTAGTCACTGCCTGCCATTCCGAAAAGCACCCGTTTATCCCGACTCTCTGTTTCCTGTCTGCCAACCAATTCTCTATCCACATCAGTATATTACCCCTAATACCATGTGCTTTGATTTTGCACACCAATCTCTTGTGTGGGACCTTGTCAAAAGCCTTTTGAAAGCCCAAATACATCACATCCACTGGTTCTCCCTTGTCCACTCTATTAGTTACATGCTCAAAAAATTCCAGAAGATTTGTCAAGCAGGCTTTCCCCTTCATAAATCCATGCTGTCTTTGACTGATCATGTCACTGCTTTCCAAATGCGCTGCTATTTCATCCTTATAATTGATTCCAACATTTTCCCCACTACTGATGTCAGGCTAACCGGTCTATAATTACCCGCTTTCTCTCTCCCTCCCTTTTTAAAAAGTGGTGTTACATTAGCTACCCTCCAGTCCATAGGAACTGATCCAGAGTCGATAGACTGTTGAAAAATGATCACCAATGCATCCACTATTTATAGGGCCACTTTCTTTAGTACTCTGGGATGCAGACTATCAGGCTCCGGGGATTTATCGGCCTTCAATCCCATCAATTTCCCGAAGACAATTTCCCGCCTAATAAGGATATCCTTCAGTTCCTCCTTCTCACTAGACCCTCGGTCCCCTAGTATTTCCAGAAGGTTATTTGTGTCTTCCTTCGTGAAGACAGAACCAAAGTATTTGTTCAATTGGTCTGCCATTTCTTTGTTCCCCATTATAAATTCACCTGAATCCGACTATGTTTGTCTTCACATATTTATAGAAGCTTTTGCAGTCAGTTTTTATGTTCCCGGCAAGCTTCTTCTCGTACTCTATTTCTCCCCTCTTAATTAAACCCTTTGTCCTCCTCTGCTGAATTCTAAATTTCTCCCAGTCCTCAGGTTTGCTGCTTTTTCTGGCCAATTTATATGCCTCTTCCTTGGATTTAACACTATCCTTAATTTCCTTTGTTAACCACGGTTGAGCCACCTTCCCCATTTTATTTTTTACGCCAGACAGGGATGTACAATTGCTGAAGTTCATCCATGTGATCTTTAAATGTTTGCCATTGCCTATCCACTGTTAACCCTTTAAGTATCATTTGCCAGTCTATTCTAGCCAATTCACGCCTCAAACCATCGAAGTTACCTTTCCTTAAGTTCAGGACCCTAGTTTCCGAATTAACTGTGTCACTCTCCATCTTAATAAAGAATTCTACCATGTTATGGTCACTCTTCCCCAAGGGACCTCGCACAACAAGATTGCTAATTAGTCCTTTCTCATTAAACATCACCCAATCTAAGAGGGCCAGCTCTCTAATTGGTTCCTCGACATATTGGTCTAGAAAACCATCCCTAATGCACTCCAGGAAATCCTCCTCCACCGCATTCCTTTTGCTCATTAGACCCTTGGTTCCCTAGCATTCCTGGGACATTATTTGTGTCCTCTTCCGTGAACACAGAACCGAAGTATTTATTTAATTGTTCTGCCATTTCCTTGTTTCCCCATTAAAAATTCTCCCATTTCTGTCTGTAAAGGACATACATTTGTTTTCACTAATCTTTTTACATACTTATAGAAACTTTTGCAGTCAGTTTTTTGTTCCTTGCAAGTTTACTCTCATATTCTATTTTTCCCCTCTTAATCAATCCCTTGTTCCTTTTTTGCTGAATTGTAAACTGCTCCCAATCCTCAGGCTTGCTAGTTTTTCTGGCAACATTGTATGACTCCTCTTTGGATCTAATACTATCCTTAATTTCTTTTGTTAGCCATGGTTGGGCCACTTTTCCTTTTGTGTTTTTAAGCCAGAAAGGAATGTATAACTATTGCAATTCATGCCTTCGTTCCTTAAATGTTAGCCTATCCACCGTCATGCCTTTTAATGAATCTTCCCAATATATCATAGCCAATTCATTCCTCATACCTTCATAGTTCCTTTGTTTAGATTTAGGACCCTGGTTTCAGATTGGACTACTTCACTTTCCATCTTAATAAAAAATTCAATCATGTTATGGCCACTCTTCCCTAAAGAACCCCGCACAACAAGACTGTTAATTAACCCCTTCCCATTGCACAATACCCAATCTAGGATAGTCTGTTCCCTAGTAGGCTCCTCAACATACTGGTCTAAAAAACCATCTCGTATACACTCCAGGAATTCATCTGCCACAGTATTATTACTAATTTGGTTTGGCCAGTCTATATGTAGATTAAAGTCACCAACGATTACTGTAGTACCCTTGTTACATGCATCTCTAATTTCCTGTTTGATGCCGTCCTCTACATTACCACTACTATTTGGAGGCCTATAGACAACCACCAATGTTTTCTGCCCCTTGATGCTACTTAGCTCTACCCAGACTGATTCTACATCTTAATTTTCTGAGCCAATATCCTTTCTCACTAATGCTCGGATTTCATCCTTTACCAACAACACCACACCACCCCCTTTTATAGAGGTTTAGCAATGCTCAGAGAAGGTACGTTACTTTGGAGGGGGAGAGGCAGAGTGACATTTTACAGAACTTATTCTTGGATGATTTATTGAGCTGGCCATAATTTACAATACAATAGGTCATGATCTGTGGAAAGGTGAGAATGATGGGGAGAATGGTGAAGATGTTGAGGAGATTGCTTTTTACTTGTTTCATGTTTTTTTATGTTCTAATGTTTTTTTTCCCCTTTACTTTGGCCCCTCCTCAGAATGTCCCTTGTGGGATTCCTGTGGTGAAATCGTGAATAATTTTATATAATTAGACAAATCACTTCCCGGAGAGTATAGCACTTCTTTTTCAGTTGCTAACTGCAAATACATAACTCCTGGCAATACATTTTGGATCTAAAATTTCAAAAGTCTTTCAGAAAAGGCATTTTGAGGACTGAACGATGAACTCAATTAGAAGCCCAAGGTGGCTACATGAGGTGCTCTCAGATTTCCTGAAAAAGATCTGCATTTATGGACCAGGCTGGGACCAGTGGTGGGATTGTCAGTAACAAAGGACAGGAGACGCTCACAATTAAAATGTTTTTTTTGAGGATTTTCTGATACTTTAGTGAGGCACATGTCTTGGTTGCTAACAGCAAGCTTCAATCTGAGAGACAAAATAAATGGCCTGGTCTCAAAAGTCACATTTGAACCGTCCAAAGGGAAGTAAAGTGACCACTCATCGAATAGATCGATGCTCGCAGCTCAACAGTCTGTCTGCAGTCAAATGAATTGTTATAATGATTCAATATCATAAAAAGTCATCTGAAAACTTAAAAAGGGGCAAGATTCACCAACAACTTTGATTTTTTTTTCTCTATGTCCACCAAGGGTTTATGGGAATGGCTTTTTACTCTAACTAGCCTATAAATTCCCAGGGATAACATTAGCTTTGAAGTGACTTTATGACACTTATAAAAAACAAGAAGTGGCAGAGATAACATTGTTTTATTTCTTTGTACATTTTTAGTTATGACATTAAATCTCCACTGTGTTATTGGTTAACAAAGGATGATGCCTATAATGTGTTAATAACTGAGCTTGTTAAAGTCAGAAGTAATTTAACCATACAACACAGGAAACTCCCAGGAGCGTCAGTCTCTGCTGAATTAGTGTACTCAACTGGGACGGCGGTAGGGCACTAAAACATTCTGCAGTGCTCCTGAATTATGAAGAGGAAAATCAGCTGAGGTTTCTGCTCCTGGTCACTAACCAGTAACACCCTACTGAAAGGTATATCTGTGTTGTAGAGTATGGTAGAGTATGGTTATTGTATTGGACTACAAACCCCAAGGTTGTAAGTATTGTGTATCTGTAAAGCATGCACTCCCATGTTCCGCCACCAGGGAGCGCATCCCCTGAGGTGCCAAGGGATCCCAGCATCCCTTGGGAGCACTGTATATAAGCCGGCCCCTAAGGTCTGTTCTTCACTCTGGATTGTCTTAATAAAGACTGAGGTCACTGTTACTTTAACCTCCCTGTTGCAGTCTCATCTGTGTTAGGAACACAATACCTGGAGATGAGTATATGAATCCAACACAAAGATGAAGCAAACTGTGGGCATCCTGGAGAAGTTCTCGGAGGGTGAGGACTGGGAAGCCTATGTCGAACGGCTAGACCAGTACTTTGTAGCCAATGAGCTGGACGGAGAAGGAAGCGCTGCAAAAAGGAGAGCGGTCCTCCTCACAGTCTGCGGGGCACCGACCTACAGCCTCATGAAGAATCTTCTGGCTCTGGTGAAACCCACAGATAAGTCATATGAGGAACTGTGTACACTGGTTCAGGAGCATCTTAACCCGAGGGAGAGCGTGCTGATGGCGAGGTATCGGTTCTACACGTGCCAGTGATCTGAAGGTCAGGAAGTGGCGAGCTATGTTGCCAAGCTAAGGCGACTTGCAGGACAATGTGAGTTTGATGGCTACCTGGAGCAAATGCTCAGAGACTTTTTTGTACTGGGCATTGGCCACGGGACCATCCTACGAAAACTTTTGATTGTAAGGAGACACCGTCCCTCAGTAAGGCCATTGTGATAGCACAGGCGTTTATGTCCACCAGTGATAACACCAAACAAATCTCTCAGCACACAAGTGCAAGCAATGTTCATAAATTAACTGGAAATGTGTTTGCGAACAGAAATGTACAGGGCAGAAACCACGAGTCTGCAACTGCCAGCAGGCCTCAGGTGACCCAGATGACTCAGAGTCCGCAACAAAGGATGAATGCAAGGCAATTCACACCTTGTTGGCATTGTGGAGGCTTCCATTCAGCCTATTCATGCTGGGTATGTTTGCAAGAGCTATGGGGCACCTCCAACGAGCTTGCAGGCGACCTGCAAGCTCTGCAAAACCTGCTAACCACCACGTGGCAGAGGAAGATCGGTCCATGGTGGATCAAAGCAATTTTGAGCCTCAGAGAGAAGTACACGGGGTGCACACATTTTTGACAAAATGTCCAACTATAATGCTAAACGTAAAATTGAATGAATTACCCGTAGCCATGGAACTGGGCACTGGCGCTAGCCAATCCATCATGAGTAAAAAGATGTTTGAGAGACTGTGGTACAACAAGGCACTCAGACCAGCCCTGAGCCCCATCCACATGAAACTGAGAATGTACACCAAAGAGCTTATCACTGTCCTGGGCAGCGCCATGGTCAAGGTCACCTACGAGGGCATGGTGCACGAACTGCCACTCTGGATTGTCCCGGGCGATGGCCCCACACTGCTTGGAAGGAGCTGGCTGGGCAAAATTCGCTGGAACTGGGATGACATCCAAGCGCTATCACATGTCGATGAGGCCTCATGCACCCAGGTTCTTAACAAATTTCCTTCCCTTTTTGAGCCAGGCATTGGAAACTTTTCCGGGGTGAAGGTGCGGATCCACTTGGTCCCAGAGGCATGACCCATTCACTACAAGGTGCGAGCAGTACTTCACATGATGAGGGAGAGAGTGGAAATCGAGCTGGACAGGCTGCAACACGAGGGCATCATCTCCCCAGTGGAATTCAGTGAGTGGGCCAGCCCGATTGTTCCAGTACTCAAAAGTGATGGCACGGTCAGGAATTGCGGCGATTATAAAGTAACTTTTAATCATTTCTCGCTACAGGACCAATACCCGCTACCGAAGGCAGACGATCTATTTGCGACGCTGGCAGGAGGCAAGACGTTCACCAAGCTCGACCTGACTTCGGCCTACATGACACAGGAGCTGGAGGACTCACCTGCATCAACACACACAAGGGACTGTTGATCTACAACAGATGCCCATTTGGAATTCGGTCGGCTGCAGCGATCTTCAAGAGAATCATGGAGAGCCTAGTCAAGTCAGTACCACGCTCGGTGGTCTTTTAGGAAGACATATTGGTCACATGTCGGGACGCTGTCGAGCATCTACAAAACCTGGAGGAGGTCCTCCAGCGACTGGATCGCGTAGGGCTGTGGCTGAAAAGGTTGAAATGCATCTTCATGGCAACAGAAGTGGAGTTTTTGGGGAAAAAGATCGCGGCGGACGGCACTCGGCCCACAGACACCAAAACAGAGGCTATCAGGAACGCGCCCAGGCCACAGAACATCACGGAGCTGCGGTCGTTCCCGGGACTCCTCAACTATTTTGGTAACTTCCTGCCAGGGTTAAGCACCCTCTTAGAGCCCCTACATGTGTTACTGCATAAAGGTGAGAACTGGGTATGGGAAAAAAAACAAGTAATTGCTTTTGAGAAAGCCAGAAACATTTTATGCTCCAACAAGCTGCTTGTATTGTGTAACCCGTGTAAAAGACTTGTGCTCGAATGTGATGCGTCGTCGTACGGAGTCGGGTGTGTATTACAACAAGCTAACGTTGCTGGGAAGTTGCAACCCATCGCCGATGCCTCCATGAGCTTGCCTAAGGCTGAGAGGGCCTACAGCATGATTGAGAAAGAGGCATTAGCGTGCGTGTCCGGGGTAAAGAAAATGCATCAGTACCTGTTTGACCTCAAATTTGAGCTGGAAACCGATTACAAGCCCCTCATATCCCTGTTCGTTGAAAACAAGGGGATAAATACTAATGCCTCAGCCCGCATACAAAGGTGGGCACTCGCGCTATCAGCATATAACTATACCATCCGCCACAGGCCAGGCACCGAGAACTGTGTCGGTGCTCTCAGTCGGCTACCATTGCCCACCACAAGGGTGGAAATGGCGCAGCCTACAAACTTGTTGATGGTGGCGCAGCCCGCAGACTTGTTGATGGTCATGGTAGCGTTTGAAAATGATAAATCACCTGTCACGGCCCACCAGATTAGGACTTGGACCAGCCAAGATCCTCTGCTGACCCTAGTAAAAAACTGAGTACTGCATGGGAGCTGGGCCAGCATCCCCGCTGAAATGCAAAAGCTAATCAAGCCGTTCCAGCGGCGAAAGGACGAGCTGTCCATTCAGGCAGACTGCCTGTTGTGGGGCAACCGCGTAGTGCTACCCAAAAAGGGTAGGGAGACGTTCATCTCGGATCTCCTCAGCACACATTCGGGTATAGTAATGATGAAAGCGATAGCCAGATCCCACGTGTGGTGGCCCGGTATCGACTCTGACTTAGAGTCTTGTGTACGACAGTGCAGCGTGTGTGCTCAGTTGAGCAACGCGCCCAGAGAGGCACCACTAAGTTTGTGGTCCTGGCCCTCCAGACCATGGTCGAGGATCCATGTCGACAATGCGGGCCCGTTTCTTGGTAAAATGTTCCTGGTGGTGGTGGATGCTTTTTATCAAAATGGATTGAATGTGAAATAATGTTGGGCAGCACCGCCACCGCCACCATTGAAAGCCTGAGGGCCATGTTTGCCACCCACGGCCTGCCTGACATACTGGTCAGTGACAACGGGCCATGTTTCACCAGTGCCGAATTTAAAGAATTAATGACCCACAATGGGATCAAACATGTCACCTCGGCCCCGTTTAAACCAGCCTCCAATGGGCAGGCAGAGCGGGCAGTACAAACAATCAAACAGAGCCTCAAACAAGTCACAGAAGGCTCACTCCAAACCCGCCTGTCCCGAGTACTGCTCAGCTACCGCACGAGATCCCACTCGCTCACAGGGGTGCCCCCGGCTGAGCTACTCATGAAAAGGACACTTAAAACCAGACTCTCGCTGGTTCACCCCAACCTGCATGATCAGGTAGAGAGCAGGCGGCAGCAACAAAATGTAAACGATGGTCGCGCCACTGTGTCACGGGAAATTGATCTGAATGACCCTGTGTATGCGCTAAACTATGGACATGGTCCCAAGTGGATCGCAGGCACGGTGATAGCTAAAGAAGGGGGTAGGGTGTTTGTAGTCAAACTAGACAATGGACAAATTTGCAGAAAGCACCTGGACCAAACGAGGCTGCGGTTCACAGACTGCCCTGAACAACCCACAGCAGACACCACCTTTTTCGAGCCCACAACACACACCCAAAGGATCAACGACACCACCCCGGACCAGGAAATCGAACCCATCACGCCCAACAGCCCAGCAAAGCCCAGCAAAGCCAGGTTCACCCAGCAGCCCTGCAGGGCCAACAACACGCCAGCCCAGCGAGGGCACAGCCAACACACCAGAACAGGCATTTGTACCGAGGCGGTCCACCAGGGAAAGAAAGGCTTCCGACCGCCTTACCTTGTAAATAGTTTTCACTTTGACTTTGGGTGGGAGTGATGTTGTGTATCTGTAAAGCATGCACTTCCATGTTCTGCCACCAGGGAGCGCATCCCCTGAAGTCCCAAGGGATCCCAGCATCCCTTGGGAGCACTTTATATAAGCCGGCCGCTAAGGCCTGTTCCTCACTCTGGAGTGTCTGAATAAAGACTGAGGTCACTGTTACTTTAACCTCCCTGTGTGCAGCCTCATCTGTGTTAGGAAAACAGTAGTAAGTTCAACATCCCACCACGAACAAGTTGGAAAACTGAGTTCAATAAATCTCATAATTTGTGGGTTAATATCAATACAAATGACCATATAAACAGTTCTGGCGAAGGGTCATCGACCAGGAACATTAACTCTGTTTCTCTCTCCACAGATGCTGCCTGATCTGCTGAGATTTTCAGCATTTTCTGCTTTTAGTTTAGATTCCAGCATCCGCAGTATTTTGCTTTTGTCTTTTGGACCATATAAACAGCTGGATTGTCTTAAAAACCCAACTGATTCACTAGTGTGCTGCAGAAAAGGGAACCTGCCACCCCTGCCTAGTCTGGGCAAATGCGACTCAAAACCCATCCGGTGTTTGTCCGTTAATCCTCTCAGGGTAACTGGGGATGGCCAATAAGTGCTGCCTCACCAGTGACAGCCAAATCCCGGAACAAATGATTAAAATGTGTGAACATTGGGTGACATGTGGATTGTCTGTGATGCCCTTTCACGATTGTATAGCCTGCCAGCGCTGGCTGTTTAACTTCACACATGAAGAAAGGGCATGGAGTGAATTGGAGTATATCCTTACACGGAGCCAATGTGCAGGACAGGAGGAAGGGAGAAATATGTGTCAGTCAATTTAACATCCCCTAAAATGCTATAAATAACCAAAGAGAGAGGGAAGGGGTGTCTTGACAGAAACATCAGCTGGGAATAGAATTTTCTTGGAGATCGTGACTGATTATTAGCCTCTATCAGGTGATTTAATGATAAGGAGATGCCAGTGGTAATCATTTGTCACATGAAACAAATATTAATATTATATTTTTAAGGATCTGGGGATTACCAAGGTGAGCCAGGTGAAACATATTCTGCATGGAATTAAAGTTATCAATCGAAATACAGTCACCTCCGAACTGTAGCAACTGGGCAAGACCAGAGCAAGAAAGTTCCTGGAATATTCCATGGGCTCAGAAGGGGTGTCTTTCTGCTGATTTGGATGTTTCATGGGCTGATCGCCTCACTTTGCTACCCAGAGGACACCAGTAATACTTGCGTGTCTTTAAATGTAAAACAGAATGAAAGTAAACTCCTCACCAACTCCTCAACTGCTTGGCCAGGTGTGACGAGCAATTTGCAGCACCCTGTTGATCATGGCCACAGGTGTCACCATGGTTACTAAAGTGACACTGTATCCACAAGGGACCCCCATGGTGGAAAGGGGGCTTCACCGCTGGCATCATGTCATCAAGCAGTGAACGAACGGGGCTGGTCTTTGTACAAGGGAACCCAAAGAGTTGGAGCAACACAGGAAGAATCCGGCTCCTATTCAGTGTCTGTGCCCCTCATTGGATCTGACCTAGTGATCCAGACAGACATCGAGCAAAGTGATGGCTCTGTGATACTCTCACGCCCTCTTGTTTAGAATTGCTGTGGGGGCGAAGGTCACGAGCTCTGGGCCATCATTTGGGGACGGAGGGAGGCGAAGACTGAACGATGGGAGCCATAATCAGGACCGGGGGAGACGAAGACCTCCTGGTGAGGCCTGGAAAAAGCACTCAGGCACCTCCTGGCCCACAAGGAATGTTAAAAGGAACAGATATTGTGCTTACCTAAAGCAGTCGCCTTGGATTTGCTGCTGGGAATCCCACAGTGTGAGCTTCCCCCCCACATGCACATCAGCAGCATCGCGACTTCTGAGTTAATTAGGCCCCTACCCACCTGTTGCGGAAAACTCATCAATGGCCTGATTTGGATTTTTTAATCTAAACGAACGGGAATGAGGTCAGGTTGCTCGATCCCAACATTTTAAAACCCCCCAGTGTGTAAAAATGTTTTTTCCTCACGTTCTGGTTATCACCCCTTCCACTAGTCACTGTTGTAATGTAGGAAACATGGCAGCCAATTTGCGCACAGCAAGGTCCCACAAACAGCAATGAGATAATGACTAGATCATTTGGTTTAGTAATGTGGCTTGAGGGATAAGTATTGGCCAGGACACCAGGGAGAACGCCCTCGCTTGTCTTCAAAATAGTGCCCTGCGATATTTTACAGGGGACAGATGGGGCCTCGGCACCTCCGACAGTGCAGCTCTCCCGCTGTACTGCATTGGAATGTCAGCCTGGACTATGTGCTCAAGTCTCTGGAGTGACTCAGAGGCGAGGGTGCTGCCCACTGAGCCACGGCTGACACTGTCACCAAAATAGAACAACATTGCTTGTGGACTCATTTCCTTCTCGTTTTCATTGGCTGAATTCAGTTCTTTCCAAATCTGGTCGTTACGCACCAGCAAGCACGATTTGAATCTGAGCATGCTGCTTTATCCTTTCTCTACCTCAGGACAGTTGATTGGGCAGAAAAAAACCTCTCGGCTTCCTTGCCACTAGGATATAGCGATGCGTTAATACAATTGAGTTTGTCTTTGCAGTCCTGTTTGTTGAAGCAATTCTGAATCACTTTCAACTGGTTGATTAAACTATTACCAGTTGTCCCTCTCCCTTCTCCGCCCCCAGCTCTGGCCCCGCTCCCAGGCATCCCATGGCTCTGGTTGCTGTGCTATTTCAATGGCTACTCCATGCCAGCACTTTAGATTATAAAGCTCCACAGCCCCACAGTTGGCACAAGTTGTACAATTTATAGATAGACGACACACGCTCGTTCTGAAGACCTTCAAATGTTCACTTTGCTGTAACTTTCTGTGCCTCTTGGGCCTCCCTCAGCGACAATGCAAACAGGGCAGCTCATCAGCCCGTTTTACGCTGTGCCCCATTTTCTTTTCCATTGATGCCAGGGACTTGAAATGAACAGCATTAGGGGCTAGAAGTTGTGAGGCTGCAATGCCGGCACGACACCTTGCATGAGTCAGCGATAGAGCTTCAACACTCCGCCCTGGTCCTGTGCTTCCCACAGTGGCCCCCCCCCCCAACCCAACTACCTTCTACTAAGCCTCCTCATTGCCAGCAGAGGCCATAATTCCTGTCCAATAGGGCAGCGTTATTGGCCGTGTCTTCAACCACAAGCATTGACGCATCCAGATACAATAGCTTCGATCTTTACTCCCGGGCAGGATCGCAGTAAGACTGGAGGCAGCAGACAGGCTTGGCTGATTTTAGTGGCTGCTGCTCCTTCGCATGCTGCTTGCCAACATCCTGACCAAAAATTCTCGGAAAATCGGCGGGTAACCCAACTGCCTGGTCGTTAAAGTCGGCTTGAGACATCTGTTGGGACCAGAGGGAATTATTCCCAGCATTACAAGAGTGACTACACTCCAAAAAGTATATCACTGACTGGAAAGCACTTTGAGGTGTCCGGTGGTTGTGAAAGGCGGCTGTGGGAGGTGAGAATCACAGAGCAGGGGAGGCCCAAGGTTTCCTTATTTGAGACCACAAGGAAACTAAAAAATATATCACTTGCCTTACTCTTCTGGCCCCAGTTTCTGTTCCCAGCAGCTTTGGCCTGGTGGCAAAACAACACTCAGGCCTCAGGTTAAAATCGCAGTTCGGGCCCCGATGATGTCACCAGACACCATTTGCACATTTGGAGAGGACACCACCGATTTGGGGCAGGTATCCTCGCCACCTGCAAGTTAAGAGGTGATCAGATCAGGATGGGAGCGCTTAAGAACCCCTGCTCTATTTTAACTGCCCGTACCCCGCCTGGTTTTTGCCAGTTAAAATCAAAGCCAATGTTGCTCGAGGTATAAAAATGGTTAAACAGATCACCTTCTTTACCTTTCAGCTGAACCACGTTTAAAAGATGCTTTGACCTCAGTGGGAATAAAAATCAGGGGAGATGTAAAATGGGCCGTCGGACACTCTTTCACCCATTCTACACCCTTGCACAAAGTCAAGATATAGCCCAGGGACTTTACAGCTGGGGTCATCCGACAGCATTCAAGCGCTTGAACCCCAGCACCCTCCTTGACTGTCTAAAGCAATTCGTTTCAAACACGGTGACTATCAACATAGTATGAAACTGGAAACCTGCAACTTCAGCCAGCTGATCCTGGAGGGCTTTTTTTTAAGCTATATCGTCACCCCACAGGATGTCACAGGTGACACTGGCTTGCTAAATATTTAGAACCAAAAGATACAAAGTATTATAAGGTACTTTGTATCTTTTGGTTCTGAATATTTCAAGGTATTTACAGCACAGAAACAGGTCCATGTGTTTATGCTCCACACGAGCCTCCTCCCACCCCTCCTCATCCAACCCTATCAGCATATCCTTCTATTCCTTTCTTGCTCATGTGCTTATCTAGCTTCCCTTTGAATGCATCTATGCTATCTGCCTCGACTACTTCTTGTGATAGCAAGTTCCACATTCTAACCACTCTGGGTAAAGAAGTTTCTCCTTGTCATGAATGTACTTTTGGGATCACTAGCCATTAGATGGCGTCACTGTTGGAGGCCATTGCATGTGTGTGCAGCCCAAGTATAAAAGGCCAGCCATTTTGTATATTAGGCACTTTGGGCCTTAATAAAGCAGAGCCAAGGTCATACCTCTTGGAGTTAAACAGTACTCAGTCTAACAGTTATTGCATGGACAACATTTGGCGACGAGGCAACAAGAACCTTTGCATGCAAAAATGAGCACAATTGGATTGTTGGAATGATTTGTGGAAGGAGAAGATTGGGCAGACGTTGTGAGCAGTTTGAGCCAGTTCTTCGTGGCCAAGAAAATGGAGGAGGTCGGCGATGCAGATCAGTGCCGGGCGATGTTCCTCACGGTTTGCGGTCCAAAAATTTATGGACTGATAAAGAATCTACTCCTGCCTGTGAGTCCAACAGAGAAGACGTATGAAGAATTGTGTACACTGGTACAGGGCCACCTGAAGCCAGACGAAGGCATCATCATCTCGAGATACAGATTTTACACGCACGTTCGCTCAGAGGGCCAGAATGTGGCGGAATTTGTTGCCGACCTGAGAAGTCTAACAGGACCGTGTAAGTTCGGGGCTGTGTTGGCAGACATGCTGCGGGACTTCTTTGTAATCGGCATCAACCACGAGGTGATCCTGCGTAAACTACTGGCGGTGGAGACGTTGGACTTGAACAGGGCCATCACGATCACTCAGTCATGCATGACGATGGATAGAAGTCAGAAGCAGATATCAGTGAAAAATCGAAACTCAGCAAGTACTGTAAATATGATTGATTCGGCATTCGGCAGAGCGACACATAGCAGGGCCTACCCAACTGCATACGAGAAACCTGTGGCTGCCCAAAGTCTGCCAGCAGGAATGCATCCGATTTCTCCGTGTTGGCTTTGTGGGGGAAATCATTGGCACCAGCAAGTGTCCACAGATGAGCGAGCGAGCTGCGACACACCACATGGAGGATGATGGTCAGACTAGCGCAGATCCGGATACGCAATCCGAGATACCAGAGGAGGAAGTGTATGGACTGTACTCATTCCTAACTAAGAGCAAACCGATAATGATCAACGTGAAATTTAATGGGGTGCCGGTATCGATGGAACTGGACACGGGGGCGAGTCAATCGATAATGAGCCAGAGGGTATTCGACAAGCTGTGGGATACTAAGGCTGTGAGGCCCAGGCTGAGTCCTGTCAAGTTGCGCACGTACACCAAAGAACTCATAACGGTGATTGGCAGTGCCACAATTAAAGTGTTGTATGACGGTGCGATTCATGAGTTACTGTTATGGATTGTCCCAGGCAATGACTCAATGCTGTTCGGCAGGAACTGGCTTCAAAAAATCAGATGTGATTGGAACAACATCAAGGCATTGTCGTCGGAGAAAGATACATGTGTCCAAGTACTGAGCAAGTTCCCCTCGCTGTTCGAACCAGGCATCGGCAACTTCACGGGAGCCAAGGTGCAGATCCACGTCGCCTCGGATGGAAGACCCGTCCATCATAAAGCTCGGACAGTTCCATATATGATGAGGGAGAAGGTCGAAATCGAACTGGACAGACTCCAGTGTGAAGGGATCATATCACTGGTTGAATTTAATGAATGGGCCAGACCCATTGTTCCTGTGCTGAAAAGTGATGGCACAGTCAGAATCTGTGGAGACTACAAGGCTACGATCAACAGGGTTTTGAAACAGGATCGGTGCCCGTTACCGAAGGCTGATGACTTGTTTGCAACGCTAGCCGGGGGGAAGTCGTTCACAAAGCTGGACTTGACGTCGGCCTACATGACACAGGAGCTGGTCGAGACGTCGAAGAAACTTATGTGCATTAACACGCAAAAAGGACGCATACAGGTGCCCTTTTGGAATTCGCTCGGCTGCAGCAATATTTCAGAGGAACATGGAGAGTCATAAGAACATAAAACATAAGAATTAGGAACAGGAGTAGGCCATCTAGCCCCTCGAGCCTGCTCCGCCATTCAATAAGATCATGGCTGATCTGGCCGTGGACTCAGCTCCACTTACCCGCCCGCTCCCCGTAACCCATAATTCCCTTATTGGTTAAAAATCTATCTATCTGTGACTTGCATACATTCAATGGGCTAGCCTCAACTGCTTCCTTGGGCAGAGAATTCCACAGATTCACAACCCTCTGGGAGAAGAAATTCCTTCTCAACTCGGTTTTAAATTGGCTCCCCCGTATTTTCAGGCTGTGCCCCCTAGTTCTAGTCTCCCCTACCAGTAGAAACAACCTCTCTGCCTCTATCTTGTCTATCCCTTTCATAATTTTAAATGTTTCTATAAGATCACCCCTCATCCTTCTGAACTCCAATGAGTAAAGACCCAGTCTACTCAATCTATCATCATAAGGTAACCCCCTCATCTCCGGAATCAGCCTAGTGAATCGTCTCTGTACCCCCTCCAAGGCTAGTATATCCTTCCTTAAGTAAGGTGACCAAAACTGCACGCAGTACTCCAGGTGTGGCCTTACCAATACCCTATACAGTTGCAGCAGGACCTCCCTGCTTTTGTACTCCATCCCTCTAGCAATGAAGGCCCACATTCCATTCGCCTTCCTGATTACCTGCTGCACCTGCAAACTAACTTTTTGGGATTCATGCACAAGGACTCCCAGGTCCCTCTGCACCTCAGCATGTTGTAATTTCTCCCCATTCAAATAATATTCCCTTTTACTGTTTTTTTCCCCAAGGTGGATGACCTCACACTTTCCGACATTGTATTCCATCTGCCAACCTTGCCCATTCGCTTAACCTATCTAAATCTCTTTGTTGCCTCTCTGTGTCTTCTACACAACCCGGTTTCCCACTAATCTTTGTGTCATCTGCAAATTTTGTTACACTACACTCTGTCCCCTCTTCCAGGTCATCTATGTATATTGTAAACAGTTGTGGTCCCAGCACCGATCCTTGTGGCACACCATTAACCACCGATTTCCAACCCGAAAAGGACCCATTTATCCTGACTCTCTGCTTTCTGTTCGCCAGCCAATTCTCTATCCATGCTAATACTTTTCCTCTGACTCCGCATACTTCTATCTTCTGCAGTAACCTTTTGTGTGGCACCTTATCGAATGCCTTTTGGAAATCTAAATACACCACATCCATTGGTACACCTCTATCCACCATGCTCGTTATATCCTCAAAGAATTCTAGTAAATTAGTTAAACATGATTTCCCCTTTATGAATCCATGCTGCGTCTGCCTGATTGCACTATTCCTATCTAGATGTCCCGCTATTTCTTGATTTCAAGCATTTTCCCCACTACAGATGTTAAACTAGCCGGCCTATAGTTACCTGCCCTTTGTCTGCCCCCTTTTTTAAACAGAGGCATTACATTAGCTGCTTTCCAATCCGCTGGTACCTCCCCAGAGTCCAGAGAATTTTGGTAGATTATAACGAATGCATCTGCTACAACTTCCGCCATCTCTTTTAATACCCTGGAATGCATTTCATCAGGACCAGGGGACTTGTCTACCTTGAGTCCCATTAGCCTGTCCAGCACTACCCCCCTAGTGATAGTGATTGTCTCAAGGTTCTACCTTCCCACATTTCTGGCATGGTTTTTGTGTCTTCCACAGTGAAGACCGAAGCAAAATAATTGGTTAAGGTCTCAGCCATTTCCACGTTTCCCATTATTAAATTCCCCTTCTCATCTTCTAAGGGACCAACATTTACTTTAGTCACTCTTTTCCATTTTGTATATCTGTAAATGTCTCATGAACTCCGATCCCAGAACTGTTGCTTCCCAAGATGACATCCTGATCACAGGTCGTGATTCCGAGGAACATCTGAACAACCTGGAAAAGGTTCTACATTGTCTGGACAAAGTGAGACTCAGACTGAAACACTCGAAGTGCATCTTCGTGGCACCAGAGGTTCGAATTCCTGGGAAGGAAAATTGATGCTGACAGCATCTGGCCGACGGATACGAAAACCAAGGCCATCAAGAATGCAATCAAACTGCAGAATGTGACGGAGCTGCGTTCATTCCTGGGTCTACTCAACTACTTCGGTAACTTCCTACCTAAATTGAGCACCTTATTAGAACCACTTCACTGCTGCTAAGAAAAGGTGACAAGTGGGTGTGGGGTGCATCTCAAGACAGAGCTTTTGAGAAAGCCACTAATCTGCTTTGCTCTAACAAGCTGCTGGTACATTATGACCCATGTAAACATTTAATATTGGCCTGTGATGCTTCGTCATATGGAATTGATTGCGTACTCCAACAAGCCAATGAGTCGGGTAAACTTCAACCAGTCGCGTATGCTTCAAAAAGTTTGTCTAAAGTGGAAAGAGCCTATAGCATGGTAGAGAAAGAATCACTAGCCTGTGTGTATGGGATTAAAAAGATGCCTCAGTACCTGTTTGGTCTTCAGTTTGAACTGGAGAAAGATCATAAGCGCTCATTTCACTGTTCTCTGAAAATAAAGGTATCAATACCAATGATTCATCACGCATCCAGAGGTGGCCGCTGACATTATCCACTTATGATTATGTCATTTGCCATAGACCTGGCACCGAGAATTGTGCCGATGCTTTGAGCTGTCTGCTGTTGCCCACACCGGAGGTGGACCTATTGTTAGTTATGGATGCTTTTAAGAGTGAAGAAACCCCTGTCACGGCTCAACAAGTTAAGACCTGGACCAGCCAAGATCCGATTTTATCGGTGGTGAAGAGTTGCATCCTCAAAGGTGATTGGTCTGCCATACCCAAGCAAATGTATGAGGAGACCAAACCTTACATTAGTCGCAAAGACGAACTAGCTATTCAGTCGGATTGTATACTGTGGGGCAATCATGTTGTTATGCCCAAGAAAGCGAGAGAGAAATTTGTATGTGAGCCACATAGCACACATCCTGGCATTGTAATGATGAAAGCCATCGCCAGGTCTCACATATGGTGGCCAGGAATTTACTCTGAGCTGGAATCATGTGTGCATCAGTGCAACACGTGCATGCAACTCAGCAAAGCACCAGCGGAATCGTCGCTGAGTCTGTGGTCGTGGCCATCCAAACCATGGTCCAGGATCTACATCGACTTTGCAGGTCCCTTCCTGGGAAAGATGTTTTTAGTTGTGGTGGATGCATATTCAAAGTGGATAGAGTGTATAATCATGTCATCCAGCACATCCACAGCTACCATTGAGAATCTCAGTGTCATGTTCACGACACATGGTCTACCTGACATCGTTGTTAGCGACAACGGATCGTGCTTCACCAGTCAGGAGTTTCAAGAGTTCATGAAACTCAATGGTATCAAACATGTAAGGTCAGCACCGTTCAAACCTGAATCCAATTGGCAAGCAGAACGTGCTGTCCAAATCATAAAGCAGGGTATGAAGCGAGTAACCCAAGGATCACTGCAGACCCGCCTGTCATGCATACTGCTTAGTTACAGGACAAGACCACACACGCTTACCAAGATCTCGCCTGCTGAACTAATAATGAAGCGAGGTCCTAAGACCAAGCTATCTCTTGTACACCCTGACTTGAATAATCATGTTGAACATAGAAGACAAAGTCAGCAAGGGTATCACGATCGTGCAGCTGTGTCATGCGATATTTCTGTAAATGATCCTGTATATGTTCTGAATTATGGTCAGGGTCCCAAGTGGATCGCTGGTACTGTCATGGCCAAGGAGAGCAACAGAGTATTTATTGTCAAGCTAAGAAATGGGCAAGCATGCAGGAAACATATGGATCAGACAAAGCTGCGGCACATAGACGAACTGGAACAGTGGAGGAAGAGACAATCGACAACCAACCAACCTACCCCCAGTCATCAGAGGACTCAGTGGTAATCTGTGAATCGGGACTTTCAATCACTGACATGTTCAATGAAAATGGACTTTCAATCCCTGACATGGCCACTGCCACTCCCACCAGGTCAGCCACCCAACCAGCAGTCACAACAGACTCTGAACACTCACCCAAGGCTGGAGTTGAACTGAGACGGTCAACCCGGGAACGTAAAACACCGGACCGTCTCAATTTGTAAAAGACTGTGTTAATATCTCAGAGGGGGGCTATTGTCATGTACGTACTTTTGGGATCACTAGCCATTAGATGTCGTCATTGTTGGAGGCCAAGTATACAAGGCCAGCCATTTTGTATATGAGTAACTTTGGGCCTTAATAAAGCAGAGCTAACGTCATACCTCTTGGAGTTAAACAGTACTCAGTCTAACAGTTATTGCATATACAACACTCCTGAATTCCCTATTGGATTTATTAGAGACTGTCTTATATTTATGGCCCCTTGTTCTGGTCTCACCCGCAAGTGTAAACATTTTCTCTATGTTTACCCTATCAAACCTCAACAGGTCACCCCTCACTCATTTTCCCATCGTAATCCCCTCGGATATTTCCCGTCGCAATCCCCCTCAGTCATAAAGAATGTTCAGTAGGTTTCAGTATGTGCAATTAGTGCAACATTTTCTGGGTAATTCTGGAAAACCTAACATCTTCTTTAAGTATTTTCTTCAGGAGAAAAAGTAGTTCAGATATTGAAAAAAACACCAACTGCAGCACATTATCTGAACCTGAAACAAATATCTATCTTTCAGATTAACATGAGTAAAATCGGTCTTTGAGCAAACCTTGTATCGACATTGATCAATACAAGAAAACTGCAGCTAAAGGCAGCAAGAGTCCAACAGAAATGGAGATGAATCATCAAAAATCAGAGATAAAAAATGATTCCGTCTGCTAAGTAGCCTTGTTTGCGCCTCTTACGTATGTCCACAGACATTAGTTCTGTAAAGTGGCTTCAGCATGTAAGAGATATACTGTAATAGCAAACCTGCTCTTTGCTTAAACTCAAGATTTGAATCTCACACTAACATACTCCAAGGGAACTCTTAAATCAAGCCACAAATGCCCTCTTGACAAGCTATAGATGAGAAAACATCAACAGTGCAATGCAGAGAAGCCGTCAAACAAGCTCTGAAAAGTGCACAAAGCGTAAGACAAATGAAAGATCCATCTTTCAGAAATGACATAGCCCTCCCATGAAAGATCTTCGCTATTTTAAAATACAGCCCAAAGCGGTTCACAGGCAAAGGAAATGCAGTTGAACTGCAAATAACGTTGGATGAACATGCTAATCAAGAGTAAAATCTCCTGCTGGTATTTCAAGAAAAAACATGCACAGCAGTGACATAGAAACTAAGCAACAGGATATCACATCCAAAATGTCAAAGTGTGTTAAAACTGGCCATAGTTTAAAGAACCTTGAACACCAATCATTTGTGGAGTTGCTGAAAACGTACGTTTATTTATGAGAGAAATCGAGATCAATGCTGGATGTTGTAGATTTTTCTTCCTCGCTTTTGTACACTTCAAGTTGAGGATATTAGCACTGGAAAGTGGATTGGGGCTAAAAGCGGGGGTGTGGGGGTGTGGGGGTGTGGGGGTGTGGGGGTGTGGGGGTGTGGGGGGCGGGTGCCATCTTTGTAGCGTATCTGAAGCTGAGCATTCAAATGTTGGCCATTCAACCATGGGGTTCACCCCCCTCCCCCTCCTACTGCTCCCTGCTTTAAGATAGGTTATACACAGAGCTAATCTTGAACAGTTGTAATGTATTTGCTTCATCGGTTCTTTGCTTAAGAATTCATAGCAACACATTGCTATTAAGAACTAGTTGGTTTATTAACAAAGGTTTAACAATCACACTACACCTTACCAGTTCATCCACCAGGGTCACAATCACCTGCCCCATTGTGGATCCCCTGAACCCAACTGGCTGGGGTTTTATTGAGTCTTGTGACCATCACGTGACTGGCTAAGTCACTCCCAATTCAACAGCTCTACCAATCTGTGAGCATACTCACAGGTGCATACATTACAACAACAAAGGAGTTTCACCTCCCAGCTTCACAAATTGCATGAAGGTTACAGCTTCACACCTTGCCTCATCTTCAGCTGGTCTGCAGCACTCCCACCCAAAACAACCAGGAGCCTCCTTTTAATAGGAAAAGCAATGCACATTGCATTGGAATTATCCTGGCCCAATGCCCTGATGTTCTGACAGGGAATGCACCAGAGACTCAGATTATCCGTATACAATGGCCGATCAGGAGCAGTCACCTTTTGGGCTCAGGCTGTCTCCATTTAAAGGGGCAGCAGTTTATTTTGCAGCCTATATGAAAATGGACTTTCAATTTTAGTGTTGCAGCAGCGGATTTGCCCCAGGTCTTTGGGGTTGGCGAGAGGTGGGAGCAGCGTCGGAGCGGCCTATGAAAGGCCCAGCGGGAGCTCGAGAGTCAGCGGCAGTTGGTGAGAGGTGGGAGCAGCGTCGGAGCGGCCTATAAAAGGCCCAGCGGGAGCTCGAGAGTCAGCGGCAGTTGGCGAGAGGTGGGAGCAGCTTCGGAGCGGCCTATAAAAGGCCCAGCGGGAGCTCGAGAGTCAGCGGCAGTTGGCGAGAGGTGGGAGCAGCGTCAGAGCGGCCTATAAAAGGCCCAGCAGGAGCTCGAAAGTCAGCGGCAGTTGGCAAGAGGTGGGAGCAGCGTCGGAGCGGCCTATAAAAGGCGTACCGGTGCAGCTACAGCAGGAGAGAAAGCAAAAAAGAAGTAGAAAAGAATCAAAAGGTGACGTCACAGCCAATGGGGTAAGTGATTGGCTGGTGATTGGTGAGTAGCTTTTCTTTTTATTTTTATATCAGTAAGTAAACTGTAACATTGTTATTACCAATTTAAGGGTATCTAGGGGTTAAGGCATGGCAGGAGAGCTCGGTCACGTGATATGCTCCTCCTGTGCCATGTGGGAACTCAGGGACGCTTCCGGTGTCCCTGATGACTACGTGTGTAAGAAGTGTATCCGCCTCCATCTCCTGATGGACCGCGTTGCGGAATTGGAGCTGAGGGTGGATTCACTCTGGAGCATCCACGATGCTGAGAATGACATAAGTGGCACGTGTAGTGAGTTGGTCTTACCGCATGAGAAGGATCCACAGCCAGCTAGGGAATGGAAGACCAGCAGGAAGAGTAGTACAAAGAAGGTAGTGCAGGGATCCCATCTGGTCATCCCACTGCAAAACAGATACACTGTTTTGAGTGCTGTTGAGGGAGATGACTCATTAGGAGAGAGCAACAGCAGCCAAGTTCATGGCACCGTGGCTGGCTCTGTTGTACAGGAGGACATAAAAAAGAGTGGGAGAGCGATAGTGATAGGGGATTCAATCATAAGGGGAATAGATAGGCTTCTATGCGGCCGCAATCGAGATTCCAGGATGGTATGTTGCCTCCCTGGTGCAAGGGTCAAGGATGTCTCCGAGGACATTCTGAAAAGGGAGGGAGAACAGCCAGTTGTCGTGGTGCACATTGGTACCAACGACATAGGTAAAAAAAGGGATAAGGTCCTACGAGACGAATTTAAGGAGCTAGGAGTTAAATTAAAAAGTAGGACCTCAAAAGTAGTAATCTCGGGATTGCTACCAGTGCCACGTGCTAGTCAGAGTAGGAATCGCAGGATAGCACAGATGAATACGTGGCTTGAGCAGTGGTGCAGCAGGGAGGGATTCAAATTCGTGGGGCATTGGAACAGGTTCTGGGGGAGGTGGGACCAGTACAAACCGGATGGTCTGCACTTGGGCAGGAACGGAACCAATGTCCTAGGGGGAGTGTTTGCTAGTGCTGTTGGTGAGGAGTTAAACTAATATGGCCGGGGGATGGGAACCAATACAGGGAGACAGAGGGAAACAAAAAGGAGACAAAAACAAAAGACAGAAAAGAGATGAGTAAAAGTGGAGTGCAGAGAAACCAAAGGCAAGAAACAAAAAGGACCACTGAATATAAAAGGGATGCAGGAAGGGTAAAAACTAAAAATCATGGTTTAAAAACTAGGATGAAAACACTCTACCTAAATGCACGCAGCATTAGAAATAAAGTAAATGAGTTGTCGGCACAAATCATTACAAATGGGTAGATTTGGTGGCCATTACAGAAACATGGTTGCAAGGTGGCCAAGACTGGGAATTAAACATACAGGGGTACCTGATGATTCAGAAAGACAGGCAAGAAGGGAAAGGAGGTGGGGTAGCTCTGTTAATAAAGGATGATATCAGGGCAGTTGTGAGGGATGATATTGGCTCCAATGAACAAAATGTTGAATCATTGTGGGTGGAGATTAGAGATAGTAAGGGGAAAAAGTCACTGGTCGGCGTAGTTTATAGGCCCCCAAATAATAACTTCACGGTGGGGCAGACAATAATCAAGGGAATAATCAAGGCATGTGAAAAAGGAACGGCAGTAATATGGGGGATTTTAACCAACATATCGATTGGTCAAATTAAATCACAGGGGGTAGCCTAGAGGAGGAATTCATAGAATGCATGCGGGATTGTTTCTTAGAACAGTATGTAACAGAGCCTACAAGGGAGCAAGCCATTTTGGATCTGGTCCTGTGTAACAAGACAGGAAAAATAAACGATCTCCTCGTAAAAGATCCTCTCGGAATGAGTGATCACAATATGGTTGAAATTGTAATACAGATTGAGGATGAGGAAGTTGTGTCAGAAACGAGCGTACTATGCTTAAACAAAGGGGACTACAGTGGGATGAGGGCAGAGTTGGCTAAAGTAGACTGGAAACAAGGACTAAACGGTGGCACAATTGAGGAACAGTGGAGGACTTTTAAGGAGCTCTTTCATATTGCGCAACAAAAATATATTCCAGTGAAAAATAAGGGCGGCAAGAGAAGAGATAACCAGCCGTGGATAACCAAGGAAATAAAGTAAAGTATCAAATCAAAGACCAATGCGTATAAGGTGGCCAAGGTTAATGGGAAACTAGAGGATTGGGAAAATTTTAAGCAACAGCAAAGAATAACTAAAAAAGCAATAAAGAAAGGGAAGATAGATTACGAAGGTAAACTTGCGCAAAACATAAAAACAGATAGTAAAAGCTTTTACAGATATATAAAACAGAATAGAGTGACTAAAGTAAATGTTGGTCCCTTAGAAGATGAAAAGAGGGATTTAATAATGGAAATGTGGAAATGGCTGAGACCTTAAACAATTATTTTGCTTCCGTCTTCACAGTGGAAGACACAAAAACCATGCCAAAAATTGCTGGTCATAGGAATGTGGGAAGGGAGGACCTTGAGATGATCACTATCACTAGGGAGGTAGTGCTGGACAGACTAATGGGACTGAAGGTAGACAAGTCCCCTGGTCCTGATGAAATGCATCCCAGGGTATTAAAAGAGATGGCGGAAGTTATAGCAGATGCATTTGTTATAATCTACCAAAATTCTCTGGATTCTGGGGAGGTACCAGCAGATTGGAGAGCAGCTAATGTAACGCCTCTGTTTAAAAAAGGGGGCAGTCAAAAGGCAGGTAACTATAGGCCAGTTAGTTTAACATCTGTAGTGGGGAAAATGCTTGAAACTATCATTAAGGAAGAAATAGCGGGACATCTGGATAGGAATAGTGCAATCAAGCAGACGCAGCATGGATTCATGAAAGGGAAATTATGTTTAACTAACTTACTGGAATTCTTTGACGATATAACGAGCATGGTGGATAGAGGTGTACCGATGGATGTGGTGTATTTAGATTTCCAAAAGGCATTCGATAAGGTGCCACACAAAAGGTTACTGCAGAAGATAAAGGTACGCGGAGTCAGAGGAAATGTATTAGCATGGATAGAGAATTGGCTGGCGAACAGAAAGCAGAGAGTCGGGATAAATGGGTCCTTTTCCGGTTGGAAATCAGTGGTTAGTGGTGTGTCACAGGGATCAGTACTGGGACCACAACTGTTTACAATATACATAGATGACCTAGAAGAGGGGACAGAGTGTAGTGCAACAAAATTTGCAGATGACACTAAGATTAGTGGGAAAGCGGGTTGTGTAGAGGACTCAGAGAGGCTGCAAGGAGATTTGGATAGGTTAAGCGAATGGGCTAAGGTTTGGCAGATGGAATACAATGTCGGAAAGTGTGAGGTCATCCATCTTGGGAAAAAAAACAGTAAAAGGGAATATTATTTGAATGGGGAGAAATTACAACATGCTGTGGTGCAGAGGGACCTGGGGGTCCTTGTGCATGAATCCAAAAAGGTTAGTTTGCAGGTGCAGCAGGTAATCAGGAAGGCGAATGGAATGTTGGCCTTCATTGCGAAAGGGATGGAGTACAAAAGCAGGGAGGTGTTGCTGCAACTGTATAAGGTATTGGTAAGGCCGCACCTGGAGTACTGCGTGCAGTTTTGGTCACCTTACTTAAGGAAGGATATACTAGCTTTGGAAGGGGTACAGAGACGATTCACTAGGCTGATTCGAGAAATGAGGGGGTTACCTTTTGATGATAGATTGAGTAGACTGGGTCTTTACTCCTTGGAGTTCAGAAGGATGAAGGGTGATCTTATAGAAACATTTAAAATCATGAAAGGGATAGACAAGATAGAGGCAGAGAGGTTGTTTCCATTGGTGGGGGAGACTAGAACTAGGGGGCACAGCCTCAAAATACGGAGGAGCCAATTTAAAACCGAGTTGAGAAATAATTTCTTCTCCCAGAGGGTTGTGAATCTGTGGAATTCTCTGCCCAAAGAAGCAGTTGAGGCTGGCTCATTGAATGTTTTCAAGTCAAAGATAGATAGATTTTCAAGCAATACGGGAATTAAGGGTTACGGGGAGAGGGCGGGTAAGTGGAGCTGAGTCCACGACCAGATCAGCCATGATCTTATTGAATGGCGAGCAGGCTCGAGGGGCTAGATGGCCTACTCCTGTTCCTAATTCTTATGTTCTTATGTCTTTTCCACCAAGATTTATCATTCAGAATGATACCTGGGCTTTGAGGTTTAAATTATGTGGACAGGTTGCATAAACTTGGCTTGTATTGTCTTGAGCGTAGAAGATTGAGGGGCGATTAGATCGAAGTGTTTAAAATGTTAAAATGATTCGATAGGGCAGATGCAGGGAAACTATTTCCTCTGATGGGAAAAGAATGAGGGGACATCATCCTAAAATTAGAGCTAAGCCATTTAGGAGGAAAATCAGAAAGCACTTTTTCACATAAAGGTTCGTAGAAATCTGGAATTATCTTCCACAATAAGCTGTAGATGCTGGGGTATAATTGGAATATTCAGGACTGAGATCGATAGATTTTTGTGAGGTAAGGGTGTCGAGGGATATGGAACAGAGGCCATGATCTAATTGAATCACCAACTCCTTGCTATCAAGCTAGAGGTCATGCACTCAAATCCCATCATGGCAAGGGTTGAAATTGAAACCAATAAATCTAGGAATCTGTGAAATTGACCAGATTGTCATAAAAACCCAACTAGTTCACTAATGTCCTTCAGGAAGACAGGCTGTTGCCATTACCAAGTCTCCGTGGGACTCCAATGTCACACTTTATTGTTGACTCTTAGGGCTGGAAATACAGTAGGTTAGCTCTTCCTGTTAGCGCTTGGGGGGCGCTAAAGGATTAATGACCGGGTGCAGCAAATGCAGCGATTCCCACGTACTTCAGTGCTGGTTTAGTGCTGTCGTTTTCTTGTAGCGCCTGTGTTATGTATTAATGCTTGGGAGTCACTAGTCACCAGAGGGCGGTGTGGTCGGAGGTCATCGGGCTGTATGCATGTGGCATGTGTGCTTGGTCACTTGTATATAAGATATGTGTCTTTGTCAAGCTGACACTCTTGGGCTGGAATAAAGATGGATCAGGTTGCACCTGAGTGGGTTTACAGTAACCATACTCTTGAGTCATTACAATTGGCGACAAGCTAATTTAAAAACCTTCGCATACACAATGGACAGTGTTGGAAACCTGGAGTGATTCATGGAGGGCGAGGATTGGGTGAATTTTGTCAACCACCGGGATCAGTATTTTGTGGCCAACGGCATGGAGGCAGAGGCCTACGCAGTTAAGCGCAGGGCAGTTCTCCTCACCGTTTGTGGTCTGAAAATTTATGGTCTCATAAAGAATCTTGTTTCACCTGTATGTCCGGTGGAAAAGGTTACAAGGAATTGTGTATGTTAGTGGGTAACCATCTGAAGCCAAAAGAGGGGATCATCATATCACGCTACTGTTTCTACACACATGTTCATGCTGAGGGCCAGGATGTGTTGGGATTTGTCGCCGACCTGCGACGTCTTGCTGAGCCGTGTAAATTCGGAAACATGTTGGAAGACATGCTGCGTGATGCCTTTGTGATAGGCATCAGCCATGATGCGATCCTCAGGAAGCTGTTGGCTGCAGAGACGCTGGATTTGAAAAAGACCATCGCGACTGCCCAGGCATGCAAGATGACGGATGATAATTTGAGGCAGACATCATCGACGAGTCGGAGTTCCACTGCAAGTACTGTAAACAAGATAGCGTCGTCTTCGGGCAGAGCTTCTTACACGAAACCTGCCGCTACTCAGAGCCCACCAACTGGTTCGATCCAGATTTCACCTGTTGGCATTGTGGGGACAATCATCGGCCTCATCAGTGTTGGTTTAGACAATACTCATGCAATGGATGTTCGAAAGTGGGCATCTTCACAGGATGTGTCCACAACGGATCAAGCTTGGTGCGGCTCACCACGTGGTTTTTGAGGACCAGTTCAGTGATAGCCCAGATACGCAACCCGAGGAGGACGTGAATGGACTGTATTCGTTCCTGAGAAAGAGCCAGCCGATAGCCGTTAATATGAACTGAATGGCGTGCCTGTATCAATGGAGCTGGACACGGGTGTGAGCCAGTCGATAATGAGCCAAAGGACATTCGACAAGCTGTGGGACACTAAGGCTGCGAAACTGAAGCTGAGTCCAGTCAATGCCAGGTTGCGTACTTACACTAAGGAACGCATACCGGTGCTCGACAGTGCAGCAATCAAGGTGTCATATGACGGTGTGATTCACGAGCTACCATTATGGATCATCCCAGGTAATGGTCTAATGCTGTTCGGCAGGAATTGGCTCGAGAAAATCAAGCTGAAGTGGAATGATGTCAAGATGTTGTCCTCGGTGGATGACACTTCATGTGCTCAAGTATTGAAAAAGTTTCCTTCTTTGTTTGAACCTGGCATTGGCAATTTTATGGGAGCCAAGGTGCAGATTCACCTGGACTCCAAAGCAAGGCCTGTCTATCACAAAGCTCAGTCTGTTCCGTACATGGTGAGGGAAAAGGTTGAAATTGAGCTTGAAAGACTCCAGTGTGAAGGGATCATATCACCGGTCGAATTTAACAAGTGGGCTAGTCCCATTGTTCCTGTGTTGAAGATTGATGGTACTGTCAGGATTTGTGGAGACTACAAGGTTACGATTAACCAATTTTCGAAACAGGATCAGTATCCGTTACCAAGAGATGATGACCTGTTCGCAATGCTAGCTGGTGAAAAGTCGTTCACGAAACTGGATCTGATGTCAGCCTATATGACACAGGAGCTTGTCAAGACTTCAAAGAAACTGACCTGCATCAACACCCATAAAGGACTGTTCGTCTACAACAGGTGTCCTTTTGGGATTCTGTCGGCTGCAGCCATATTTCAGAGGAATATAGAGAGTTTACTGAAGTCTGTTCGTAGAACTGTCATGTTTCAAGATGACATTCTGGTCACAGGTCGTGACACTGCTGAACATCTGAACAATCTTGAAGAAGTCCTACAGCGTCTGGACAAAGTGGGACTCAGGCTGAAATGCTCGAAGTGTGTATTCATGGCACCTGAAGTAGAATTCCTCGGGAGGAAGATTGCTGTTGATAACATCAGGCCCACTGATTCGAAAACCGAGGCCATCAAAAATGCACCCAGGCCTCAAAATGTGATGGAGCTGCGTTCGTTCCTTGGGCTACTCAACCACTTTGGTAATTTCTTACCCAGATTGAGCACTTTACTAGAGCCACTCCATGTGTTACTAAGAAAAGGCGACAACCAGGTCTGGGGTGCGTCTCAAGATAGAGCCTTTGAGAAAGCCAAGAATCTGCTATGTTCAAACAAGTTGCTTGTTCATTATGATCCGTGTAAGCGTCTTGTATTGGCCTGTGATGCTTCATCATATGGGATTGGCCGCGTACACCAACAAGCAAATGAATCGGGCAAGCTACAACCTGTTGCGTATACTTCAAGAAGTCTGTCTAAAGTGGAAAGAGCTTAAAGTATGGTAGAGAAAGAAGCTTTGGCCTGTGTGTATGGGGTAAAAAAAATGCACCCGTACCTGTTTAGTCTTCGTTTTGAATTACAAACGGATCACAAGCCACTCATTTCATTATTTGCAGAAAATAAAGGTATTAATACCAATGCATCGTCACGTATTCAAAGGTGGGCGCTGACATTGTCTGCCTATGATTACATCATCCGTCATAGACCTGGTACTGAGAATTATGCCGATGCACTGAGTTGTCTGCCGTTACCCACAACTGAGATGGAGACGCCTCAACCTGCAGATCTACTGTAAGTAATGGATGCTTTTGAGAGTGAAGGAACCCCTGTCACTGCTCAACAAGTTAAGATCTGGACCAACCATGATCCTATTTTATCGGTTGTGAAACGGTGTGTACTCAGTGGTGATTGGGCTGCCATACCTATGGACATACGTGAGGAGACTAAACCTTACAACCATCGCAAGGATGAGCTGTGCATTCAGTCAGACTGTTTACTGTGGGGTAATCATGTAATCAAGCCGAAGAAAGGTTGAGAAAAATTTGTATGTGAACTTCATAGCACTCATCCTGGTATTGTCATGATGAAGTCCATTGCTAGGTCTCATGTATGGTGGCCTGGAATTCACTCTGATCTGGAATCATACATGCATCAGTGCAATACTTGCATGCAGCTAAGTAAAGTACCAGCGGAATCTCCGCTGAGTCTTTGGTCGTGGCCATCCAAACCATGGTCGAGGATCCACATTGATTTTGCAGGCCTGTTCTTAGGAAAGATGTTTTTTGTTGTAGTGGATGCATATTCTAAGTGAATAGATTGTGTTATTATGTCATCCAGCATGTCTACAGCTACCACTGAGAGCCTTCGTATCATGTTTGCTACTCATGGTTTGTCTGACATTGTTGTGAGTGACAATGGATCTTGCTTCACAAGTCTTAAGTTCCAGGAGTTCATTAAACTCAATGACATCAGACATGTGAGTTCAGCTCCATTCAAGCCTGCTTCTAATGGTCAAGCAAAGCATGCTGTTCAAAAGATCAAGCAATGTATGAAACGTGTAACTCAGGGTTCACTGCAGAGACGGTTGTCATGTATATTGCTCAGTTACAGGTCAAGACCTCACACGCTTACTGGAGTTCCTCCTGCTGAACTACTATTGAAGAGAAATCTCAAGACCAGGCTTTCTCTTGTTCATCCTGATTTGAATGATCATGTTGAAAACAGACGTCAAAGTCAGCAATGGTGTCTTGATCGTGTTGCCGTGCCATGTGACATCTCGGTTAACAATCCGATTTATGTACTGAACTATGGGCAAGGTCCAAAGTGGATCGCCGGCACTGTTACAGCCAAGGAGGGTAACAGAATGTTTATTGTCATGCTCAAGAATGGGCAAACATGCAGGAAACACCTTGACCAGGTTAAATTGCGGCACGCGGATGAACTGGAACCGAGTGAGGAAGATGCCCTTCAGTGACCAACCAACCATTGTTCACTCATCAGAGGACTCTGCTGACATTACTGACTCTGAACCTTCAGTCTCTGATGTGGTCATGAGCACTCCCATCAGATCGGCTACTCAGCCCTCAGTCTCAACGCACTCAGAACGCTCGCCGAGAGCCAAAGTTGAACTGAGACGATCAACTCATGAGAGAAAAGCCCCAGACCGTCTTAATTTGTAAAAAGACTGTTGTTAAGATTTTAAAAGGAGGATGTTGTTATGTATTAATGCTTGGGGGTCACCAGACACCAGAGGGCGCCGCGGTCGGAGGTCATCGGGCTGAACACATGTGGCATGTGTGCTTGGTCACCTGTGTCTTTGTCAAGCTGACACTCTTGGGCTGGAATAAAGATGGATCAGGATGCACCTGTGTGAGTTTACCAGACTCTTGAGTCATCACAGCCTGGACCTCTAGCGCCTCGCAGATTGTGATGTCATAAAGTGTATTGCCTCGCACCGACAACGACAGCAGGAGGAGGCGTTGTGAACTCGGTGGAACTTGAGGAGCAGTAATTAAAGAGACTTGTTTTCAGCTAGCGCAACTTTTATTACTTGCTCCAATCTGGTGCCTGCGCAAAGTTTTCATGTTTCACTGGGGCAGGATGTCCAAGTGCTCCCCTGCGTGAGAGTGGGGCTGTAATGGCAGTCATGCAGGATACCTGGCAAAACACAACTGACAACAACTAGCGAGGGAAGCAGCCTCTCATGCCGTTACCAATGCGCTCAAAATTGTTTAGCGCTCTGCCATTACTGCCCCACTCTCGGACTTTAGCGCCCTAAGAGGTGGTTAGCGATTGATTTAGCACTCCACTTCCCTGTTGGAGCGCTAAAACTGAACATCGCTGGACAAGAGAATGATTAATGCCTGGCACTACTTTTACAACTTTTCAAAATTTAACGGCCCAATTTCTACCGAATTTCTAGCCCTTAATGCCCTCAGGACAACTCGGGATGGGCAATAAGCACGGGCTTGCCAGTGTCATCCACATCCCAAGAACATTTTTTTTAAGCTGTTGATAAAATCAAACTGAATATAGAAGAGGAATTTAGCTGATGTCTGCCATTAAGACGCTGGAACCAAATTCCTGCCAGCATTATTTCTGGCTCATCCCGTTCAAATAGTGCCGACGTGAATTTGCTGTGAGCACCAAAAGATCAGGCATCGCAAAATTCTCACTGCAACATTATTGTTGTGCTTTACGGTAATATCTTGCTGACAAACCTCATTGGAAATAAAATTAACGTTAATATTCATTTTAAAACAAACATGCTGATTAAAAACGCTCTCTACTTTTCTACAGAAAAAGATATTTTGCAATACTTGCGCTTCTTGAGAAACTTTCAAAAGTACCGAACACAAGCTGAGCTGAAATTACTAAGGGGGAGAAACTGCGTAGCGCCTCGTTTGGGCCGATAACTTTTGCAGGAGCACAAAAGTATTGCCGGGACTATGCGAGGGACACCAACGTGAATTTCCAGTTTCACGCTCCAGGAAGGAAGTCGAGTGCTAAATCAAACGCTACCACTTCCTTTGGAGCACTAAAGCCTGCAAGAGGGGTGGTAGCGTTGCAGCGTGCACAATGCCGAGGGCAGCGCTGCCTGGAACGGAGGCTCCTTTCCCCCCTTAAATAGAAGGGCCTTTGCTGCAGGCTCTGCATGAAGTCGATGTCCCTCATCGCTGACGGCAGGCACGATCCACGACGATCAGCCCCAAGCACTCTAACAGAGTGCAGGGCTCATCAATCGCGACACATCAAGATGTTGAAAACACAACCTAAGGGGTAAAAATACATTTTTATACACACAAGTGGCCTTACCTTTAAATACCACACCCCAAGCGGCCGGTCTCCCTAACAACCCCTCCTGCAGCCACCACTGTTGACGCAGGGGCGGAACAGAAGTTCGAGTCTGGGGTGCTTACCAGGGTAATGCTCAGCACGATGACATCATGATCTCCGGCACAGAAGATCGTGGCGCTTGGGGTTACCGCCGCCGCAAACCTCCAGGGGAATTTAGCGAGCGTCGTTACTCTCACCGCATCCAGTCGCAAAGCCAGAAGCTCCCCATTATCGTCCACTGGAGGCAGCAATGGGAGCTGCAAAGGTAGCGAATTTCTTGCCCAAAGAATTTAGCAGACATAGGAAACATGTCATATTTACATTCCACTTCCTGTTCCTATTCCTTTTTATTGGGCTAATTGCAGAGGACTGGAAATAAGTGAGAACAACTATTCAACAAATAGAAATTAATGGCTAGTGTCTGAATGTGTATCAGCTTAGAAGAGCTCAGAAAAGACCAATAGTCTAACTAGACTCTACAGGCGAAGGACAGCTATATTCCATAGAGCACATTATGCTATAACCTTAGACCATCATGTTTTTCTTTACTCAGATTGTAGGTCTATTTATCTAGACTGGGAGAACTTTCAAAGTCTGTTTACTTTTAATAATGATGGATGCCTGGCTAATGGCAGATTAATACAGTCTTGTGCAATATTGTGTTTTAGGAACTAGAGAGCAGCTCTTAAAGGCTCTCGTATGAACAGTTCCAAAAACAGCTTGATTGTGCAACACCCTTTTATCTGTGCAAAACTCCCCTGCTTTATAACTGCCCATCACGCAGTGAGTAGAAAGTGCAGTAAGGCCCTCTAAATTATTTTCTTCTGTTGTGATATTTATTCAGGTAGTGCATGACTTGAGTTTGGGAGGAGGAGAACAGGAACGCCTCTGACATATAACAGCTAAGATCTATAAAAATGTTCTCTTTGATTATCATTTCACAGGAGCAGCTGATTATCTTTGATATTTTTCGAATAGAGCAATGCTTTAGATGGGGCAGTTTAGTCAGGTAGCTGGAAATCGAAAAAAGGGATAGTTACAGAGAGTATGAGCATTTTCAAAAGAGGCAAATCATTAAGTGGGCTCAAGTCATCAGTCAATGGGAGGAATAAAGGGGGTTGTAGGAATATATCTGACTATGACCAACACCATTCTGACAAAATGAGTAGAGATTATTTTCCATCTATTTCTTGGTGAGGGAGCTTAAAGAAATATTTGAATAAGTAACTTTGTAATGGACCTGCCAAAACCTTTACTTTATTGAAAAATAAAGAAATCATTGCAACCATTTGAGCAAGGTACTGGAGGACAGCGGATACAGTGAGATTATATCCCAATATAAGACAATACTTTGTTATGTCTTTAATACTCTTATGAATGACTCCACGAGGTCTAGTATTGTACTTGAGCTGTTGTGACCTTAGTCCCATTTATTGTAACTCCAGAGTGAGGCACAAGCATGGTGGGCAGCCTTTTATACTGGGCCCTGCACACCTATGCAGGTGACCCTCAGGTCTCCCACCGCAGTGCCCTCTGGTGGCACACCTTATGTGACCATACAGTTAGGATAAATGGTCTACATACATGACACCACTTCCCCTCAAGTCTTTAATGTAAATTGACTCGTACATTCACGGTGACCTGGACTTTGCTCTTCCTGGTTGACCATTGGAGGGTCGCTTCTAGCTTGGGTGGGTTGATAGTGAGATTTGTTGTCAGTGGAGGTCCCAGTGGTTTCTGATTGTGAGTCCATGACTACTCCATTCTCCCACCCCGCCTCCACACAGAGATCATTCTAATGGCCCATTACATGCAAGTTACATTCAAGTTCATCACATGGGTTTTACATTTACATCTTGGTACATTTGTTGGGTGGATTACAGTTGCGTTTCTTTTTGTGTGGTACATTTACATGATCAGTACAAGTATATCAGAACAGGTACACAAGGACAGTCTAGTTCCAGCACGGCCGGATGAGATCCGGGTCGTCTGGTGGCGGTGCAGCGCCCCATGCTTGTGGGTCTGTGGGCGAGGTGAGCTCATTTTGCTCGAGTTGCCGGAGCTCAGGGCTCTTGCCGTTATTCCGAGTGTTGGGCAGGCCCAAAGGCAGCTGATGTGTCTGTGACCTCCCTGTCCTTTTCGTTTGCACAGTGTCGCTGCTGCTCCCTGGGAAGCGGTCTGAGCGAGTGAACATTTCGTCTAAGCGATGGTGGGGCTGCCTCGTCTTGTCTAGCAGTTCGCAGGGAACTGCTGATTCACTTTCCTTGAGGGCACCGTTGTGAGCACTTTCTAATTTGGGATCCTGGCTGGTCTATGTCACGTCCGGAGGAGCCATTGCAGGTGACCCTTTGCTCTTGGGCATCGCCGTAGTGGCGAGTGGGTTTGTGGGCTGTGCCTTTTCCACCCGGGTGGTGAGCGATCATAGCCGACTGCGAGCATAGGCGCAATTTACTGTTTCTGGCCTGTGGCGGTTCATGCCATCGGGTACCTGCAATGTTAAACCGATCTGAGGCAGGGTATCGCTACCGGTGCCTCTGCTCTTCGGGGATCGTTTACTCTGCGGCTTGTCTACTTCTGTCAGCTGTGGGGACACTTTATGATACATCGTTCTGGTCCCGGATGTCATGTATTCTACTGTCATTGTAATCCATGTATAAACTGACCTAAGTTGTACACCATGAGAACACTGACCACTAGGTGGTGAACTTGTGGGAGACACTCCTAACCTGGACTTTCAGGTATAAAAGGGGAAGCTCCACCCATCTTCTCCACTTCAGTGCTGGCGAATAAAGGTTACTGGTCACAGAGTGACCTTCTCTCAAGTATGGGCCTCATGTGCATTTATACAGTATAGTAAGGACATATTATTGGCGACGAGAAACTGGGATTTAAACCACACGAGCATGGCCACTAGCAGCATAGACGAGAGGTACTATGTCGGTGATGATTGGGACGATTTTATTCAGCAAAGTTTCGTCACCAAGGAATGGTTGGGACAGGATTCGGCCGACAAACGCAGGGCTCATCTCCTGGTGGTTTGTGGATCCAGGATGTACTCCCTGATGAAGGACCTTCTAGCGCCAGAGAAGCCGCTGGACAAGACTTTTGAATAGCTCAGTAAGTTGATCAGGGAACACTTTAAACCGGTGAGCAGCATGCACATGGTGAGACACCGGTTTTACACGCACCGACAGTGAGAAGGGCAAAGCATTCCAGACTTTGTGGCAGACCTCGGTGTAAGGTTCAAAAATCCACGGCCGCATTTTATTGGAACACCCTAAGGACAAGAAAACCAAGATGGGATCATCCTATACATTTTAAATGAACATTTTTGGCCAAGAAAAATCCTCAGACCAGGCAGGCTGGGAAACATGTGGGCGGATACAGACATTGTGGAGTCTGGCTCACAAGCGAGACAGAGGCACTGGCCAATGGGGCAAAAGTACATTCTGGCAGGCCAATCAGGGGTCGAGTCGGGCCTGAAGCGGGGAAATCCTCAACCAATGGGGACTACCCGGCCCAGTTCGAAAATATGACTCACCCCTAATCAAATTATGAATGTGGACCATCATCTACCTAATTAATATGGACAGTGGACAATAGTCCTGAGATCACTGCGGTGATGGCCCATCAAAGGGGAAGCCCAAACCGATTAACTCCCAGGACTGTTACAATGGACCAGTAGACTTTGAGGCACCAATGTGCACTGAAACAATACCCCTGTCCTCACACCTACCTGTACCTGACATCTTTTGATTAAATATTCAAAGCTATCTCCCCGCCGAACTTACACAATGGACCACCAACTGAGTTTGGGAGCGAAAAGGCCAGAACTAAATTGGATACAAATATAGGACCTACGGAACCACCAAGGGAGAGAAGCAGCTGGAGCAGTAGGAGAAGGAGTCGAGGAGCAGCAGCAGTCACAGACAGACAGAAACCAAGAGAGAACGGAGACGGACTGTTACCGGCTGGGAAACCTACCATCGAACGGGCCCTGGACTCGACTTGAGTGCAGAATATACAACCCAACTACCGAGAGACCCAACATCGTCTCAAGAAGCCGAGCCGCACACCGAACAACGCTCCGAGGCCAACCAGCTGAAGAACCGGAGACCGAAGTAACTGGGAGAGGCAACATTCACTCCAGCTACCCCGTAAACCAACCATCCTAAGGCTAAAAAAATAACTGTCAAAAGGGATCGTAAGTATTATCCTGGGGTTTCTTTTCCCAACTGTCAGCCTCGGCTAGTCAGGTAAAAAGTGGGTGGGGGTGGTGTTGGAAATATCTTGTAAAGATAAAATTGTGTAAGGTTTTAGTTGTGTCTGTTGCTTCCCATAGATTTTCATAGTTTATAAGTGTGTGTCAGATATGTGTTTTGATGAAGTTTGACCTTGTTGGAAACTTACCGTGGTTAATAAATTGGACTGACCCATTTATTTTGTTCCAAGGACCACTTGTCTCTGAGTGTTTTGTTTTCCCTTGTGGAAGCTCATAATCCACCAAAATTCTGAGGTTAGAACCAGATAGGGGTGCTAGGGTGCTTCGAAACCGGCAGTTTAGTGGTCAGCGAGCCATAAGCTGCTGGACCGTCCCCTAGAAGAGACAGAGAGGTCCAATACACCAACAGCCACCAAAGACCCCTGTAATTGGGCAGAGCAAAAACCCACTACACCGGCGACTGACGAGCCTATGTAAGTTCCCAGATGCATGCAGAGCGGAGATGCTGAGAGACTTTTTTATTGAGGGTATCGGGCACGCTGGGGTTTTCAGGAAACTGATTGAGACCAAAGACTTGACCCTGGAAATGGCGGCTTTGATGGCCCAGACATTTATCTCAGGGGAGGAAGAAACCAGAATGATGTTTGACAAAAATCTTGGTTTAAATGCAGCAAATGGACAGGGAGTCAACATTGTTAACACGACACACAGTTCTCCAAGCAGACAGGGGCAATCGGACATGCCCGAGCATGTAGTCGAACCCAAAGGAGGAATTCAACAGAGACAATGACTAGCTGAACGGCAATTCATGCCATCGCAAGGAACAATGCGGCCAGTAATGGGGCCATCAACACCTGTCAATGGTGCGTTTAAGGACAGTTATGGAGACATTCAGAGACGATCGACTGGTAATGGACCTTTTGTTTCCAACAACGGCTCATGTTGGAGGTGTGGAGGCAAACACACAGCCAGAGCTTGCAGGTATCAGCAATATACCTGCAGAAATTGCAACGTCAGCGGTCACTTGGCGCATATGTGCAGGAAGCCTGCAGCCAGGTTGATGTACGAGGAGGATGGACCCGATGTAAGCCCTACGAGGCCAAATGAACACTGGGGGAAATCGTTGGAAGCTGAAGCTCAGCGAGTTCATGTGGAGCACATATACAGTTCATACACCAGGACACCACCAATAATGATGAAAGTGCTCCTCAATGGCATCCCTGTATTAATGAAGCTAGACACAGGGACCAGCCAGTCCCTGAAAAGAATCAAACAGTTCAAAAAGTTGTGGGCGTCCAAGGCCAGGAGGCCAAAATTATTGCCGATTGACACACAGCTATGGACATATACAAAGGAGATCATTCCGGTGCTATGCAGCGCCATGGTAGTCATGACCCACAAAGATTCGGAGAACAGGTTGCCACTCTGGATTGTCCTGGGGGACGGTCCCGCACTGCTGGGGAGGAGTTGGCTTGCTGTCATGAACTGGAAATGGGGCAAGGTCAATGCAATTTCTTCTGTGGAGCGAATATCATGCTCACAGGTCCTGGACATATTTGACTCACTATTTCAGCCTGGCATTGGTACTTTCATGGGGAGCAAGGTAGTGATTCACATAAACCCGGACACCAGGCCAGTACACCACAAAGCCAGAGCGGTGCCGTACGTGATGCGGGAAAAGATACAAGGCGAATTGGACCGCCTGCTGAAGGAAGGCATCATCTCGCCAGTCGAATTCAGTGATTGGGCGAGCCCGATTGTGCCGGTGCTCAAGGCGGATGGGTCGGACAGGATATGTGGTGATTACAATGCCACCATCAATCGGGTGTCACTCCAAGACCAGTACCCGCTACCGAGAGCGGAGGACCTCTTTGCGACGCTATCCGGTGGCAAACTTTTTTCAAAATTTTACCTGACCTCAGCTTACATGACCCAGGAGCTGGCGAGTGAGTCGAAGAAGCTGACCACCATCACGACACACAAGGGGTTGTTTGAATACAACAGATGTCCGTTCGGGATTCGGTCGGCCGCCGCAATCTTTCAACGAAATATGGAAAGTCTCCTCAAGTCGATTCCAAGGACGGTGTTTTTTCAAGACAGCATCCTCATCACGGGTTGCGATACTGAAGAACACCTCCACAACCTGGAGGAGGTGCGACGCAGACTGGACCGGGTAGGTCTGCGACTGAAAAAGGCGAAGTGCGTCTTCCTAGCTCCAGAGGTAGAATTCCTGGGGATGAGGGTAGCCGCAGACGGGATCAGACCAACTGCATCCAAAACGGAAATGATCCAGAGAGCACCTAGATCCCATAACACGACAGCGCTGCGTTCGTTCCTGGGGCTCCTGAACTATTTTGATAACTTTCTTCCCAAATTGGGCACGCTGTTAGAGCCGCTACAGCCAGGAAAGGGCTTTTGACAGAGCATGATATTTAGTATGCTCCAACAATCTGTTAACGCTATATGACCCATGTAAGAAACTTGTGTTAACGTGTGATGCGTCGTCCTATGGGGTCGGGCGTGTGTTGCAGCATGTGAATGCCAAGTGTCAGTTACAGCCGGTAGCTTATGCCTCCAGAAGTCTGTCCCAGGCAGAAAGGGGCTACGGGATGGTAGAAAAGGAAGCGCTTGCATGTGTACATGCAGTTAAAAAAATGCACCAGTACCTGTTTGACAGGAAATTTGAGCTGCAGACAGATCACAAACCCCTAACGTCCCTTTTGGCTGACAACAAGGCCATAAATGCAAATGCGTCGGCCCGCATACAGAGGTGGGCACTCACGTTAGCCGCCTATGACTATACAATTCGGCACAGACCGGGCACTGAAAACTGCGCCGATGCACTCAGCAGGCTCCCACTAGCCACCACCGAGGGGGCAACCGAGCATGCTGCTGAGATGGTCATGGTTGTTGAAGCTTTCGAAAGTGAAGGCTCATCCGTCAAAGTCTGGACAAATAGAGACCCGCTACTGTCTTTAGTCAAGAAATGTGTCCTGAATGGGGTCTGGGCAACCACGTACAGGGCATGCCCTGAGGAATTTAATCCATTTCACAGGCGCAAGGATGAACTCTCGATTCAGGCCGATTGCCTAGCATGGGGAAACCGAGTAGTCATGCCCCAGATGGGCAGAGAGGCATTCATCCGAGAACTCCACAATGAGCACCCGGGCATTATCATGATGAAGGCAATTGCCAGGTCACACGTTTGGTGGCCAGGGATAGATGCAGACATGGAACTTTGTGTTCGCAGGTGCAACACGTGTGCCCAGCTGGGCAATGCACCCAGGGAAGCCCCCCTTAGCCCCTGGTCCTGGCCCACCAAGCCATGGTTACACATCCATGTAGACTACGCAGGTCCTTTCATGGGAAAAATGTTTTTGGTTGTAGTAGACGCCTAATCCAAATGGATCGAGTGTGACATCTCAATTCAAGCACATCCTCTGCCACGGTAGAAAGTCTACGGGCAATGTTCGCCGCCCATGGTCTACTGGACGTCTTGGTCAGCGACAATGGCCCGTGCTCCACAAGCATTGAATTCCAGGACTTCGTGGCAGGAAATGGTATCAACCATGTCAGAACGACTCTGTTCAAGCCGGCCTCAAGCAGCAAGGCAGAACGAGCAGTGCAGATAATCAAACAGGGGATGCTCAGAATCCAAGGGGGTTCCCTACAAAGCCACTTATCATGCCTCCTGTTGGCCAATAGATCCTGACCACACTCACTCACAGGGGTTCCACCCGCAGAGCTGCTAATGAAAAGGACGCTCAAAACCAGGTTATCCTTTATACACCCCACCATGAAAGAAATTGTTGAGAGCAGGCGCCGATCACAATGTGACTACCATGACGGGAATGCGAGAGCGCGATGTATTGATGTCAATGACCCTGTCTTTGTCCTCAACTACGCTGCAGGACCCAAATGGCTTGCAGGCACTGTGATTGCAAAAGAGGGGACTAGGATTCTGGTAGTTAAACTTACCAATGGACAAATCTGCCGCAAACACGTGGATCAAACAAAAAGGAGGTTCAGCAACCCCATAGAAGAAGCAGAGGAAGAACACGATGTAGCAATCACTCCACCACAGGTGACCGAACACCGGAACCAAGTGGAGGAAAGCCCAGTCACTGTGGGCAGTCCGGACAGGCCTGAGGCACCGCAAACAGCAGAAACTCAGGCCAGCGCCCAACAACCGGAGCCCCAACTCAGGCGCTCTACAAGGGAGCGTAAACCACCAGAGAGACTTAACCTGTGATCCCAATAAAACTTTGGGGGGGGGGTGAGGTGATGTCATGTATTCAACTGTCATTGTAATCCATGTATAAACTGACCTAAGTTGTACACCGTGAGAATACTGACCATTAGGTGGTGAACTTGTGGGAGACACTCCTAACCTGGACTTTCAGGTATAAAAGGGGAAGCTCCACCAACCTTCATCACTTCAGTGCTGGCAAATAAAGATTGCTGGTCACAGAGTGACTGTCATGTATGTAACCACAATGTAGCACCACTGTGTTACTGTATAGATGCACACCTTGACCACAAGGGGTGAACTTGTGGGAGACACTCCTTACCTGCTCACATAGGTATAAAAAGGGAGGTCCCATGCAGGGCCATCGTCTTTGGAGTCCTGTAAATAAAGAGTTAAGGTCACAGAGTGACCTTGTCCCCAGAATGTGCCTCATGTGGTTTCACACTGTAGAGTAAGGACTTTACAATGGCGACGAGAAATGGGAATTCAGGACCCACGAGAATGGCCACCGGTAGCACAGAGGAATGGTACTGTATTGGGGAAGACTGGGACGATTTTGTTGAGAGGCTTCAGCAAAGCTTCGTTACGAAAGAATGGCTGGGGGATGCAGCGGCCGACAAGCGAAGGCTCATCTTTTGACCAGCTGTAGACCAAACACTTACGCGCTCATGAAGGACTTACTAGCAGCCGAAAAGCCGGCGGACAAAACCTTTGAAGAACTTAGCAAATTGATCAGGGAGCACCTCAAACCGGCGAGTAGCATACATATGGCCCGATACAGATTCTACACCCACCAACGTCGTGAAGGACAGAGCATACCGGACTTCGTAGCAGACCTCCGGCGTTTGGCCAGCCTCTGTAAGTTCACAGACGCCTGCAGCGGGGAGATGCTAAGGGATTTCTTTATCAAGGGCGTCAGTCATGCGGAAATTTTCCGCAAATTAATTGAGAACAAGGATTTGACCTTGGAAGCGGCAGCGTTGATAACTCAAACTTTCATGGCGGGGAAGGAAGAGACGAAAATAATATACGCGTGCAACTCTGCCTCTAACGCGGCGATGGATCAGGGAATCAATATCATCAATGCGACTCAGAGCCCCGCAGGCAAGCAGGGGCAGTCTGACACTCCCCAGGCAGCAATAGACCCCAGAGTAGGACTTCAACAGAGACAATGGCAGGCTGAACAGACATTCACGCCATCACAGTGGACAATGCGGCCTGGGATGGGGCTATTGACACCCACTAATAGGGTACTTAAGAGCAGTCAAAGGGACAGTCAGCACGGAATGCCTGGCCATAGTCCCTTTGTTCCCAACAATGGAAACTTTAACTCATGCTGGAGGTGTGGGGGAAAACACTCAGCCAGATCTTGCAGATTCCAACAGTTTGTCTGCAGGAATGCAATCTCAGTGGCCATCAAGCTCAAATGTGCAGCATGACTGCAACTAGACTAATATATGAGGCGGATGGACCAAAAAAGGGTTCTTTGAGGCAGGATGACTTTTGGGGCAAATCGATGGATGCTGAGGTTCAGCGGGTCCATGTGGCAAATATTCACAGTTCATACACCAAAATGCCACCAATGATGATAAGGGTTTTATTAAACTATATCCCAGTACGCATGGAGCTGGACACTGGGGCCAGCCAGTCACTCATGGGTTAGGATTAGGGTGTTCAGCAATTTGAGAAGCTATGGCCACTTAAAGCCAGTAGACCTAAATTAGCATGTATTGAGACACAATTACGGACTTACACTAAAGAAAACGTTCCGGTGCTGGGCAGTGCAATGTTGGCTGTGCACACATAATGGGTTAGTGAATCGGCTGCCGCTCTGGATTGTCCCGGGCAATGGTCCCGCACTGTTGGGGAGGAGCTGGTTAGCCAAGATGAACTGGAAATGGGGAGATGTTCATCCAATGTCATCTGTGAAGCGAAGTTCATGCTCACAAGTCCTACAACAATTCGATTCACTATTCCAACCTGGCGTCGGGACTTTCAAAGGCACCAAAGTAGTGATACACATCACCCCGGACGCCAGGCCAGTGCACCACAAAGCCAGATCGGTGCCGTATGTGATGCGGGAAAAGATTGAGAGCGAATTGGACCAAGTTGAGAGAGGGCATAAGAACATAAGAACATAAGAAATAGGAACAGGAGTAGGCCATCTAGCCCCTCGAGCCTGCTCCGCCATTCAACAAGATCATGGCTGATCTGGCCGTGGACTCAGCTCCACTTACCCGCCCGCTCCCCGTAACCCTTAATTCCCTTATTGGTTAAAAATCTATCTATCTGTGATTTGAATACATTCAATGAGCTAGCCTCAACTGCTTCCTTGGGCAGAGAATTCCACAGATTCACAACCCTCTGGGAGAAGAAATTTCTTCTCAACTTGGTTTTAAATTGGCTCCCCTGTATTTTGAGGCTGTGCCCCCTAGTTCTAGTCTCCCCCACCAGTGGAAACAACCTCTCCGCCTCTATCATGAGAGTTCAAGGTTATTAAATGAGGAAATGTATCCAGAAAGGCTCGTTGAGTTAAATGGGCCACTGCCTGAGATAGTCAGTGTGTGAATGTTACTGAAATGAAATGCATGCACAATCGCCCTGCACACAGAATCCGAGACTGCTTCAGTTCCCTGTTATTTACATGTGGATTAAATTTGAGGGTTAAAGGGTAGCCCAGCTCACTGAGTTTTAAATCTTCGGCGGCAGTGGAAAGCAGGGTGCAGCTAATCTCCAACGGTTGTTGCACTTCGCCCAAAATGTGTTCACAAATCACTGGAAACTAATACCTTGCAGAGCATAAAACGCCTGTTGAATTCAGCGACTGGGCGAGCCCCATCGTTCCCGTCCTAAAAGCGGATGGCTCTGTCAGGATCTGTGACGACTACAAGGCCACCATCAATCAGATGTCCCTACAAGATCAATACCCGCTCCCGAGAGCGGAGGACCTCTTTGCCACGCTGGCAGGCGGCAAACTGTTCACCAAGTTGGACCTCACTTCAGCCTATATGACCCAGGAACAGGTCGACGAATCTAAACTACTGACCACCATCACCACGCACAAGGGACTGTTCGTTTATAACTGGTGCCCGTTTGGCATTTGATCAGCGGCCGCGATTTTTCAAAGAAAAATGGAAAGCCTGCTTAAATCCATTCCTGGAATGATCGTATTCCAGGACGACATCCTCATCACGGGTCGAGACACCGAGGAACACCTCCACAGGAGGAGGTGCTACGCCGACTGGACCGGGTAGGCCTGCGACTCAAGAAGTCTAAATGTGTGTTCTTAGCTCCTGATGTTGAGTTTCTGGGCAGGAGGGTTGCTGCAGATGGGATTCGGCCCACCGAATCCAAAATGGAGGCGATTCGACGAGCATCCAGGCCCTGCAACACATCGGAGTTGTGATCATTCCTGGGACTGTTGAACTATTTTGGGAACTTTCTGCCGAACTTGAGCACGTTGTTGGAGCCGCTACACGTGCTGCTGCATAAGGGTTGCAATTGGTTTTGGGGGCACTGTCAGGAACGGGCTTTTGATCGGGCGCGAAACCTACTTTGTTCAAACAAGTTGTTGACCCTGTACGACCCCTGAAAAAAATTGGTTCTGACATGTGATGCATCGTCCTATGGGGTTGGGTGCGTGCTGCAGCAGGGTAATGCTGAGGGTCAGCTACAACCTGTGGCTTATGCCTCCAGGTCGCTCTCTCAAGCAGAACGGGGATATGGGATGGTCGAGAAGGAAGCGCTTGCATGTGTCTATGGTGTAAAAACAAGGCATCAGTACCTCTCGGTAGGAAGTTTGAATTAGAGACGGACCACAAGCCATTAACATCCCTGTTGTCAGACAGCAAGGCTATCAATGCCAACGCATTTGCCCACATATAGCGATAGGCTCTCACGCTGGCTGCTTTTGACTACTTCATCCGGCACCGGCCTGGCACTGAAAATTGCACTGATGCGCTCAGCAGGCTTCCACTGGCCACCACTGAGGAGGCAGCAGAGCAAAGCGCTGAGATGGTCATAGCTGTCGATCCCTTTGACAGCGCAGGCTCCCCCATCACAGCCCGCCAGATCAAAATCTGGACAAACAGAGATCCCCTCCTATCCCTGATTAAGAAATGTGTCCTGACTGGGGATTGGGCGCCCGCACACGGAGCATGCCCTGAGGAGGTCAGACCGTTCCACAGACGGATGGATGAGCTCTCCATCCAAGCCGACTGCCTACTATGGGGCAGCTGGGTAGTCATGCCCCAGAAGGGCAGGGGGCATTCATCAGGAAACTCCACAGCGAGCACTCAGGCATTGTGCTGATGAAGGCCATTGCCCGGTCACACGTTTGGTGGCCTGGAATTGATTCAGACCTGGAACACTGTGTTCGCAGGTGCACAACATGTGCCCAGCTGGGTAATGCCCCCAGAGAGGCCCCGCTCAGCCCGTGGCCCTGGCCCACCAGGCCATGGTCATGCATTCATGTTGACTACGCGGGCCCGATCAAGGGAAAGATGTTCCTTATTGTGGTAGATGCGTACTCGAAATGGATTGAGTGCATCATTCTGAATTCATGCACATCATCTACAATCGTGGAAAGCCTACATGCGATCTTTGCAACCCATGGCACCCATTAGTGATAATGGCCCATGTTTCACAAGCCACGAATTCCGAGAGTTTATGTCGGGCAAAGGCATCAACCACGTCAGGACTGCGCCATTCAAGCCGGCCTCCTATGGACAGGTGGAACGTGCGGTCCAAATCATTAAGCAAGGTATGTTCAAGATTCAAGGAACCTCCCTACAATGCCGCCTATCGCGTCTCCTGCTGGCCTATAGATCCCAACTGCACTCGCTCACGGGGGTCTCGCCCGCAGAGCTACTAATGAAACGGACACTCAAAACTCAGTTGTCCCTCATTCACCCAGTCCTGACCGACATAGTTGAGGGCAAGCGCAAGTCACAAAACGAGTACCATGACCGTAATTCGAGGGGGAGGTGTATAGAAATAAATGATCTTGTATTCGTCCTCAATCACGTCATGGGGCCTAAATGGCTTGAGGGCATTGTAATTGACAAAGAGGGGAATAGGGTCATCATGGTAAAACTCAACAATAGTCAGATATGCCGTAAGCATCTGGACCAAGTAAAAAAAAGGTTCAGCATTGACACGGAGGAACCTGAAGAAGACCATGAGCTGGAGCTCACAACACCGCCAGTGAACGAGCAACAAGAGCAATCAGAAGAATGCACAGTCCCTGCGGTCAGCCCGGACAGGCCGGAATCACCACAGGTGACAGACACTCACGTCAGTGTCCAACAACCAGAGCCCCAACTGCGGCGCTCCACGAGGGAGCATAGACCACCTGCAGGACTAAACCTATGATCCCAATAAGACTTTTGGCGGGGGGGAGGCGATGTCATGTATGTAACCACAATGTAGCACCACTATATTACTGTATAGATGCACACCTTGACCACAAGAGGTGAACTTGTGGGAGACACTCCTTACCTGATCACACAGGTATAAAAAGGAAGGTTCCACGCAGGGTCATCATTTTTGGAGTCCTGTAAATAAAGAGTTAAGGTCACAGAGTGACCTTGTCCCCAGAATGTGCCTCGTGTGGTTTCATATTGTAGAGTAAGGACTTTACAGTGACCTTCTCTCAAGTATGGGCCTCGTGTGCATTTATACTGTATAGTAAGGACATATTACAGGGGATGCAAGCTACAGCATTGGGTAGCCCGCTGGACCTGTATACAACTATTAGGTGTTCGCCAGCTACATTGGCTGATTGCAATTTGTATGCAACGTCGCTCAACAACATTTTGCTCGTTACAGTTGAATTTTTACATTTGTTACCAATTTCAAACAGTTCATTCAAAAATGGTGGATTGCTGGCCTCCTTTAAAATGGCATTACTACTTTTACCCCAATCGTCTTCCTTGCATGGAGCCACGTGTCATTGCTCCCTTAGCACTGCACCTCGTGGTTTTAATGCCATCTTTTCCCTGTCCATGATGTCGACTGCCGCGATCGTCTTTCCCAGGGATTCTGCCACTGAAGCTGGGAAGGCGCCCTCGGATCCAATCTTCCTCCCCAGGAATCCTGCCACTGAAACCGGGAAGGTGCGTTCGGGTCGTCTCGGCCGGATCATCACCACGCAGTCATGATGAGCGGTCTGTGCCTCGGGGGCTGCGCGGATCTGCTCTCTGGTGCCTGGTCTAACCGAAGGTGGGGGCTTGCTCTGCCTCTGAGCAAGGGGGACGTCGATCGCTGGAGGGATGAAGTTTTCCCAGTTCCAATGAATGTTCCCCATTCATCTTCTTCCAAGTAGCATTGGTCCATCACCTGAAACAATCCACAATGGTAAATTGTGCACCGCGCCATCATGGGATACACTTACATCTGCACTACCAACAACTGATATCAGTTCCTTGATGTAGGTGCACAGCTTTGCCTGAACCGGGACCAGCTTGGGTTGTTCAGCTTGATTGTTCCATAGCCTCTCAAAGGCTTCCTGTCTCATTATTGACTGACTCGCCCCCGTGTCCACTTCCATGAAGACTGGAACGCCATTTATCT